>NC_081405.1:639898919-640273085 GCF_030272615.1 Cryptomeria japonica | reverse complement strand
CTAACCAGACACCTTGCAGGGTTTTCTCTATCATTAGGTGTAGCTTCGACTTCTCTTGAGTCATTTTCCACTCAAGTATGGATCTTTTCTCCTATTGATCCCATCTTCCTCTGGTCTGAGGCTAATAGCCTAGACTCTAGTCTACCCTGCAAGTGGTTCCTCTTGGTCACTGATACCTAGCTGGGCTATCATCAAGCTCACCTAGGGCCAGTCTACTGAAAGGACCGACATCATTCCCTGGTTTGCTACAAATAGAACTCTACTAAATGTGGCTAGCTCAACTTGATAACCTCCAATGGTCATGTGGATCCCACGATGGAGAATCAAGACAAAGCCATGTTATAACTACTTGTCACCAACAGAAAACAAGAAACAAGAATAGAAAGACAACTTTATCTACAAAATCGAGCTTGGCACGACTTTCAAATTGGAACTCACAAAATGCAGAAAAGTAACATCTACTCTATCGCACTGGTATTTAAAGATTTAAGCCATTATTTACAGTTTACAAACACAAATTGAACTCTGAGAAAAAGGAACCAGAAAATGGTTTACAGATTGCAATTCAAAAGATGTTCTTGTTCTTCATGGAATCGAATCCATCCAACCTCCTTCTAACCCTTTTACAAAATGCCCATTGGGTCTTTTATAGCCTCCTAGACATGTCTTGAATCATCCCTAATAGATGAGATTGAACTCGGCACAATTTGGTTTTCTGTTGTGAGTATCTTTTATTTCCATTGGCTCATCGAGATAGCGTCAAAATACTCACTCTGATGATCGATGATAGTTTAGAAAGTGTGCACCTTCTTATTGGGTTATTAGCGTAGTGTCAAAACACTCCCACCGATATCCAATGGTACACTCCCAACAGTATGTTGTTCCATCGGGTTATTGGTGTAGCCCTAAACATGTTAGGCTGATAGTTGATGGTGCGCTCTGAACTCACTCCGCTCACTTTAAACCGTATGCTTTCCCATTAGGTTATTGGGTTGGCATCAAACATGCTATACCAATAGCCAATGGTGCACTCCAAACTGTATGCTTTCCCATTGGGTTATCATCAAATATGTTATATCGATAGCCGATGGTGCACTCCAAACTATATGCTTTCCAATCAAGTTATCGGTGTAGCCCCTAGCATGTTATGCTAATAGCCGATTGTGCTCCACTTTGACCTATGCAAACTCATCTGGGCATTGGGATAGAGTAAAACTGGTTGTTCCCATGGCTGATGATTGCACTCCACATGATGGCAGTGTCATCGGGGTAAGTCTCACCGAAAACATGCACTCCAAGCTCCCTATAAACAATCTAATGGACTTGAACCAGTCCTTATGCCAAAATTGAAAAATTGAACAAGGGTATTTGATCACCCTTAGGTGCTCCTGTACCATACTCTCCACACGAAAAATCAAGTCCCCCCTGGGGGTAGCAAGGCGACATCAATGCCCACTCTTTTGAAATCGGATTCTACAACCAAAGTGGCTTCGACTTCAGGTAAGTTGTGCCACTTGATTAAGAGTTTAATATACACGTCATGCCTCATTTGCTTCTTCACCCTGGAATCTAAAATTTGTTCCACCCGTGGTTTAGAAATGGGTGGTACTGGAATATTACTGAGAGTAGTTTCCCCTTCTAGATTCGGTCCATCTAGCATTGCTATGGGACCTTTAAACTGAACCAAGTCTTGGACATTAAACACAAGGGACAATGCCAAATCTAAGGGTAACTCTACCTTATAAGCATTGGAGCCATACGTAGCCAAAATTTTGCAAGGTCCTATTCTCCTCGTCTAAAGCTTACTAGGGAATCCCTTCTGCAATCTTGCCTTACTCAGATTTACCATAACCATGTCTCCCACTGCAAATTGAATGTCTTTTCTCCTCTCATCTACTTTATCCTTAATCCTTTGCGTAGCATCCATCAAGGTTCTCTGCACTTGTTCATGCACCTCTTTCATAGACTAAGTGAAATCCTCTGCATGTCCACTTCTTCCTTCTAGGCTTCCCAAATCTTGAAGTTCACAAACACTGCGTGGGTAGAGTCTATAAACAATCTCAAAAGGACTCTTACCTGTAGTTCTATTGACATTGTCATTATATGCAAATTCTACCTATGGTAGCACTTGATCCCACACCTTTCCATACTCTTTCATTAGACACCTCAGAAGATTACCCAATACTCGGTTAATGACCTCAGTTTAACCATTTGTCTGTGGATGGTACACAGAACCAAAAGAAAGGTTAGTTCCCAATCTTGTCCATAGAGTTTTCCATATGTGTCCCATAAACTTCACATCCCTGTCTGAAACTATAATGAGAGGCAGCCCATTAATTCTTACCACCTCTTTGAAAAATAAATGTGCAATGTAACTAGCATCATGCATAGTCTTGCATGGAACAAAATGACTCATTTTACTAAACCGGTCAACAATGACAAAAATGCTATCTTGGTCAATATTGGTTTTTGGCAAACCCACAAAAAAATCTATGTTGATGCACTCCCATGGTCTTTTGGGAATTGGTAAAGGTTGGTATAGTCCAGCATTTGAACTAGTACCCTTGGCTTTCTAACACACAATACACTGCTCAACATTCTTCCTAATATCTTTATACATTTTCGGCCAATAATAAAATCTTTGCACCAATTCAAGTGTTTTATTCAGACCAAAATATCCACTAAGACTTCCATTATGTTTTTTATGTATGATATTTTCCTTCATAGATCCTCTTGGCACACATAATTGACATCCCTTAAACAAAAGACCGCTCTACAATGTTTAATCTACATCCTAGCTATTGAAATGATTATTAAACTCACTGCATACCTTGTATACCTCAGAAAAGTCTTCATCTTCTCTGTAGAGCTCCTTGAAACTCTCCACACCTATGCTCTGCAAAGTCACTTCTTGGACAGTGAGAAGTTTTCTACTTAAGACATCTGCTACCTTATTCAGCTGTCCCTTTTTGTGCTTGATAGTGAAAGTGTATGCCTGCAGGTATTCTATCCATTTGATGTGTCTATTGCTCAGCTTTTCTTGAGAATTGATAAAACTCAAGGCTTGGTTATCTATAAACACTACAAATTCTTTGGGAAAAAGATAATGCCTCCATTTCCTAAGAGTTTTCACTAAGGCATAAAATTCTAAGTCATAGGATGACTATCTCTTCTTGGTGTCATTCAATTTATCACTATAGAATGCTACTAGTCTTCCCTATTGGTTTAAAACAGCTCCTACTACTATATGACTAGCATCACATTCTAGGGTAAACAACTTATCAAAACTTGGTAAAACTAGGATGGGTTGGGTATCTATCCCATTTTTTAGAAACTCAAACCCTATGTCGGCTTATTTAGTCTACCTAAATTTAGTTTTCAACCCACCCTTAATTGTTTCAAGAACAGGAGCACAAATTTCACTAAAACCTCGAATGAACTTCCTATAAAATTGGGCAAGTCCATGAAAACTTCTTGCCTCAGTAGCACTTTTCAGTGTAGGCCAAGTTTGTATTGCTTTCACCTTGCTAGGATCCATTTCCAAAGTGCCTTGGGATACAACAAAACCCAGATAAATGAGTTCTTGTTTCATGAATTCACATTTATCAAGATTGATTGCCAATTGTTCCTCATGCAATTTCCTTAATACAATCTACAAGTGTTCAAGATGCTCTTCCTCTATTTTGCTGAATATGATGATATCATCAAGGTATACCACTACAAATCTACCTATGTAGTCCTTCAACACCTCATTCATCAGCCTCATGAAGGTACTAGGGGCATTAGTAAGCCCAAATGGCATAACTAACCACTCATATAAGCCCTTTGTAGTCTTAAAAGTTTTTTTCCATTCATCCCCTTTTTTAATCCGGATCTCATGATATCCACTCTTTAAATCCATCTTAGTGAAGTACTTTTCTTCTCCAAGACAATCCATTAAATCCTCAATTCTAGGGATAGGAAATTTGTATCTTATGGTGATTTTGTTTATTTCTCGAGAGTCAGTACATAGTCTCCATTTACCTCCTTTCTTGGTTGCTAAGACCACTAGCACAACACATGGGCTTATACTTTTTTTTATTAGACCTTGATCAAGTAGCTCTTGTACTTGTCTTGCCACTTATTTGTTTTGTTCAGGAGTCATCTTATATGCAGCCTTATTAGGCAATGATGCTCAGGGTATAAAGTCTATCTAGCAACTTACTATTCTAGGAGGAGGTAGCATTGTGGGTGTTCCATCACTCATAATTTCCTTAAACTGTTCTAACAACTATTGAACCTCTTTAGGTAAACTTTCTTGTTCAATCTTCTTTTCTTGACTAGGTTTCACTAAGAGAGCATAATGTTCTCCATCTCCTTTCTTGAGATCTCTCAAAAATTCTTTTCCTCTGACCAACAAAACATTAGGACCACTAGTCTTGGTTCCTTCATACTCTACCAAAGATTGAATCATGTATGTCACCCCTTCCTTTGTGAATGCATAAGAGTTATTTTCTCCGACATGGATATCTTTTCTATCAAATTGCCATGGTTTGCCTAGCAACAAATGACAGGCATCCATGGGTAGAACATCACATAAAATTATGTATGAATATTTCCCAATTGCAAATTCAACCCATACTTGTTCATTTACTAACACATGTTGTCCTTTATTCAACCATGTGACCTTGTAAGGATGACTATGTGGTATGCTAATCAACCCAAGTTTACTTACTGCTTCTTTGGAGATGATATTTTCTATTGATCTTGAGTCAATGATCACTCTACAAACCTTACCAAGTATCTTGCACTTTACTCTGAAAAGAGACCTCCTCTATTTAGGCTCTTCCTTAACCGATTCCCTGATTAGCACCCTTCTAACCATCAGATTCTCACCATTCTCTGAGTCAAGGTTTACTTCAAGATACTTCACACTACTAGAATCCTCTTGCACATAATTGATTATTTTCTTTGAACGTGATGAGGTTGCCTTCTCCAAACACCTATATGCAGGATGACCAAAATTATTGCAATGGTAACACTTCATGTTTGCAAAGCATAAACCTCCACCAGAACTTCCTGATCTACCTATGTTGTTGATGTTGTGACCTCTTCCTCTACCATAATTTCCTCTTCCACTGGATTCATTACTCTGCAGAGTCAATTTTGACTCTCCTTTTGATCTTACTTCATTTCCTCTACCATTATAGCTTCCTCTATAACCTTTTGAATCTCGGCCTCTACCTCTGCCTCTACTGGTGCTTTCATGTTTCTTCTTATTCTTTTCTTCTACTTTCAAGGCCAACTAATAACATTTGTGAATGGTATTTGGACTCAACAAACTTAATTCCTCTTGTGTGTTCCATCTCAGATTGTTAAGATACCTTGATACTCTAATGCTTTCATCCTCCATCACTTTTGACCTTAAACACAACTTCTGGAACTCTTCAGTGTAGGTACTTACATCTAACTCCTTTTTCCTTAGGTTTTGTCTTTTCCTATGCAGCTGCACTTCATAATCCTTAGGAAGACAAGTCTCTCTAATTTTGCTTACCATCCCTTTCCAAGTAGAGATGGAGATCTTACCTTCTCTTTCTCTCTCATTTTGTATAAACTTCCACCAAGTAACGACAAAACCCCTCATTCTTGACTTAGCCACCTTAACCTTTTGGGCCTCAATCACACCTTCACACTCAAAATGATTTTCCATACCCTCTATCCATTCCATTACCGACTCTGCTTCCATCTTTCCACTAAATAGTGGTACTCCTTCCAAATACTTTCCACTCATTTCCTTCAAAGCCTTCAAGAATGGTTCTTGATCAATAACAGGTTCTGGTATAGGGACTTTATCCTCTATTGCCACCATTTTACCCTTCTCTTCTATCTTCCCACTCACTTCTATTGTCATGACTTCCATTACATCTAGTTTCTGCTCCAAACTTTCCTTGAGCAATCAGTTTTCATCTTCTTGGTCAGTGACCTGCTTAGCCAATTCTACATTGGTCACTATCTTTACTCCTTCTGATACTAGATCAGTCTTACACTCTTCAACCCAAATCTTTAACTTACTCTGATACCAATTTGATAGGGAGGACCCTAGATTTCTTGAGTCAACTTGACTCACACCAAGGCCTTTTTCCTAGCCTAACTCAGGAATGCTTCTCTCTATTCCCCTAATCCATACTAGGCCCTCACTACTGAGGTTTATTACTCTGCTCTTTGTCAATTCACTTTTGTAAATCTACCAACTCACTATTCTATTGAATCTAACCAGACACCTTGCAGGGTTTTCTCTATCATTAGTTGTACCTTTGACTTCTCCTGATTCATTTTCCTCTCAAGTATGGATCTTTTCTCCTGTTGATCCCATCTTCCTCTGGTTTGAGGCTGACAACCTAGACTCTAGTCTACCCTGCAAGTGGTTCCTCTTGGTCACAGATACCTAGTCGAGCTATCATTAAGCTCACTTAGGGCCAATCTACTGAAATGGTCGACTCCACTCCCTAGTCTTCTATAAATAGAACTCTACTGTACATGGATAGCTCTACTTGATAACCTCCAATGGTCATGTGGATCCGACGATGGAGAATCAAGACAGGGCCATGTTATAACTACTTGTCACCAACAGAAAACAAGAAACAAGAACAGAAAGACAACTTTATCTACAGAGCCAAGCTTGGCATGACTTCCAAATTGGAACTCACAAAACGTAGAAAAGTAACATCTACTCTATCACACTGGCATTTAAAGATTTAAGCCATTATTTATAGTTTACAAACACAAATTGAACTCTGAGAAAAAGGAACCAGAAAATGGTTTACAGATTGCTATTCAAAAGATGTTCTTGTTCTTCATGGAATTGAATCCATCCAACCTCCATCTAACCCTTTTACAACATGCCCATTGGGTCTTTTATAGCCTCCTAGACATGTCTTGAATCATCCCTAACAGATGAGATTAAACTCGACACAATTTGGTTTCCTACTATAATTGTCTTTTATTTCCATCGGGTCATCGAGATAGCGTCAAAACACTCACTCTGATGACCGATGACAGTTTACAAAGTGTGCACCTTCTTATCGGGTTATTGACATAGTGTCAAAACACTCTTGTCAATATCTGATGGCACACTCCCAACAATATGTTGTTCCATTAGGTTATTGGTGTAGCCTTAAACATGTTAGGCTGATAGTCGATGGTGCACTCTGAACTCACTCCGCTCTCTTTAAACTGTATGCTTTCCCATCGGGTTATCAGTTTGGCATCAAACATGTTATACTGATAGCCGATGGTGCGCTCCAAACCATATGCTTTCCCATCGGGTTATCGGGTTAGCATCAAACATGTTATACCGATAGCCAATGGTGTGCTCCAAACCATATGCTTTCCCATTGGGTTATCGGTGTAGCCCCTAGCATGTTATACTGATAGCCGATTGTGCTCCACTTCGACCTATGCAAACTCATCGAGGTATCAAGATAGGATAAAATCGATTGTTCCCATGGCCAATGGTTGTGCTCCACATGTTTGTGGTGTCATCGGGGTAAGTATCGCCGAAAACATGCACTCCAAGCTCCCTATAAACAACCCGATGGACTTGAACTAGTCCTTAGGCCAAAATTGAAAAATTGAACAAGGGTCTTTGCTCACCCTTAGGTGCTCTTGCACCACATTTAACGCAAATAAACTTCGCACCATTCATTTGTCGCTTGATATGCTAAAATGTTTTTTTGTAGATAGCCCTTAATGCAAACGAAAATCCACTTCGTGTCATTCATTTCCCCTTAATTAGCAGCTCAATATGCTAAAATGCAAGCTTTTCTATCTTTATTTTTTATTTAAGGCAATCAAAATACTTTTAATTTTTAATTTAAGATTAATTTAAATGTTTAAGAAAATAATTATTTTGTCTTTAAAAACAATCTTAAACCTCCTTTTTATGTAGTAGCCGTGAAATATTATTACTTTTATTATTATTATATTTTTAATGGGAAAAAAATAAAATATAATATAATACATATGCTAATATAATTATTTATTATTTATAAATAAAATTAATATTTAAAATAATTAATAATTTACAACAAAAATTTTACAATCAATCATTTTTTTTAAATATCTATTATAAATCAAAAGTTATGTATAAATGTGCATAGAATATAAAGTACATACTTTGAAAGCAATGTTGTTTCATTTTCAATTAAAAGCTAAATAGGGGAAAGTACCTATTAGTTGAGTGCATTCCAATTCTTGTGATAGAAATTGTTGATTTAATGCCCCATAATTGTTGATTTAATATCCAATTTTTGTATAACATGTTATCAAATTAGGGATACCTCATGACTAATAGTATAGAGGAGTAGTAGTCATTTATTTAGTCATTTTTATTTATGTGACTAATCATTTAGTTGTGTTTCTTACCTAATGACCAAATTAGCCATTTATTTAGTCACTTATAGCTGTGTTTTCTTACCCGATGACCAAATTAGTCATTTATAGTTGCGTTGCAAAAAATGACTAAAATTTGGTCATTTTTATTTATCGTGACTAAAATTTTTAGTCACCTGGTCATTTATTGGCCATATTTCTACTACTGACTAGAAAGACCTTGGGAGGATATAAGCATGGATTTCATACTTGGAGTGCCTAAAACACAGAGAGGGAATGATTATATATTTGTGGTAGTGTATATATTCTCGAAGATGGCTCATTTCATACATTGTAAGAAAACATCAGATGCAATGCATATAGCTGACATATTTTCCAAGTGGTGAGATTGCATGGATTACCTAAGAGCATAGTTTTAGATAGAGATACTAAGTTTGTTGGTTATTTTTGGAGAACACTTTGGAAGAAGATGAAGACAAATTTGAAGTTTAGTTCTACTTTTCACCCACAGACCGATGGATAGACAGTAGTAAACCAGAGCTTGGAAAATTTGTTGAGATGCTTGGTTGGAGAGAAGACCAGAAGTTGGGATTTGATTCTTGCACAAGAAGAGTTTGCCTACAATAATTCAGTGAATAGGAGTATCGAAAGAACACCTTTTGATATTGTTATTGGAGCATGCCCTAGAGATATATCATAATTAAGAGATGTCAGTAATGAAGACAAGCGGAGTGCAGAGGCAGAAGAATTTGTAGATCACATGAAGGCCTTGCATATTTAGGTTAAACAACATTTGGAGGGCATGAACAACAAGTATAAGGAGAAAGAAGATGAGAAGAGAAGACATAAGAAATTTGAAGTTGGCAATGAAGTGATGGTGTATCTGAGAAAAGAGAGATTTCCAGTTTGAACCTATAACAAGTTCTAGATGAGGAAGTTTGGACCTTGTAAGATCTTGAGGAAGTTCAGTTCCGGAAATGCATATGAAGTGGAGTTACCGGATACTTTGATTATTTCACCTATATTCAACATTAAAGATCTACATCAGTATCATGAACTAGAATTCAGTGAGGGCAATATTGCAAACTTGGAGAAATAGTTGCCCCGGAAGGAGCCAAATCATATTGAAGACATTTTGGACAGTAGGATTGGGTGTAGCACCCGGAGCAGTCAGTATAAGGAGTATCTTGTAAAATGGAAGGACATACTAGTTGAAGATTCGTCTTGGATTTCTCAGGCAAAGGTGGACCGCATTGGTTTTCCTCTGACACTAGCAAAGTGAGAGACTCACTTTTTCAACAACCACGGATGTCTGATGCAGGAGCATCCCCAATTCTTGGCAATCTTGTATCAACCAAAAATATTTCTTTTCTATTTGTTTTCTGTTTTGGCAGTTTCAGCATTTCATTCTGCATTTTCTTGCATTGGCTCATCGGATCTTGTGGAGTTGGATTTTTCTTGAGGACATTATCATATTCCTTATTCTTAATCCACATAGCATTTGGATCATTTTCTGGCAAGTTATCGATTTTGAGATAATTTTCTAGCACCGGAACTGTTTGGACCTATTTTCATTGGTGAATCTACCAGATACCTTCCATAGCTTGTGGAGCCCTGTGCATTGATTCCGATGTTCTTTGGCATCTGGTCGACCTTCCTTTTGATCTGCACTTCATCCTTTGGAATTTTTGAAGGAATCTCTTTGGCGGAGGCTAACCTATTGGTTTTACATGTTTGATCTTGTTCTTCAACATTTGATTCCTTTTGGGTCGACTGGATCTTCTTGGATCATATTAATTATTGTAATTGAGCATTAGAAGTCAGTAAGAAGTAAATCAGATAGAATATAGTAGATAGATCTTAGTTTTGGACGTCCAGGAGTGACCTATTTTGTAATTAAGCATGTTCGTAGCAAGCTAGTGAGTCGGATCTTATAACCCGGATGTTACCGGTTTTCAGTAATTAGTTTTCATGATGTAATTTACTCAGTTCTGCATTGCCTCCATCATAGCCTCTTGTTCCCATTGTGTTTACTCTTACTGCCTAGTCTGGATTGATCTCTTTGAGGTCCCTCCTAATCGATGACTGCACCAAAACCTTTCATCGCACCCTTCAAAAATGGAAACTTTAACATCTTCAAAACTAGCTATGATCTTGTGACAAAAATTTACGAACATGCTTATCTAGCCAACCAAAAGCTTTAGGGAAAATTTTGCACTATTTTGTGCTCAAACAAAAACTTACTATAAATAGTAACCTCATGTAAATGTAAGGTTAAGACACCATTTTCCCAACATTTATGGTGATCTTAATCTCTTAACAATAGAATGTAATGCTATAGGATCAATCTAGAACATATATTTCCAACCATGAGGTGATATTTGTAACTTTGATATAATATGGTAGGATTACTAACAATATGAAATAATTGGAATGTGAATGAAAACCTACCAACAAATAAATTAGGGAAACTATTTTTCGGTGATGTTAGGTCTCTCTTACACCTTGGGATGATCTTGTTGGTATATGATGAACTGGTATGATGATATGATGATAACCTATGCTATCATTGATGTCAATGAGTGTAGGTGAACCGATATGAAGATTGGAAGAAGTTGTTATTGATGTTCAAGTAGGAGAACCAGTATGAAGAGATGAAGTGGACCGATGTCAGGGTTTCACTAAGTGTGACTACCAGTTGGTAGTCTTAGCTCTAGGGTTTTTGGTTTGGCAATCTAGCTTGTGTGATGCAACCAATGACATTCTATGATGAGATAGCTAAGAAATAAGGATGAGATCGAGATACCACATCAGTTTTGTGCACGTGCAAGATTTCCTTGAGGATCTTGCATGTGAAGATCGATTGCATTAAATATCTACCTCAGGAATTAACATTCTTCTTAGTGGTATGTGAATAGAGCGTGATGGGTTACTGATTTCCATATGTGGTGAAGAATGGATGATGCGGATTGACTTGTGATCTGTTTGAGTTTGTTTTATTCTATGCAAAGTGTTTGAATGATCAAGATTGGACCGCTTGTAAGTGTAAACCTAAAATGTTTAGGGTTTAGGGTTTATGTTACTGACCTAATTGTTGTCTATAAGGTTGATGAGTTTTGATATTGTAAGTGTTGGAAAATGTTGTGTTTGTATCCAAGTGATGAGATACTTGCCAGACCAGTGAGTGGAAAACTACAGTGTGATTGCAAAGTAGAGGAGCTGAAAAGGATCTGCCTTAGCATGTAGTGTTGTTATCAGATCAAAGTTTTACCTGTTGTCTTCTAAGAATTTCAATAGTAGGAAAATCCCTTTACCGAGTAGCTTCAATAGGCTTATTGTAAATCCTCTAACCAGGTGACTCAAGATCATTGAGTTCTTCAAATCCTCTAGCAAGGTAACCTTTAATAGGGTTTCAACCTTTAATAGGGTATATAGCCATCCCTTAACCGGGTGATCTTTAATAGGATCGGTTCCTAATAGAACCTTATTGTAAAGTCTTTAACCAGACTAGGCTCCTAACAAAGCGAGTTTCAAAAGAGTTCAAAAACAAGCTTGTGGGTATTCATCCCCACCATGGTTTTTCCCATTTGGGTTTCCACGTGAAAAATTTGTGTGTCATAAGTTGTGTATTTTTCATGTGATGATTAAGGAGTCTTTGTTTAGTTGACTATGCATGCAAAGCTAATGGTTATGGTATTACTAATACAACACATGCATGAGTATATTGGTGAAGTAGTTATCAAGTGTTGAATGTTATTTGAAGTATTCAGTTTTATCGGTTTAGCTGTCTGAAGTCTTACTGTGTTTAACTTGTATTGCCATGGTTAAGTTCAGTGATGAAGATAGCCGGTTAGCATTGGTTTAACTTGATAAGTTGTTGTGAAGTTTTGGTCCATATTGATTCACCCCCGCCCTCTCAGTACTAGTTAGGGTATTTGTTGTTCATCATTATTCATCAATTGGTATCAGAGCAACTCCAGGTCCTCAGTGATATAAGCCTAACTGCTTGAGGTAAAAGATCATGCTTTAATGATGAAGAGGGAAGGTCCTAAGTTCAATAGAGATAACTTTAAAATATGGAAGGACAGAATGAAGATTTATATCAAGAGTCTGGGTGCTCAACACTGGAGCTATGTTGAGAATTCCTATGTAATCCCCACTGGCACTCTAACCAATGATCAGAAAAGAGAGATTCAAGAAAATGGGCAAGTCATGGAAGCCCTTATTAGCAACATGTCCGATATTAAGTTCATTGATGTACAAGATAAGGACACTCCTAAGGATGTATGGGACACATTAGAAACCATTTATGGAGGTGATGAACATGTCAAGAAAGCTAAGGAAGAGAGCCTTAGAGGAAAATTTGAAGATATGAGGATGGTTGAAGAAGAGACCATTCAGCAATATGGCATAAGGATCAAGATTGTGGTTGGAGATATCAAGAGCACTAGTGGAACAATTGATGATGCCACTGTTGTCAATAAAGTTTTGATATCATTGTTACCAGTCTATGCAATGAGAGTTGCTACTATTCAGGAGCTAAGGTCTATCGACAAAACCAAGGTATCCTTAGACTCTATCATTGCAAAGTTGATAGCATATGAGTTGAATAGCTATGATGGCAGTGTTCAGAAGATTGAGTCAGCCTTTAGAGAATCTATTGCACCAACTAGGAAAGGAAAAGAAGTAAGTACCAGTTATGAATCCAGGCAATGCATAGATATGGATGATGAAGAGATTCTGATGGAGTTTGATACTCTTCTTGCCAAGAGACTTCCAAAAGGCACCAGAAAATATAGAGGTAAGCTTCCTTTAAAAAAAAAATCCTGCAATAAGATAGGACATATAGTTGTTAACTGTCCTAAAATTGATAATAAGGATAAACCGAAGAGGTTTAGAAAGTATAAAGGAGGAGGTAGGAGAAATTGTCTTGTTGCAGTGGATGAAGGTGTTACTGATGAAGAATCTAAGGATGAAGAGAATGAGGACATAGTGTTTGTAGCTGTAAAGGAAGAAGTGTCTGACAAGAAAGACCTTGTCTCTTGCATTGACAACTCTAATGAGTGGACTATTGATAGTGGGTGTTCTCACCACATGACTAGTGACCAGAGAAAGTTTCTGTCTTTGGAAGAATATGATGGAGGTGTTGTCCGATTTGCAAATGATGGACCATCCTTGGTGAAAGGTAAAGGATCCATCTCACTAAATGGAAAGCGTAGTGTTGATGATGTCTACTGGTTAGAAGGTCTTAAGAATAACCTTTTGAGTGTTGCTTAGCTAAATGACAAAGGACTCATTCTAGAGTTCAAAGGTGGAGTTTGCAGTATAATTGGAAAGAGTGGTGAACTTATTGCTACCGGTAAGCAGACTAGAGGTAACTTGTTCAATTGAATGCCAAGATTAGTCAGTGTCTGATGGCGAAGTTTGATGATAGTTGGATATGGCATAGGAGACTTTGTCATATAAATTTTGACAATATTGTAAAAGCCAGTAAGATCAAGGCAATTAGAGGATTTCCTTTGCTGAACAAACCAAAGAATTCTTTGTGCAGAGAATGCCAACTTGGGAAGATATCTTCCTCAATATTCAAAGGTATGTCTTTTTCATCAGAGAACTTACTTGATCTAGTGCACACTGATCTGTGTGGTCCAATGAAAACTAGAAGTATTCAGGGAGATAGGTATTTCATGATTCTTACTGATGACTACTCAAGAATGACGTGGGTCACATTCTTGAAAGACAAGTCTAAGGCATTTGGAAAGTTCAAAGCTTTTAGAGCATTGGTAGAGAAGGAAAGTGGTCAAAGGATAAAATGCCTAAGAACTTATCAAGGAGGTGAACTCACTTCTGATGAATTCAACAAGTACTGTGAAGAGGATGGTATCAAGAGGCAGTTGTCTGCCCCAAGGACACCATAATAAAATGGCATAGCAAAAAGGAATAACAAGTTTATAGTTGAAGCGGCCAGAACAATGTTGATCCAAGGAAAGGTTGCTCACACTTTTTGGAGAGAAGTAGTGAGCACTGCAGTCTATACTATGAACTGGGTACTCATCAAGAAAGGTAAAGTTAAAACCCCCTTATGAGTACTAGACTAGGAAGACTCCCACTATGAGTTATTTTAAAGTATTTGGAAGTAAGTGTTATATCAAGAGAGGTGAACATCTAAGCAAGTTTTATGCTAAATGTGATGAAGGAATATTTCTGGGATATTCCACTAAGAGAAAAGCTCTCAAGTGCTACAACAATAGGACTCAAAAAATTGTTGATAGTATCAATGTCAGGGTTGATGAATCCCCTGAGGATCCTAAGGAAACCTGCAGTGAGCAAGTGGAAGATGAACCGGGTGTAGCCTTCTGAGAACCAGTTAAGAAAGAAACAAGCAAAGACCTTAGTGTTCCTGTATTGGTAGAGGCTGCAGTAGGTGAAGAAGAAGAGGAAAAGAAAGCAGAACTAGCTAGAGTCATTCCTAGATATGTGAAACTACATCATGATCCTAAGCAGATTATAAGAGATAAAGATGCAGGGATGCTTACAAGAAGAAAGATGAAAGAAAACTCTTGCATGATTTCTGAATTTGAGCCTAAAACCACTAGAGAGGAACTTACAGATGAAGACTAGATTAAGGCAATGGAAGAGGAATTGGACCAGATAGAAAAGAATGCAACATGGTCTTTGGTACCTAGACCAAAACACAAGAATGTCATAGGTACCAAATGGGTCTTCAGGAATAAGCTGAATGAAGAAGGCATAGTTGTAAGGAACAAGGAAAGACTTGTATGCAAGGGATATGCTCAGGAAGAGGGAGAAGACTATGGAGAAACCTTTGCCCCAGTGGCTAGAATTGAAGGTGTTTGAATGCTACTTGCATTTGTAGCATTTAAGGGATTCAAGGTATACCAGAAGGATGTGAAGTCTGCATTCTTGAATGTAATCCTAGAAGAGGAAGTATATATTGAGAAACCGAATGGGTTTGCCTTATCAAAAGATAGTAACATGGTGTGTAGATTACACAAGGCCCTATATGGATTGAAATAAGCACCAAGGGCATGGTATGAATGGTTACACTCTCATCTTGTGAAGATAGGATTTGAGAGAACAAGTGAGGACAGCAACATCTACCTAAAATTTGAAGGTGATTAGATTCTTATCTATGAAGTGCTTGTAGATGACATAATCTTTGAAGGAGATGATGAAATGAACCATGCATTTGCAGATGAAATGAAGAAAGAGCTTGAGATGTCTCTTATTGGAGAGATAAAGTTCTTCATTGGTCTATAGATTCAATAGATGAAAGAGGGTATCTTTATTATCCAGTCCAAGTATGTCAAAGAGGTATTGAAAACCTTTAGCATGGAGGAGAGCAAACTGGTTGGTACACCAATGGTGACTGGCTATAAATTGACTAAGGAAGATGATTCAGCATTGGTGAATGAGAAGGAGTACTAGTCAATGATCAATAAGCTGCACTATGTGGTACACAACAGACCAGATATTTCTCATGCAGTGGGCATTGTGGCCTATTTTCATAAAAGTCTAAGAGAATCCCACTTGGTAGCAGTCAATAGGATTCTTAGATACCTCAAAGGGACAGTTGATTATGGATTGTGGCATCCATACAATGGTTATTTTAGTCTCAAAGTATTTACTGATGCAGATTGGGTAGGTAATATGGATGATCGGAAGAGAAAAACCAGTGGAGAGTTCTTTCTTGGTGGAAAACTAGTCTCATGGATGAGTAAGAAGTAGAGCTGTATTTCCCAGTCTACAGCTGAAGCGGAGTATGTGGCAACATTTATGAACTGCACTCAAGCAATCTAGATGAAACATGTATTGGATGATTTTAAAGTACCTATATCTGAACTGGTGAGTATATTTTGTGACAACACAAGAGCAATAAATATTTCCAAGAATCTGGTATTGCATGCTAGGACAAAGCACATTGAGCTCAAGTATCATTTCTTGAGAGAGAAGGTTCAAAACAAAGAGGTTGTATTAGAACATGTTTCCAGTAAGGAGAAGCTAGCAGACATATTCACTAAGCATTTATTGAAGACTACATTTACCTATTTGAGAGGTAAATTAGGGGTTATGCCCCTTCATGAAGTAAACTAAATTTTTGTGCTCCACATCAGTCAGGTACTACAGTGTCAAATCTTTTAGGATTGATGTGTTGAAGGATGCTACTCCATAGGGGGAGAAGCATAGTGGATAATGGAAGCTTATGTCTCCACTTTGGCATTGTTGTCAAAGGGGGAGAAGATATCTAATGATGAAGATATATGTTATAGTTGCACTAGTCTATATTTTTTATAGTTGCAATGATACACTGAGTATTTCCATCAATGCCAAAGGGGGAGATTGTTGGCATATGATGAACCGGTATGATGATATGATGATAATGTATGTTGTCATTGATGTCAATAAGTGTTGGTGAACCGATATGAAGATTGGAGGAAGTTGTTATTGATGTTCAAGTAGGGGAACCAGTATGAAGAGATGAAGTGGACCGATGTCAGGGTTTCACTAAGTGTGACTACCAGTTGGCAGTCTTAGCTCTAGGGTTTCTGATTTGGCAATCTAGCTTGTGTGATGCAACCGGTGGCATTCTGTGATGAGCTAGCTAAAAAATAAGGATGAGATCGAGA
This sequence comes from Cryptomeria japonica, assembly GCF_030272615.1. Lineage (NCBI taxonomy): Eukaryota > Viridiplantae > Streptophyta > Pinopsida > Cupressales > Cupressaceae > Cryptomeria > Cryptomeria japonica. The sequence continues at coordinate 640,256,067 of NC_081405.1, read as the reverse complement.
TGCCACGTCAGTTTTGTACACATGAAGGATTTCCTTGAGGATCTTGCATGTGAAGATCAATTGCATTAAATGTCTACCTCAGGAATGAACATTCTTCTTAGCGGTATGTGAATAGAGTGTGATGGGTTACTAATTTCCATATGCAGTGAAGAATGGATGATGCAAAATGACTTGTGATCTGTTTGAGGTTGTTTTATTCTATGCAAAGTGTTTGGTCAAGATTGGATTGCTTGCAATTGTAAACCTAAAATGTTTAGGTTTTAGGTTTTATGCTACCGACCTAATTGTTGTCTATAAGGTCAATGAGTTTTGATATTGTAATTGTTGGCAAATGTTGTGTTTATATCTGAGTGATGAGATACTTTCCAAACCAGTGAGTGGAAAACTACAGAGTGTGATTGCAGAGTAGAGGAGCTGAAAAAGATCTGCCTTAGCATGTAGTGTTGTTATCATATCAAAGCTTTACCTATTGTCTTCTAACCATTTCAACAGTAAAATCCTCTTACCAGGTAGCTTTAACAGGCTTATTGTAAATCCTATAAACAGGTGACTCAAGATCATTGAGTTTTTCAAATACTCTAGCAAGGTAACCTTTAACAGGGTTTCAACCTTTAACAAGGTATATAGCCATCCCTTAACTGGGTGATCTTTAACAAGATTGATTCCTAACAGAACCTTACTGTAAAGTATTTAACTGGACTAAGCTCCTAATAGAGCGAGCTTCAAAAGAGTTCAAAACAAGCTTGTGGGTATTCATCCCCATTGTGGTTTTTCCCATTTGGGTTTCCACGTGAGAAATTTGTGTGTCATGAGTTGTCCATTTTTCATGTGATGATTAAGCAGTCTTTGTTTAGGTGAATATGCATGCAAAGATAATGGTTATGGTATTACTAATACAACACATGCATGAGTATATTGATGAAGTAGTTATCAAGTGTTGAATGTTATTTGAAGTGTTCAATTTTAATAGTTCAGTTGTCTAAAGTCTTACTGTGTTTAACTAGTATTGCCATGGTTAAGTTCAATGATGAAGATAACCAGTTAGCATTGTTTTAACTTGATAAGTTGTTGTGAAGTTTTTGTTTGTACTTATTCACCCCCCTCCCCCTCTTAGTACTAGTTAGGGTATTTGTTGTTCATCATTATTCATCAGATCCTACAATATATAATCATCAAAACATTTTATGATATTGCAAGTGCTTGCAAGTCTAATTTCATAATGAGTGATTTAATACATTAAAAGTTATATTAGATTGTGTTTATTATTAAGTGCCTCACTATATTATTAGTGACTAATCCTAATTATTGATAAGAACTAATTAATAATTCAAATGTAGCCCCTTATCACTTCTCCTACCAAAAAATTTATCATAGATCTCTCCTATTTTCCTCCTCTATGTTCATTTTAATATGCATACAAGCATGTATAATTTATATCATGATAAGATCTAAATGTGTGCTTAATGATGAGATCTTATTTTTAAAGAGGAAGTGACATTGTGTTGGAAACAATGTAGCAAATTGAGAGGGGGAGTGAATCAGTTTGCACCAAAATTTATTGCAACTTAAACCACAAAACAGATCTGATAATTTATAGTTAAAGTATGAAACAAAACCACATCAATATCAGACAACGCCAAGATTTTTGACGTGGAAAACCTGGTTAAGGGAAAAACCATGATGGGAACCTACCCACAATGAGAGAATACCCTGTTAGGAGTAAATTGAATATTACAATAGGAATGCACATGCATTCAGGCACACTACCTTGAGCTCACTTCTCAATATAAGAAACCCAAAAAGGATACAATGTTAAGGGAAGGCTCACTGCCTTACAGGAAGTCTCACTGACTTACAAAAGTATTCAAACTACAATTTGAATTACATGAACTATGAAAATAGCATCTCCATATGCTTGAGTACGGTTCTAATTAAGCACATAATCTGCTCTACAATACTTCTCTTCTTCACACTTTTGAAAGATCAGATCACTTCTTCGCACATTCAACTCAATCATTCACTTGCATATACAACACAGACACTCACAGACAGACATCTTACATGATTATTACATATATTTATACAAACCTTCAACCCTTGAAATATAGGTCAGCTAAACCCTCAATAATAATTACAAAATAATATCCTCAGATGCTACAACAATACATCCAGACCAAAATAATGTTGGCTAAGACATATTCTGGACCCAAATCAATACTACAAATATGAAACACTTCCAATAATTATGCCTCGATCATCCACAACATGCTACAACCACCAAGAATGTCACATAACACAAAGAACATCACTGGACAAGGAAAATCTTCAATAACTCGCACAATAATCAATGTGGACCACCAATATGCATAGAACATGATCTAGAGACAAGCAACGTGAATTGCACTGCAACAACTTGGATTACCAAAATCATCATCATCTTTCTACCGGAGCACAAGAACATCAACATAACTGACTGTTAACCTGAAGGATTTTCTTGTGGACCTCCAAATAATGAACCAAACTAACCGAGGACACACATCAATATCCAAAACACATTCCACACATCCGCAACCAAAGATATAACAATTTCAGAGCAATGCGGAGCACAAACCAGAATATCAAATAACATAGACAATTGCATAACATCATCAAAACCAGATCTCATAACTTGATCAAACCATCATGTGGACCTCTACAAATGGGAATGAACCATCTATTGACAACATACTAGAAACCCTTTAAACCACATCAGCTCATCTACAACACACAACCTAAACCAACTCATCCAATCAAATTGCAACACTAGAATATACAGAAAAATATCCAGCAATCTCCATATATGTTGACATCAATGACAACATATCAGCCAATATCCAATACAATAAACCACTTATTTAAAAGGTTAACTTCTCCAATTCAATATGCATACAAGCATGTATAATTTCTTCCTCTATGTACATTTTGTTAGATAGTTCAAATAACCGAAAGACAACTAAGAGAGGGGAGGGGGTGAATCAGTTATCTTAGATTATCGAAACCTTAAGAAATTAAAACTTTAATACCGAAACCCAAAAGATCAATACCGGAATGCATAAACCAAATACCGAAATAGCAGATATATCAATTAAACACAAGCAATAATCAAAGAATAAATACCATCCACATGACACCAAGATTTATATGTGGAAAACCTGGTAAAGGGAAAAACCACAGTGGGAAGCCTACCCATAGTCAGATAATACTTTTGTATTAATTATGTGATTACAATTGAGGGGCCTGCACTTGCAAGAAGGTCAATAGCCTAGATAGCACTTCTCATGACAAAAGGAGTCTCTCTGACTACATAGAAATCCATACTACAATCCAAAAGAATGAATGAACTGCAAAGATAACATCTTATATGGTTGATTATAGTTCCAGTTAAGCTCAATACCAAAGGACTAAATCCTCTTACATAAACCCAACTCGATCACCAATGATCGACCAAATCCTCTACCTAAATGATTATACATTATTCGTTGCTATTACATATACATGTCCCTTCCTATATGATCTACAATGAGATCTTACATCATATATATACAAACCCTCAACCATAAACAATAAGGTCAGCCACTAGACAATAAAACAATTACATAATTACAAAACATGTTAGCCTGAGACCAAACAAATAATATTCAACCCATAAGATATACTGGAAACATATCGAGAATTCTAATCCACACATTACATTAAGTCGGTCCATAACCTAGATAAACCAGGACCCAATTTAAGTCCACGCACGCTAAAGAAATAATCCCAATCAACTAAGTCTCTAACTTGATCACCATCGGCATCCTGAATCTCCACTAGAAGTTGCACCAACACCACTTATGTATAACATCAAAGATCTTCAATAAAGCTTTGTCAATGAAACCCTCACCAGAACAACAAACCAAGCTTGCTATTATATAGGATAGCATCCGATCACCAAATCCAAAACCAACTAACTGAACATGAATAGCTAGTGTTGACTTCAATGATAAAACGTCAATGCAATACATAATCAATTCCTCCAAATGGACAAAAATCTCCCCATTTGGCATTGATGGCAACACTAGATATGAAAAACATCCAAGTGCCAAGAAAATTCCAAAGAAGTCTCCCCCAATGGAAGACAGCCAACAATCTCCCACATAAAGATATAGAAATGAAGTTCTGAAACAAAGACCAAACTCCCCCTGTGAATGATATCTTTGTAAAGCTTTGTTTTCACATATATCTCTCCCCCTTTGACTCCAATGCTAGAAAAACTGACATAAATATCAAAGAAAAAACAAAAACCACTGAATCACGAGGCTAACTACTCCCCCTGAGCAGTAGCATCCCCACATCATTTTGGAATAAATGATATCTCTGATAATGCATACCAGACTGATGCAAAATGGCATCAATTAGTTTTCATTCGGAGGGGCAGAAACCCCTAATTTGTCTTTGAGGTACTCAAATGATTCTTTAGGCAAAGGTTTAGTGACAATATCTGCAGTCTGCTCTTTAGTGTTCACATAAACTAGTCTAACATCAATTTCTTCCACCTTCTCCTTCAAAAAGTTGTACTTGATAGATATGTTCTTTGTCTTAGAGTGAAATACCAGATTCTATCATATGTCTATAGCAACAGAGTTATCACAGTGAATAACTACCAGTCCATTGCAATGCACTTTAATGTCCTTCAACAGTTGCTTCATCCAAAGAACTTGTGTACAGTTAGTAGCAGCAGCAACATACTCAGCTTCAGTAGTAGATAAAGAAGTACATGATTGTTTCTTGTTGATCCATGAAACCAACTTATTTCCAATAAAGAAAGATCCACCGGAATTACTTTTTCGGTCATCAACATCACCTGCCCAATCCACATCTGTATATATACATAAAGTAAGTCATCATCCTTAGGGTACCATAGACCATATTCAGATGTACCTTGCAAGTATCTAAAAATTCTTGTCATGGCACTCTCATGATTCTCTCTAGGATCACTCTAATATCTTGATGCAATACAAATAACATTCATTATATCAAACCTAGTTTGAGTCAAATATAGCAGACTTACAATCATAGACTTGTATCTTGAAGGATTTACCAGTGAAGATTCATCTTTCCTTGACAATTTCTCACTGGTAATCATAGGAGTACTTACCAGTTTATAATCTTCCATACCAAATTTCTTCAACAATTCCCTAGCATACTTAGTTTGACAAATGAAAATACCTTTATCAATCTGAGTAATCTGCAAACCTAAGAAAAATTTCATTTCCCCAATCATAGACATTTCAAATCCTTTCTCCATATTTTTAGAAAATTTCATGCACAACTTATCTTCACCTCCAAAAATGAGGTCATCAACAAAAACATCAATAATCAGTATATCATCATCAATGAATTTATAATATAGATTACTGTCAGCATTACCTTTAGTAAAACCAAGCTTCAAAAGATATTTATCTAACCTTGCATACCAAGCTCTAGGTGCCTGTTTCAATCCATATAAAGCTTTCCTTAACCTAAAAACCCTGTCTTTATCATATGAAAGTGAAAAACCATCAGGTTGCTCAATATAAACTTCCTCGTCAAGATCCCCATTCAAAAATACACACTTAACATCCATTTGATAAACCTTGTAGTTTTTATGTGCAGCATAGGCAAGAAATAATATTACGGCTTCAATCCTAGCTACAGGTGCAAAACTTTCACCATAATCAATTCCTTCCTTCTGAGAATATCTTTTACAAACCAATCTAGCTTTATTCCTTACAACTTGTCCATCTTCATTCATTTTATTCCTAAAAACCCATAGTTCCAATAGCATTCTTATTTTTAGGTTGGGGAACTAAAGTCCATGTGTTTTTCTTTTCTATTTTATCTAATTCTTCTTCCATAGATTTCATCCAACATTCATCTTTACATGCTTCAATTACTGATACCGGATCAATTTGAGAAATTAAACATACCTCATTAGCTGCCAATCTCCTTCTTGTCATCACTCCATTTTTCTTATCCCCAATGATCCGATCTTTTGAATGATTCAACCTTACATACCTAGGAGTGTTCTGACTCTCTGTTCCTCATTCCGGTTCTTCAGTTACTATTGAATTTTTTGATATTGTCGAAGTAACTGGTTCAATATTTTGTTTTGGTAAAGGTGTTACTGGTTCAGTTATAATCATTTCAACTACCGGTTCTTGCTCATAAACTCTAATTTGACTTCTATTCAGCTCATCCACCTTGACATTAGCGCTCTCCACAATTCTCTGCAATCTCTTGTTATAACATCTATATGCTTTTCTTTCATTATAATAACCAAGAAAAAATCCTTCATCACATCTAGGACCAAATTTTCCAATAATATCATCTCTCCTGATATAACATTTACTACCAAAGATTCTGAAATACTTAACTATAGGTGTATTGCCAAACCATAATTCATAAGGTTTCTTACCAATTTCTTGTTTGATATGTACTATGTTGAATGTATAGACTGTTATGCTCACTGCTTCTCTAATAGATATGAGGTATATTATCTTCCATCATCATAGTTATAGAAGCATCCAACATAGTTATGTTATTCCTTTCAACAACTCCATTTTGTTGAGGTGTCTGGGGAGCAGAAAATTGTCCCCTAATACCATGCTTCTCACAAAAGTTATTAAACTCACTAGATGTGAATTCTCCACCATGATCTAACCTTAAACATTTAATCTCCAATCATTTCTCAATCTCAACTTTAGATTTAAAGATTTTAAACTTTTCAAAAGCCTCAGATTTTGTTGGCATTTTTTATGTTTATGTTGTGATTGTCATTGATGGACACACACTTGCATTAAGATCCTCTTTATATATATGAGCTAGAGCTCAACCGGTATCTGTTCCAACCAGTATGTTGTATTCTAGTCTTTAGACTATTGGTGATTTTGCAGAATGTGTTTCCCGATCTGAAGCAATACGAGGGAGCAAAGCGGCATAACACATTCTTACCAGTCTTCATTTTTGTCAAACCGGCAACCAATATTTTGTATGAACCGGAAATACTCTGTGATGAGTTACCAACTGACATTTTGTGATGAGTTACCAATCCACCGATTGTTTGACGGTGCCGACACACTAACGGTGCTTCTTGTGTCATGTTACTGAGTATGTCTAGATTCATTGAACCTAGGAAATTGTAATGTAATCCTATTGGACCAACATGAAATCAGATTCCTTTAAAAGGACATCATGTCTAGGGTTTTAGGGTGTTGCTAAAAGGGTTTATGTTGTGCTAGGGTTTAAGGTGGTTGATGAGTTGTTGTAAGAGCGATCTTATCTAAGAAGATCAGGTTGTAACTGAGTGAGAGATAGAGAAGACTGAAGTAATGTTGGAATGCATTCGCTATGAGCTATACTGGATCTAACCAAGCAGTCTGTGCTATTAGATAGATCAAACACTTGTTGATTACTCACATCTTTGACAAGTTTGTAGCCCTTAACCGGGTAGGCCCAAAAGCCTTTTGTAAAATCCTCTAACAAGGTGGTTCACCTATGTGAATCTAAAATCCTCTAGCAAGGTAGTCTTTAATCAGACTTATCTCCGAACAGAGATTGAGATTCCTAACAGGATTTGTTCTGGTGAAGAACATTGTAAGACCTTAATCGGTCTGATTTCTATTCCGCAGATAGTGACTTGTGAGCTCCATCTCACCATGGTTTTTTTCCCATTTGGGTTTCCATGTCAAATATCTTCTGTTATGGTTATATTGATTTTGTGGGTGAATGCTTTATTTGCATTTTGGTTTGCATGTGTGGTAACCGGTCTGTCTGTTAAACTATTTTACCGGTTTATCTTCAGACTGTTTAAGTGTTTTATTTCAGAGGTTTTTTGGCATACTAATTCACCTCCCCCTCTTAGTATTCATCAAATTTCTCCCTTAAAAAGTAACCCACATCATCCTAGAATGATCATCAATGATTAGCATAAAATATCTATCACCTTGAAAACTTTTAACTCTAGCAGGGCCACACAAATCAGTATAAATAAGATCAAGAACATCATTAGATTTTTCTTGTATACTTTTAAAAGAGGTTCTAATCTATTTTCCCATTTGATATTCTTTACATACCAGATTATAGGGCTTCACAATTTTAGGTATATCTCTAACTGCCTTAGTTGACTAATCTTTACTATGCAATCAAAATTCATATGACATAGTCTTTTATGCCATAGCCAACTCTCATCAATTTGTGAAATTAAACATGTCTTCTCACTAAACTTCAAATGAAATATATTACCTTTAGTCTATGTGTCGGTTGCAATCTCCAATCCAGATCTATTAATGATTTTGCATTTTCCATCCTTGAATTGTAATTGAAATCCCTTATCCACCAATTGTCCTACACTCAAAATATTATTCCTTAAACCTTCAACATAATAAACATTATCAATATTGTACTTACCATCCAATAATATAGTTCCTTTTCCCTTGATCATACATGCTTTGTCATCTCCAAATCTACCAGACCGCCATCAATTTCTTGCAAAGATAGAAACTTCCTTTTATCTCTAGTCATATCATGTGAACATCCACTGTCAATTACTGGTGCAGGAGCACCCTTCTAAGGTCTTCCTCTTTTTGGTTTTTGTTGGTTTTTTGCTTCTTTATGAAGCCATTGTAAATATAATAAGAGCCATGAGCTCATTAGTCTAAATTAGGTCCTAATTTAGGTCCTAGGTTTTCATTTCTTGTGAAGGAGAGGTTATGTGTGCCATGGATGAGTTTGGGGTCCTTTTAGCATGGTGGTGCCCATAGGATAACCCAATGTAGGCCTAGGAGTTAAGAAAAGAATTAGCATGAGGAAGCTACCTATTGCAAATTGGAAGGCCATGGTGAGTAAGATCAAGGAGAACTACTTACCAGAGGATTATGAAGTCCAACTTCATAAGAAGAGATAGGGATTGAAGCAGAAAGACCTTGATGTGACCTCCTATATAGAGGAGTTTCAAAATCTTTGTCTTAGATCCAAAGTCCAAGAAGAGGAATCTATCAAGGTGGCTATGTATCTAAGTGGCCTAAAGTGGAACATTCAAGAGGAAATAAGCCTATGGACTCCTACCACTATCCAAAAATGTCATCAGATTGCTGCTAAGGTGGAAGAGAGGAACAAAAGGAAAGGAGACTCTAATACCAGGGGTAGAGGCAGAAGTAGAGATCAAATGAATCATTGAGGTGGTTACCAAAGCAAGGCAAATGAGCAAAGGAACCAAGGAGAATCCAAGTTGACTGAACATGGTGGTGAAACCAATCTCAAAGGAGGTCATTCTAGAGGAATAGGGGCACAAGGGGGTCCAAGTAGGGGTAGAGGTACCGGTAGGGGCAACTCCTACTTTGCAACCATGAAATGCTACAGCTGTGGTCAATTGGGACACCCGACCAATAGATGTCCTGACAAGCCTACCTCATCAAACAGTGGAAAGAGGGTTGCTTGTGCTCATGAAGACACATCAAGCAGCAAGACACCTGAGGTGGACCATATTGAGTCAGAGATTGGAGAAAATCTGATGTTCAATAGAGTCTTGATAAGATAGCCGGTTAAGGATGAACCTAAGCATAGGAGAGCATTGTTCAGGGTGAGATGCAAGATCCTTGGTAAAGTTTGCAAGGTGATAGTTGATTCAAGGTCAACTGATAACATAATATCAGATGAGGTAGCCAAGAAGTTGAAACTCACAAGGATACCCCAGACTAGCCCTTACAAGGTGACATGGTTGAACCAAGAACAGAGTGTGCTTGTCAATGAACAGACTTGGGTAGAGTTCTCTATTGGAGGATACAAGGATAAGATCCTTTGTGATGTGCTACCCATGGATTCTTGTCACCTACTGCTAGGTAGACCCTGGCAATTTGATAGGAAGGTGATCTATGATGGAGAGGAGAACTCCATTTCCTTCAAGAAGGATAGCAAAACCTTTAAGATTCAGTCTCTGATAGAGAATAATGAGGGCACCTCAAGAACACCTAGTGTCTTATTGACTACTGGTAAAGAGTTCTTACACTTGCTACATGAGGAGGAGATAGTGAGGTGTGCCATATTTGTGAAGCCAAAGGAGGAGGAAGACAAGTTGCAGGCAGAGGTACCCAAGGAGGTGAAGCAAATGTTGCAAGAGTATAAGGACATAGTGAGTGATGGAGCACCTGCAACACTTCCACCAAGAAGCTCTATAAGCCATCAAATAGACTTTGTTCCCAGTGCATCCCTACCTAATAAAGCTGCATATAAGCTCACACCTGACCAAAACAAGGAGGTGGCAAGGAAAGTACAGGAATTGTTGGAACAAGGACTGATTAAGAAGAGCATCAGCCCATGTGCAGTCCCAGTAGTGCTAGCATCAAAGAAGGGAGGCAAGTGGAGACTTTGCACTGATTCAAGGGCAATCAATAGGATCACCATAAGGTACAGATTTCCTGTTCCTAGAATAGAGGATATGATGGACTATTTAGGAGGTGCCATGTATTTTACCAAGTTGGACCTTAAAAGTGGTTATCATCAGATAAGACTTAAGGAGGGGGATGAGTGGAAGACCACTTTTAAGACCATAGAAGGGTTGTATGAATGGCTTGTGATGCCATTTGGACTTACTAATGCCCCAAGCACCTTCATGAGGTTGATGAACAAGATGTTAAAGGACTTCATAGGTGGGTTTGTGGTGGTGTACTTAGATGACATACTCATCTATAGTAGAACCAAAGAGGAGCACCTTGAAAACTTGAGGTTAGTCCTAGAGAGGTTGCATGAAGAGAAGTTGGCAATCAACTTAGAGAAGTGTGACTTTTTGAAGAAAGAGTTGGTCTACTTGGGATTTGTGGTGTCTAAGGAAACCTTGAAGATGGATCCAAGCAAAGTGGAGGCAATCTTGAATTTGCCTGCCCCTAGAATAGGGACTGAAGTTAGGAGTTTCCATGGTTTAGCCCAATTCTATAGAAAGTTTGTGAGGAATTTCAGTGGCATATGTGCACCAGTACTTGACACCATAAAAGGAGGCCTAAAAACCAAATTCAAGTGGACTGAACAGGCTGACAAAGCATTCCAATTGTTGAAGCAAGAAGTAGCCACAAAACCCATCCTACTCTTCCCTACTTTTGACAAGCTATTTACATTGGAATGTGATGCAAGTGGCATTGCAGTAGGGGGTGTTTTGAGTCAAGAAGGAAGGCCTATGGCATTCTTCAGTGAGAAGCTTAATGAGGCCAAGAAGAAGTACTCAGCCTATGACCAAGTTGTATGCACTAGTTCAGTATCTCAAAAAATGGAGGCATTACCTACTCCCAAAGGAATTTGTGGTGTTCACAGATAACCAGGATTTGAGTTACATTAACACTCAAGAAAATCTTAGCAATAGACATTTGAAATGGATGGAATACCTCCAATCCTTCACCTTCACCATCAAGCATAAAAAGGGGCAACTCAACAAGGTGGCAGATGCTTTAAGTAGGAAGTTGTTAACTGTTCAAGAGTTACAATTGCAGAGCATAGGAATAGAAGGTTTCAAGGACCTCTATGAAGTAGATGAAGACTTCTCATCAGCCTACAAGGTTTGCAAGGATTTTGAAAATCATTTTCATGGTGAGTATGCAGATTACACCCTCCAAAATGGTCTCTTGTTCAAAGGTAATCAGTTATGTGTGCCTAGAGGATCCATGAGAGAAAACCTCATCCAAGAAAAACACAATGGTAGTCTAAGTGGACACTTTGGAGTCAACAAGACTTTGGTTCTCGTACAGAGGTACTATTATTGGCCCAAGTTGCCAAGAGATGTGAGAAAGTATGTAGAGAAATGTGGTGTGTGTCAAAGGGCAAAAGGAGGATCAAGTAATGCATGCCTCTATCAACCATTACCGGTCCCTAATAGGCCTTGGGAGTGTGTGAGCATGTACTTTGTAGTAGGACTCCCCAAGACAAAGATAGGTATGGATAGCATCTATGTGGTAGTAGACAGGTTTTATAAGATGAGCCATTTCATTCCATGTAAAACTACTCATGATGCTAGCTATGTTGCACATATCTTCTTTAAGGAGATTGTAAGGATTCATGGACTTCCACTAAGTATTGTTTCAGATAGGGACAACAAGTTCATGGGCCATTTTTGGCAAACCTTATGGAAAAGACTAGGGACCAATTTATCATTTAGCTCAGCTTACCATCCACAAATTGATGGTCAAACTGAAGTCATTAATAGGGTGTTAGGCAACTTGTTGAGGTGTCTAACCAAGGAGTATGGGCAGACATGGGATCTAGTCATTCCACAAGCAGAGTATGCCTATAATGACAGTGTGAATAGGACCATTGGAAGGAGTCCTTTTGAGGTTTTCTATGGCAGACATCCAAGGGGAGTGTGTGAACTCAAGGAACTTAGTTCCATGGAGATGAAGAGTGGCCAAGCAGAGGAATTCACTCAAACCATCAAGGAAGTCCAAGAACATATCAAGAAAGTCATCCTAGAGTCTACTCTAAAACTAAAAGCAAAACTGGATGAAAGAAGGAGAGAGGTTCAGCTCAAAGTGGGTGACTATGTGATGGTCCATCTGAGCAAAGCTAGAATGCAAAGTGGAAAGCCTACTAAACTGCAAATGAAGAGGGTAGGACCTTGTAGAATTATATCCAAATATGGTGAGAATACCTACAAGGTTGATCTTCCTTCAGATTTGGCTATATCACCAGTCTTCAATGTTGCTGACTTGATACTATACAAGGGTGAAATAGTAGGACAAATTGAGAATCAAGCCAAGGTACTATAGGACTTGGATGTGAATGCTTTACCTCAAATGAAGCAGCCCATAGTAGAGGAGATCTTGGATTCAAGGGTGAAAAATTCTACTAGACACCAGGTCTATATGGAACACTTGGTGAATTGGGCAGGTCAACCTGAGTCTGAAGCCACTTGGGTTGAAGAGGGCAAGTTCAAGAAACTTGGTATTGACTCAGCTCTCATTTCTCCCTCAGTTCCTTAACTTTTGTGCAGAGGGGGAGTATGGTGCAGGAGCACCCTTCTAAGGTCTTCCTCTTTTTGGTTTTTGTTGGTGTTTTGCTTCTTTATGAAGCCATTGTAAATATAATAAGAGTCATGAGCTCATTAGTCTAAATTAGGTCCTAATTTAGGTCCTAGGTTTTCATTTCTTGTGAAGGAGAGGTTATGTGTGCCATGGCTGATTTTGGGGTCCTTTTAGCATGGTGGTGCCCATAGGATAACCCAACGTAGGCCTAGGAGTTAAGAAAAGCAACTTTGGAAAGTTGCATGACAACTTTTCAAAGTTGTCAAGCAACTTTTCCACCTATTAGGTCAAAACCCTTAGCATAGATTGGACAACCCTAATTTTGGCACACAGACCAAGGAAAGGATACTATATATGTTTCAAACCGTAAAATGATGGGTTGAATGTTAGATTGTACGGCCAAGAGTAAAGACCTTGACTGTGACTGGGTTTTTCTTGCTAGTCGGCAAAAACGAAGCATTGACAGGTTGAAAATGGATTGATTTATGAACAAAATGGTGTTGTGAATATTGCATTGAATTCATACTTTCATTTTGAGCACTTAGGGTAGTTTCTTGTGTAGGTTTTTGTGTGTTTGTAATTATTTTTGTGAAGTACTCTATCACTGTCCAGTTTTGGACTGTTTTGTGAAACGGAATGATAACTCCTATCCCCATTGTGGAATCACCATGAAACCATGGGGAATAGGAGTACAAACCCTGTACATTACTTCAAAGCAAGAAAGGCCCTTGAAAATTCAAGGAAGTCTTTCAAAGACCCACTCCTAGGTGAGACTAGATTGTGTCCGGCTAGGAAGGGTTGAAGTTGCAGAGGTCCATGAGAGCAAGGTAGTACAAGGAGGGAGGAACCATTTGGAGGAGTTGTAGAGGGATATGTGAGGCACCATTGGTGAGAAGGAGGAGCTTCCATCAATCCAAATAAGGTGGAAAAATCATTAAACCATCACTATGACCCAAGCAAGCCCTAAAACCCTTGTAAAAAAACCCTTAAAAACCTTAAAATTCACCCAGGGCAGTGTACGGACTCTTGGAGGCCCAAAACCAGAAAAATATTTGAGCCCTTGCCAAATGATTAGCAGTCCTTTTGGGAAGTTTCACAAGTATGTGCATCGCTTGCAAGAGGGAGCCCTAAAAGACTGGATTGGAGGCCTAATTGGGCATGATCCTTGTAGCCCTATTTTGTAGGAAAAAAGCAAAATAGTGAGATTGGTAAGGAGTTGGAAGATTAAAAGCTCTTGGGGGCACATGAATGGATGGATAATCATGTCAGAGACCTGTCCTAACCTTGCTAGGACCTAAGAAGGGGAAGAAGAAGCTAAACCCTTATTAGCCTATGTGAGGGTTTTTGGTGCTTGAGAGTAGGTGTGACTTAGGGAGGAGAATCACATATTGTTGGTGGGTGGATTGGGCAAGGTCAGGGGATTCCACAAGCAAGGGAAGTCCTAGAGACCCATTAAGAGTCTCCAACTTGTCCCATTTAGCCTTTGTAGATGATTTGTCAGTTAATCCCATTATTGTTGATCATAAAGTGCACACGAGAGGGCTTCTCTTACTCTACAATCATTCTCAAGCTCCTTATCCAAGTTTGTCGGAGGAAGATTTCCAAATACTGGATTAAAAGGTGTTACACCATTCTTTGTGATCTCCCAAATTTCCTTACTGAGACATCTCAGATGAGTCTCCATCTGAATCTTCCAAACTCTATAATTTGTTCCATCAAACCTAGGAATATCTCTCCGAAAGATAGCTCTAGATGAACTAGATTAACTTGAACTGTTAGTCACCATAGGATCTTCCTCAAGTGGTTAATCTTTTGCAGAGAGGACTAGAGCTCTGATACCAATTGTTAGACAGTTCAAATAACCAGAAGACAACTAAGAGGAGGGGGGTAAAACAATTGTCTCAGATTACCGAAACCTTAAGTAATTAAAACTTTAATACCAGAACCCAAAATAATGGAATGCATAAACCAAATACCGAAATATCAGATATATCAATTAAGCACAAGCAATAATCAAAGAATAAATACCATCCACATGACACCAAGATTTATATGTGGAAAACCCGATAAAGGGAAAAACCATGGTGGGAAGCCTACCCACGGTCAGATAATACTTCTGCAGTAAGTATGTGATTACAATTGAGGGGTCTACACTTGTAGGAAGGCCAACGGCCTAGAGCACACTGCTCATCACAAAAGGAGTCTCACTGACTACATAGGAATCCAGACTACAATCTAGAAGAATGAATGAACTGCAAAGATAGCATTTCTTATGCCTGAGTACAGTTTCAGTTAAGCTCAATACTGAAGGACTAAATCCTCTTACATAAACCCAACTCGATCATCAATGATCGACAAAATCCTCTGCCTGAATGATTATTACATTATTCGCTCTTATTACATATCCATATCCCTTCCTATATGATCTACAATGAGATCTTACATCATATATATACAAACCCTCGACCATAAACAATAAGGTCGGCCACCAGAAAATAAAACAATTACATAATTACAAAACATGTTGGCCTGAGACCAAACAAATAATATTCAACCCATAAGATATCCCGGAAACACATCGAGAAGTCCAATCCACATGTTACAATAATCCAATCCATAACCTAGATAAATCGAGACCCAATTTAGGTCCACATATGCTAAAGCAATAATCCCAATCAACTAAGTCTCTAACACGATCACCATCAGCATCCTGAATCTCCACTAGAAGTCGCACCAACACCACTTATGCATAACATCAAAGATCTTCAATAAATCTTTGTCGGTGAAACCCTCGCTGGAACAACAAACCAAGCTTGCTTGCATGCAGGATAGCATCCGATCACCAAATCCAAAACTAAATGATTGAACATGAATCTGAGTAGCATGAATAAGCCAATTCCAAAACCAAGACATACTGGAGCATACTAGACCATACCGAACCATACCAGATCATGATGATCCAATCCAACCAGAAACCAAACAACCTACCTGGACTAGAAGGATACCGATAAACAACCAAAACAGCTAGTGTTGACATCAATGACAAAACATCAATGCAACACTTAATCAATTCCTCCAAATGGCCAACACATTTCAATATGCATACAAGTATGTCTAATTGATAACATGATAAGATCTAAATGTGTGCGTAATGATGAGATCTATTTTTTAAGAGGATGTGAAATTGAATCACTTAGTTAAATAGTTAACTTCTCCAATTTATCAAATTCCACCTCTAAATCCTTTAAATAAATTTAAAAAATTCCTTTTCTTTCCAAATATTAATGATATTTTTTTTGTTTTTCTCTAAAATATTTGTTACTTACTCCTACCATAGATGTGTCAAAAAAAATTCATCTATTGCATACTTGCCACAATTTATAATCTTAAAGGACTTATACACCTTCTTATTCGCATTGCTTCATACCATCGCCAATATTTTGTCTATACAACATATGTTTACTCACCATCATTAATATTTCAAACTCATGCATATTAAGCTACTCGACTATTTATTTTTTTTCATATCTTAAATTTATTTACCCCTTATAATTTACCTATTTTACTCCAAAATATAAATTATATGCACTCCTTTTAGTCTTCCTCCCATAGCCACAAGCAATACCACTACCTCTTGTCTTTGTTGCCACCACTTTCCACATAAATAATCATAAAATTTACCTTTTAGGTTTATCAAGATCCTACAATGTAGTTTATGACATTTTGGCATTATAAAATATGTCTAGACATTTTATTATCTTGTTTCTTTATCACTCAATATTCCTTTGGGAAGTTGAAATTAAAATCATTAGTGCTAACTTGTTACTCCATATGACCAACCTATCTAAAATTCTAAAGAATCAACTAAGAGTTAATAAAGAATTTAAAAAAGATAGGTTCATTGTCTTCTAACCTGGCTTTAGGTTCTAAAAGGAAAGCAAGAAGACATGAGCAAGACATATAGAATACTATGAATTAGATTACAAGCAATACTAGATGGGAGGTCGAATGACCCATTACAAATGAATTCATCTTTATGTTTTTCATTTTCTCTATTAGAGCATAGTTCATTTTTATTTTTCTCATCAATTTTTTTTATTTTTTATGAAGAATTAGCTTACACAACACACAACAACACAAATTTATTAAGAAAATATGAATATTCTTTATTAAAATAAACATATAAATAATAGAAATAGAAAAATAAAACATAAAATGGAATCTCAAATAATTTGCAACACATTATAGCTTCTTTCCTCTAGTTTCTAAAGCCTTTTGCTTTCTATATCTTCAAATATACTTCTAATTCTCATTTTTTATCATTTCTCACAGCTTAGCACCTTTCCATCTCCACCCCACTACTTGAAAAATGCCTAAGAAAGTCGTAAATATCTTTAAGTGCATTCAAGCATATTTTTTAAATTATAACTCTCAACCTCAAAAATAAGTCAATCTCAAGAGGCATAACTTTTGACTCGGGCACTCGATTGAGTAAAATTTTTTAAAACTAACTCAAAGTGCTCTACAACACTAAAAATAATTAATATTTTTTTTCCAAAGTCTTCGGACCTAAAAAGGTCATTTGAAGTCTCAAAGCCAATATTTTAAAAAAATTCTAAGATTTTCAAAAACTTAGATACTTATATCTTTACATCTAGAATTGGTCTTGGCTCAAAGCTCACCCACAACATGAAATTTACCTTGCTAGAGATTTAGAGAAAAATTCAAATCCATACATACTCATATTCAAACTTATTAAAAACTTTTTATTTCAAGATTTTTTTTTTAAGCTTTAAGTTCTAAATTTTCTCCATGACTTTAAAGGAAATAATCTTCATGAATATTCACCAAACTAAATAAAAATAAAAACAAAATATTTTTTGGGTGATGCAAGATTGTTCTAACACCTCGAATGCTCTTGCATCAATTTTATACTTTAGAACTATTTATATCAATTGCAGATAGTGAAATGCTAGCGTTAAATAGTTTGCATCAATCACATATCTTATATAAGTTATACACTATTACATAGCATGAGTTTTTAGTTTTTAGTTTTTAGTTTGTAGATTGTAAATTTCTATTTTACATTATTTTTAATATAAAATTTATATAAGAATACCTCATTAGAGTACAATCTTTTAATATTACTTCTAAAATAAAATAATTAAACTTTATAATTACCTCACTAATTCTTATTAAAACTATAATATTTTCTCTACATCTCTATGCTTAATCCAATAGATAAAATAAATAGAATGAAAAGTGATCCAAGGAACTCTTCTGAATAGAAAAATAACACTACAAAGTGGTTTGAAAAAGAAATCATTTACTTGATGATTGTTGTACTTGAAGTCTTATTGTGGAAGAAAGAGATAATATTGGCATAAATCATGGCATTTTTTTCAACTCCTCTCAATTTAGTATAGTGGGAAGCCATAGAAGACAAAGTCCTCCAAATAATATGGATAGTGCTCTCAAATTATTGGTGAATTAGGTAGGCCACTTAATTACTCTATAACTTTTCAACTTAGAGAGCTTGGCCAACTTGTCCATAAAGGATTTCAAATCATTATTCAACCAATGATATAATATTTGTGAAATGACTATATAAAAATAGATGGAAAGTAAACTCTTAGAATATTTTTGTTTAAGTAGGGTATAAGTGCTTCCTAAAAGACATTACTCTTGAATAATGGAGCCAAATAGTTATATCATTAGATTTGACAACCATTTTAATAGTCTAAGGGTATCATCTTTAGTGATAGCTAAACATTAAAAAAATCAATGGTTAATTATTCATAAAGAAATTAAGTAATACAATTAGCAAGCAAGAAGTATTTTATGTAGATATATGAAAAAAAATATAGTTTATAAATAAAAAATTAAAAATGTTAATAATAGTTATCATCAATAGCAATTTAAATGATTTATGTGCAATTATTTATCAGTTGACTTTCAATATAATAGTAAGTATGATGATGTTATCTGTCAAAATTAACTTTATGCAAATTTTAAAAATGTATAAAAATAAACACAGTATTAACATTTTAAATTAATTTGTGATCAAATTGTTTTTGACCTATGAACATACATGATAATTATATTGATCGACCATTTACCTAAATAATACCCATTTCCAAAATAAAAAATAAAAATAAAAACCTTACATATACTTCCACAAATATGCAA
The DNA here is from genome assembly GCF_030272615.1 of Cryptomeria japonica. Lineage (NCBI taxonomy): Eukaryota > Viridiplantae > Streptophyta > Pinopsida > Cupressales > Cupressaceae > Cryptomeria > Cryptomeria japonica. Next base: position 640,236,820 of record NC_081405.1, on the reverse strand, counting down.
GTTGAATTATATTTGAGTGCATGTGACCTACATTGCATGATCCTATAACTTAGTGTTTTAGCTTTTTGCCTTTACTATAGTCAAACTATTCCTTAGTATAATCATGAATATGGGCACTCAACTCAAAAATTTATTTCACTTATAAAGGATGTGATGGGAAAGGAATATTCCACCATTATTACAATTTGTTCAGCTATAGTATCAATTTAAAGAGATGACCTCAAATTTCTATAAAATAAAAGGAAAAAGAAAAATGAGATCTTAAGTTGATTAGGTAAATTATATTAGTACTCCCTTGTATTTGTAATGCATGACACGTGTTATGCAAGATTTTATTTTAATCTTTAATTGGTGGATGCAATGAATTTTTTAATATTTGCTTTCTAACCATATTACTTCCCTTTAGCTTTAGCTTTAGGAGCTCCCATCAAGGTCACTTTCACGTGAATTAAAGTCATGACATTTTTAGACAAAGACAAGGGTCTCTCCCACAAATCATGACATGAATGAAAACTAGTCATTCTAAATTTCTAAGAGAATCATCCTTGAGATCTTGGACCATAACTAGAAGACAATAATCTTTGATTGAAATATAACTAAAAGTATTGTGGACCACATACCTGAGGTTTCAAGTGCATATGTAACTGTAATGATCCTCTTGCAATATCAAATCCATATCAATTAGATGTGATAATAAGAAGATTCTTTGTCTGTCATCGAAAGTGGGGTCACATACAGGTGGGGAACTTCTTTACTTCATTGGAAAGATTATGTTTATATTGATTAAAATTTAGGGTTCATGTGTGTAAAGTCATTATAATGATTCTCTTACAAGATCAAAACCAAATCAACTAACTGTAAGAATGAAAGGACTCTTTGTCCATTTGAAGAGTGGGGTCCGAGAAAGGATTTGAGAGACTTCCCTTGTTTCACTTATAAAGTTTATGTTTCCATTGAGTAACATGCATAGTTCAATGTATGTACGTATTAATGACTTCCCTTGCTTCACTTGTATAGCTTATGTTTACATTGAGTAACATGTATGGTTCAATGTATGTGATATTCCCATACTCAAGCCTTATGTTCCTTTCTTGTGACTTTTTAATTGCTTTATTCAATACAAAAAAAAACTTATTTTTATATAAAATTTGAAAGAAATAAAATAATGACCTACATAATGATCATTATTAGCAATATTAATAGCTTAAATTTTTTATATAGTTGTAAATATGATTAACTTAATTTTTTCCTATCCAAGTAAGTATTGGCATAGAGGTCCCTCCCTGTATACTTTAAAGATGGCATGGGATCACAAGCTAATGCAAGACTTTCTATACTTTAAGGATGACATGGGATCAAAGTAAATCATTTTCTTAGAAGGAAGATTTGTTGTGGATGATCTTGTTTTAGCTTGGAAGTTGGTTAAATAGGCACAACAATCTACACAAAACATTCTTCTCATCAAATTAGATTTTGATAAAGCATATGATACAGTTCGATAGTAGTTCATTTGTAAAATGCTTAGATGGCTAGAATTCGGTCAAGAATTTCAATTCTCAAATAATCATTAATGGGTCATTTATTTAATTTTTCCCTCTTCAAATGATCATCAATCAATGATGTATTCTATATCCTTATCTTTACATGCTTAGAACTAATGCGTATTGGTATCTCCTATAACATGTGCATAAGCGTAATCTAGTTAGCAAAATCTCATTTCTAGATAGTGTTGTGGCATTAAAATCCCATTTTACAAATAGGAGTATATTGTTGTTGTGAAATATAGAAGAAGAAAAATCTAATGCCCATAATGTATTAGATTTATATTATGTTGCTTCTAGATCTCAACTATCTATGATCAAAACATAATACTTTATGACTTCGTATGGAGCTTCATTGTAATGGATTCCATTGGAATGAAAGTTTCTTAAACATGATTCTATTTCTAGGCATTTGGGTGTCTCTTATTCAAGGTTAGTACTTCTCACCATGTCATCTCTAAATCATGTCATCATACATTTTTTTTCTTTTGATGAATATATTCATCAATATCTATTAATTAAAAATTATAGTACATATACCCACAAAAAAAAGGGTAGAGGGACACAAGGTCACCCCTCAGAGTTCAAACAGGCCAAGCCCAAATAGCTACAATTATTTTTAAATCGTGTCATCATACAATTATTATTTATTTAAAACAAAGGGTTTCATTATTATTTTTTAATGGCATCATACCTCTTGGAGTTGCAATAATGTATTCATTATCTAACTTTCATTTTCAAGTTACGAAATGATTCAGAAACACAGTTGATTCCAAAAGCGATCTTTTTCAATATTACATAGGTTGTGTAAAACTCATGTTAGCTATCGTTACCAATCTTGTCAATATTTTGCATGAAACCTTACAAGCTAGCATAAAGTTCAAGAAACTGGTGGATGATATTTTAGATTAGCTAGAAGCTATTGCAAAAATCAAGATGATCTAGTTAAGAGAACAAGTGAAGCAACACTAAATTATGATCTCTATTCAACTCTGAATAAATTGCTCAATATTGAAGGTCACTCAAACTGAACCACCTATCCACTCTAATTCAAAATCTAAAATTGAATGTTTGATAGATTAATAATAATCAAACTAACTTATTTTATGTCGATTTTACCTCTATTATTTAGATAATTTAATATGTTTTTTGTTTTTTTATCGGTAATTGGTCGAAGCCTGAATAGCTTTTGACTGGAGCTATGAACCAGTAGGGGGGCCCATCCCCATTACATATCTTTGAATTATTATTATTATTATGTTTGATTAGATTGATCCCAAGACCTTCCCCATCCTATGGAAGGTCAAGAGTCACAGCTTAGAATTCCACTTCAAATGTCCCTATTGGGAATTGAACTTGAGTCTCCACAATGAGAACCCAGTGTTGTAACCAGTTAGGCTCAATCCCTTTGACAGATAATTTAATATGTTAACTCGTATTTATCATTAAATATAATATCTTACAATATTATTATTATGAAAAAAAAAAAAAAAAATCCTAACTTTCCTAAATAACTTTATATATAAGTATTTCAAAAATTATCCTACATATTTCCTTCTTAGAAGTGAAATACAAGTTGTGTGTACCATATGCTCTTAGTCAATAAATGGCTATCCAATTTAACATATTCTAATTCATTGCATATACTCAAATGTTTGTCATTAACTTGATGTTCCCAAGAAAAAATTTCATCATTCAATATTTGCTAATAAAGTTGAAAGACAATCTATTTGACAAGTGTGATGGTTAACAATTTGAAATGATTGATGTAAAATATTAATCCATTATTGGCCATACTATGGAGTAGATGGAATAGCTAGATGGAGAAACATACCAATATTCGAAAAAGAGATAGATTAGACATTATTGTCCATATCTCATGAAAAGACATTCAAGTGCTTGCATTTGCAACCTTTAATAGACAACCCTTATGGTTGAGCATTTATTAAAACTATTTTAACCTTTTTTGTTTGCCAACATAAATGGCTATCTAATTTAAAATTTATGCTTTTTGTTGGAGAATATGATTAATATTTCTTTCATTCGTGTTGTTTAGAATAACTTTTTAGTGAATGATAACTTGCACAAAACTTGTTTAAGGTCAAAGACAAATGAAGGTGTTAGGGATCAAATGCACATTTTTTTTTGTTCTTTTGAGATATGTATGTCTGTGCACATTTTTTTTTGTTCTTTTGAGATATGTATGTCTGTGTGAAGTATAATTATAAATATAGTTTGTAGTGTTTAATTTATTTTTTAAATGTAATTTAATGGTAGTTTGGAACATATTATTTAGAATGGTCTTATTTATGTTATAGATAGGATTAGTCTGAATCTTTTAGGATTTTTTTCTTTCGGGTAAGATTATATGTGTGATCTTATATTTTGGATGGGATTGTGTTGTGGTTTTGTTTCACATTTTAAAATTAAATTCTTCTATTCTTGAAGTTAATATTTTCAAATTTTGATTGGTGTTTTTTTAGTATATATATAAAAAATAATTTCAGACGAGTATATATGATTTTGTATTTATGAATATTTATATGTTTAGAACTCATTAGAAAATCGTATTCAAAAGCATTATTCTTTGTACATAAATGATATCATAAGTATTGTTGGTAAGATTATTGGAAAAGTCTCAATGACACTACATAGATGATTAATAGGATAACAAACAAAATATAAGTGGTTGAACAATATTATACATAATATTAAGGTCTATTTTTAACACCAAATGAGTTATATAGCCATTAAATACCTTTAATTATTCATTATATGAATACATAAGTATTATAATATGATAAAAATAGTAAATAATGAGAAAATCATGTGGAAAGAAGAATACTAAAGGTTATTATGAAAGGGTATCATGAAGAGACATAATGAGGCTATATAAAGAAGATTCTAACGTGAGATAAGTGAACAAACAACATACCAAGTATTTTATATGAATGCATATAGTGAATATGAATGGTATGGAAAGAAATGATGTAGATAAATATATAGATATATGGTACCTATTTATTTTATTTGTTATATACTAAAGCATATGTGTGTCTATATATATGTATATGCATATGCATATGCATATATATCTATGCATGCATGTATGTATGTATTCATATGCATATGCATATACATATGTGTGTGTGTACATGCGTACATACATACATACATACATACATACATACATACATACATATGTGTGTGTATGTATATGTATATGTATATGTATATGTATATGTATATGTATATGTATATGTATATGTATATGTATATGTATATGTGTGTGTATGTATATGTATGTGTGTGTGTGTATATATGTATATGTGTGTGTGTGTATGTATGTATGTGTTACACACACATTTCTCTCCTTTGAAAATATTAAATCAAGAGTTGAAACAACACACAAAAAGATAAACAACCAAATGGTTGGACACCTTATTTAACATTGTGTGGCATCATTTGCGTTTTGGTGTCTCATGTTTAGAGGGGAGGGAGGTTCTAGTAGAGAAGTAACCAACACCTATTTCCCTTAAGGGGACTAGGCACCAACAGGATGACATGGAGGAAAGGAGGCGATCCAACAAACACATGCCTACGAAGGCATTGGTGTTGATGGGCCTTTTAACCACCTAACATGCATTCTCTACAAAGAAGGGCTTATCTTGAAAAGAATAGGGATTCATAAATATCTACCTTGCAAGCTCTCTTCCGTTGGATCACAACTATGCAGGGACGGCTCAAGGTTCACGTGACTAGTTTGGTCACAGTGGTATGCTGGTGGCAAAATGAACTTCCTATGTAGATATCACATAACAAAAGTGCAAAAGAAAGGTTACAACTAAGCAAGCTTTATATGTCATGAAACAAGTACTTCACATGACTTAATATTATCAATGACATACTAGATAGCATCAAATGAAACTTTCAATCCACATACAGAGTCTAAAGTTTTGCATGCAAAGAGAGTTGATTTTTGAAGATGAATTTGTAAAAGCAATTCTCTCAACACTATTTAATCCTCATGTACCACTAACATGCATACCATGATTCATGAAATAGCATCACTTAAAGTAATTGTGCTATCTAGGATGAAAGAATATGTTAAATCGATTGAGAAAGTAACAATTTTAGATGATGCAAATCATGAAATAGGCTATCCATGAAACAACTTGCATTAATTTTGAAAAGATATGTATCAACATGCATTGATACTATGAATGTTCAATAGTAAACAAAGATTTGAAACTTGAAAGACTATGAACATAATGAAATTCTAATTAATGGCCTCAAATCTTCAATTTTCGGACCCTTCAAATGACTTAGTTCATTACATTTATAGGCCTTTTAGCCTGCAAACCTAGAATAACTTATGCCTAAGGCCTAGTTACAAAATGAGAGGAGTTGCAACTTGACTAGAAAGTAACTACCCCTTCACCTAAGTTAACTCATGTATGCAAATATGATTGAGACTTGATTATAGTGGTCATGTGAGGATTCATGCATGTCGAACACGTTGCCTTTTGAACTCATTGTCCAGCTAAAGATTTCATTACAACTGCTTTTCATAGCTCGCAGTAACTGGAGTTGCACTTGAAATAGTCTGCCTACTTATTGCTTGTTCTTCTTGTAGCTCTGGTAGTTTTCCAGGTAACACTCAATGGAAGCTTGAGGATGAACTAGAACATGTTGAGCCCAAAATTTAGAAACACTAAAGTCTTCTCTTAGTTCATCCATTTCATCTACCAAATTATCCACCACTTGTGTTGCCTAATAAGATTGCAAAATGAGATATATTTACCTCTTCATTATAATAGTATCAAATTTGGCCTCTAAAAAGAAGTTTTCTAGAACATATGTTCCCCATAACTTGAGAACTTGTTCTAGATTAAGTGAACCTAATTGAATAGTTGTAGGCCCATGTTTACCCAATACCTTGACTACATAATTTTTATATTTTTTCAATAACTCAAAGAGAGATGGGTATCCTTTCAATACTTTGTCTCTACACAAATCAAGAATATCTCTCTTGAACTCCAACATATCAATGCAGCGTTGTAAGACACTAAAGTCTTCACCACCTAACAATTCTTCCCTCTTAATTATTGTTAGGATGACCGGTGAACAATTGAGAGGGGGGGGGGGGGTGAATCGGTTGTTAACAGATTATAACATTTAATCCACTTAATAACCTTTAAATAGATTAAGTACCGGTAAAGCAGAAACAGATACCGGTAAACAATGCAACGTAACAATTAAACAAATAATCAATCCAAAACAACCATACCACATAACACCATGATTTCTACGTGGAAAACCCAAAAAGAGAAAAACCACGGTGGGAATCCTACCCATAGTCAGATGATACTTCTGCAGAAAGTATGTGTTACAATGAGGGGCTTGCACATGCAGGAAGGCACACTTCCTAGAGCGTACTACTCATTACAAAAGAGTCTCACTGACTACAGAGGTTAAAACCACCTCAAGATATATGGACAATAATCCAGAATAATGAATTGCCAGAGATAGCATCTACCATGCCTGATTACAGCCTCGGTTAAGCTCAATACTGGAGGCCTTTGACCTCTTCCTTAATCCCAATTCGATCACCTATGATAGACCAAATCTCCTTCGCATATGATATTGTATTCCAAGACCACAAACACTTATTGCATTCCCATACCATGATCTACAATGAGATCTTACATCATTTTATACCAACCCTAAGGCCTAAACCAATTAGGTTGGCAACCTAGAAGATATTACAATAAGATCATTACATAAATCCATATTACAATGATATTCCATGCTAGCTTAAGACCAAAACAAAAATAACCAATCCATAGAACATCCTAAAATATCCCAATAACATGTAGAGAACACGTTATCATGATATCAGTCCATAACCTAGATAGGTAGCGGACCTATTCTGGGTCCACCACACCAAAGCAATGTCTTCAAGAAGTTGAAGCACAATCAAAGAACATCTTCAGCATCCTGAAATTCATGTAGAAGTTGCACCAACACCAATTATGCATCCTGTCAAGATTCCTCAGTGAAAGCTCTATCAGTAGAGCCTTAAACCAATGTTGGTAAGGGTTTACAAGAGTGTATGATAGCATCCGATTACCAATTCAATACCATCTGACCAAGACATGATCCAGAAGCATGTAGCACATGTAACCAATCACATTCTATAGATCCAAACATGTCAGAAGTGTCGAGTAGATAGTTTCTTCTGTCAATAACACTAGATCTTCTACCGGTAACCAAAACCTGTCTATCGGTAACCAGCCATAACATCTAGTATTGACATCAATGACAAAACATCAATGCAACACATAATGAATTCATCCATAGAGCCAGCAATCTCCCCCTTTGGCATTGATGGCAGCACTAGATGTGAAAAACATCTAAGTACCAAGAAATGTCAAACAAGTCTCCCCCTGTGGAAGACAACCAACAATCTCCTAAATATCAATAACTCTCCACCTATGAATGATATCTCTGAATTTATTTTTCACATCACTATCACTTCCCCTTTGACATCAATGCCAGAAATCTGACAAAAATATCAAAGCAAGAATATAAACCTCTGAATCTCAAAGCTGACTACTCCCCCTGAGTAGTAGCACCACTCATCAGTGCCAGAATGAATAATATCTTTGATAATGCATGTCGGACTTATGGAAAATTGTATCGATCAAGTCTCTGTTGGAGGGGCAGAAACCCCTAACCTGTCTCTCAAATACTCAAATGATTCCTTAGACAGCGGTTTAGTGAATATGTCTGCAATCTATTCTTTAGTGTTCACATAAACCAATTTGACTTCCTTTTCTTCTACCTTGTCCTTCATAAAGTTATACTTTATTGATATATGTTTAATCTTAGAGCGAAATACTGGATTTTTAGACATGTCAATAGCTGTAGAGTTATCATAGTAGATAAATACCGGTTCACTACAATTTACCCTAATATCCTTCAACATTTTCTTCATCCACAAGACTTGAGTGCAATTAGTTGCTGCTGCAACATAATCAGCTTTTGCAGTAGATAAAGAAATGCATGACTATTTTTTGTTGATCCATGAAACCAGTTTCTTTCCAAGAAAGAAAGCTCCACCAGAAGTGTTCTTCCTATCATCAGTATCTTCGATTTCACCTTTGATGTGAACTTTGTTGAATGTGTAGATTGTTGTACTCACTACTTCTCTCCAGTAGATATGAGGCAATTTGGCTTCCATCATCATAGATCTTACTGCATCCAAAATGATTATGTTCTTTCTTTCCACCACTCCATTCTACTGAGGAGTACGAGGTGCAGATAATTGTCTCCTAATTCCATTTGTCTCACAATAACTGTTAAATTCATGAGAAGTGAACTCACAGCCATGATCTGATCTTAGACATTTGATTTTGAATCTAGTTTATGTTTCAACCTTTTCTTTAAAGATCTTTAATTTCTCCAAGGCTTCAAAATTCTCCCTTAGAAAAGTCACCCACATCATCCTAGAATAGTCATCAATAATCAGCATGAAATACCTATCACCTTGAAAGCTTCTAGTCTTTGTTGGACCACATACGTCATTGTGAATCACATCAAGTACATCATTAGATTTATTATGTATGCTCTTAAAAGAACTTCTAACTTGCTTTCCCAATTGACATTCCTTACATACTAGACTATGAGGCTTCATAATCTTAGGTATATCTCTAACTGCCTTAGTTGAACTGATCTTAACAATACAATCAAAATTAACATGACACAACCTCTTATGCCATAACCAACTCTCATCAATATGAGCAATCAAACATTTCTTATTACCATTGTTCAAGTGAAAGATATTACCTCCATTTTGAATACCAGTTGCAATCTCCAAACCATTCTTGTTAATGATTTTGCATTTTCTATCTTTAAAATGAAGTTGGAAACCCTTGTCCACCAATTGACCAACACGCAAAAGATTATGCTTCAAACATTCTACATAGTAGACATTATCAAAGTTATGCTTGTCATCCAAATAAATAATACCTCTACCTCTGATCATACATGCTTTGTCATCTCCAAATTTGACTTGACCACCATTGTATTCTTGCAGGGACAAAAATTTTCCTTTATCACTAGTCATATGATGTGAGCATCCACTATCAATTACCCATTCATCCTTATCTTAACCTTTTTTTGCCAGGGCCTTTTCTTCATTTTTGATAGCCGGTTCCGGTTCATCTTCTTTTAAAGCATAGAACACCCATTCCTTTCCATTGTCGGATCCACTAGTAGAGTATTATGTTGGTTCATCTCCAGAGTCATCAGTTACTCCTTCCTCATCAACTATGTAGCATTGTTTACTTTTGTTGAATCTAAATCGGTTATGGTTAGGCTTAAATGATTTCTTAACTCTTTCCTCAAAGCTTGCATTCCTTTTATGACATCTAGATGCAAAATGACCAATCTTATTACATGAAAAAACATTTAAAAGGTTCTTTACCTTCATACTCACTTCCTGTCGGACCTTTAGGTACTCTTCTAGCAAATAAGGCTTCAAGTTGCTCAAATTCTTCATCTTCTTTCCTCATGTCTTCCAGTTCTTTTGCATATAGTACTTTCCAATCACTTTTGTCGGTAGATGTGTTAGGACCTGGAGGCAACTGAGAGGGGGGGTGAATCAATTGTCTAATAATTTTATCTCAAATACAACTTAACCAAACTTGATACTTAATAATGGTAAACCAAAGTTAATGCTAGTAAACATATTAACAGTTAATAATAGTACCGATGAAACTTAATGCATGAAACAGAAAGAGAAATAATAACCACAACACATAACACATAGATTTGTACATGGAAACCCGGTAAGGGGAAAAACCACGGTGGGAAACCTTACCCATAATCAGATGATACTATTGCAGATAGTATGTGTTTACAAATGGGGTCTGCACATGCAGAAAGGCCAGCTGCCTAGAGCTCACTGCTCAATCACAAAATAGGAGTCACACTGACTACAATTGGATGATTAAATCCAATGATAATGTATTGCTCAAAGTAGCATCTCCAATGCTAGATTCAATACCAATTAAGCTCAGATTGTCTTCTTCAAACCTTTCTTGAATCTTTAAATGATGTTTGCATGAGTAGCTCTACTTATATTCACATATACTGAATATCACAACCTTATAATACCTTATTACATACCACCTCTATATGAATCTCACAATTGAGATCTTACATGTATACCAAAACCTAAGACCAAATGTGTAGGCTGGATCACTAAGAATATTACAATAAAATCAATTACAACAAGTCAAGATGTGATGCATCATGTCGTCTCAACAACAATATTAATTGATTAAACCATCTTCATAATGTGTTGTACTGATCTGGAATAGATAACGCATGTCGGTCCATAACCTAGACCCATTTGCCGGTAACAACAAATATGTCAACCCAGTTAGACCAATAACCAAATCTCCAAAACCAAGTGTCCAAACCATGTCTTCAACATAACCAAGTGATCTCCAAATGATATCACATCATCCTCAATGCTAGTGAACAATATAACCTATCGGTGAACCAAATACCGGTGACTGTGCATAAGTCACTGAACTTGCCGATGAACATAACCAAAGATCTCCAGAAGGATAACTGTTGATAAGTGTTGACATCAATAACAAAACCAATGCAACATACCCATAATACCAACAATCTCCCCCTTTGGCATTGATGGCAACACAAGATGAAAAAAACCATCTAAGTGCCAAAGCAGAAATGCCAATAAACCAAAACCAACAATCTCCAGAATAGATCAATACAAATGCAGAGAGTAACAATCTCTCCCCCAATGAATAATCTCTCACCAAAGGATAATGTATTTTTCCATAGATATCTCTCCCCCTTTGACATCAAATGCCAAAGCAATACAAATACCAGATAAAACCAGTTCATAGAACCAAAATATCAACTTATCCAACTACTCCCCCTGAGAAGTAGCTCTCCTCCATCAAAGCCGAAAAATGGTTTCTCTGTAAATTCTGTCGGTTTGATGCCAAGCATCAACTGTCTAAGTCTCTACCAGTGAGGGTATGACCCCAAGTTGTTCTCTGAGATATTCAAAAGTTTCCTTAGGCAAAGGCTTAGTGAAGATTTTTACAATCTTCTCTTTAGTATTCACATAAACCAGTCTCACTTCTTTTGCTTCAAAATTTTCTTTTAGAAAATTGTATTTGATAGAAACACGTTTAGTTTTAGAGTGAAATACTGGATTCTTAGATATATCAATTGTTGTTGAATTATCACAATAGATGATTATAGGTTCTTTGCATTTTACCTTTATGTCCTTCAACATTTTCTTAACCCATAATACCTAAGTACAATTGGTTGCTGCTGCAACATATTCTAATTCTGTTGTTGGTAATGATGCACAACTCTATTTCTTGCTCAACCATGAAATCAATCTGCTACCAAGAAATAATGCCCCACCGGTGGTTCTCTTTTTGTCATCTACATCTCCTGCCCAATTAGCATCAGTGTATGCACATAACTCAAAATTTTCATCTTTAGGATACCATAAACCAAGATTTGTTGTGCCTTGTAAATACCGGAAAATCCTTTTTACTGTTGATTCATTATTTTCTCTACGATTACTCTAAAATCTTGAAACAATACACACTACATTCATTATATCAGGTCTTGTTTGTGTCAAATATAGTAAACCTCCAATCATAGATTTGTATCTTGTCGGATTAATAGGAGATGAATCATCCTTCAATGATAGTTTATCAGTTGTAGTCATAGGAGTACTTACCAGTTTAAAGTTTTCCATATCAAATTTCTTCAGTAATTCCTTCAAATACTTTGATTGACATAACACTGTACCTTTATCAATTTGTGAAATCTGCAATCCTAAAAAGAATTTTATCTCCTGAATCATAGACATTTCAAATTCTTCCTACATCTTGCTAGAAAAATCTTTGCACAATCCATCTTCTCCTCCAAAAATGATGTCATCAACAAAAACTTCAATAACCAAAATGTCTTCATTAGTCACTTTTAAATATAAGTCATTGTCAGCATTACCTTTAGTGTAACCAAGCTTCATAAGATATTTGTCCAATCTAGCATACCAAGCTCTAGGAGCTTGCTTCAATCCATATAAAGCTTTCCTTAATCTGCAAACCATATCTTTATCATTTGTCAATGAAAATCCATCAAGTTGTTTAATGTAAACTTCCTCTTCAAGATCACCATTCAGAAATGCACATTTAACATCCATTTGATATACTTTATAGTTTTTGTATGCTGCAAATGCAAGAAATAATCTGATTGCCTCAATTCTAGCTACCAATGCAAAGGTTTCATTGTAATCAATTCCTTCTTTTTGTGAATGTCCCTTAAACACTAATCTTGCTTTATTTCTAATTACCTTACCATCTTCATTAAGTTTATTTCTGAATACCCATTTAGTTCCAATTACATTTTTATTTTTAGGCCAAGGAACCAATGTCCATGTATTATTCTTTTCAATTTGTTCCAATTCATCTTCCATAGCCTTAATCCAATGTTTATCTTCACATGCCTCAATGATAGATGCTAGTTCAATTTGAGAAATTAAACATACCTCTTCATTTTCCAATCTTCCTCTAGTCATAACTCCTTGATACTTATTCTCAATTATCTAACTTTCAGAGTGATTCAATCTTACATACCTGGGTGTGTTCACTTGTTGTTGTTCTTCAGTCACTATGGAATTCTCTGATGATGTCGGTGTGATTGGATCAACATTCTGTACTGGTGCACTCTGTATAGGTTCATTTGTGATTATCTCAACTGCCGATTCAGAATTCGTAGACCTTGAATTTCTTCTAAAGTGTTCATCAATCTTCACATTTGCACTCTCAATGATTTTTTGCAATCTCTTATTAAAACATCTATATGCTTTGCTTTTAGATGAATACCCAAGAAATTTTCCTTCATCACTTCTAGGATCAAATTTACCAATATACTCATCTCTCCTAATGTAACATTTACTTCCAAATATTCAGAACTACTTAAGAGTAGGAATATTACCAAACCATAATTCATAGGGTGTCTTATCGGTTTCATCTTTTATGTGAACTCTATTGAAAGTGTAAACCGTTGTATTCATTGCTTCTCTCCAATACACATGAGGTAGATTTTTTCTGAAATCATGTTTCTAGTTGCATCCAAAATAGTTCTATTCTTCCTTTCCACAACTCCATTTTGCTGAGGTGTCTGAGGTGCTGATAGTTGTCTTTTGATTCCATTCACTTCACAAAATGTATTGAACTCCTTAGATGTAAATTCACCTCCTTGATCTGATCTTCAACATTTGATTTTCTTGTTAGATTCATTCTCTACAAGTGCCTTGAATAATTTGAATTTCCCAAAAGCTTTTGATTTCTCTCTAAGAAAAGTAACCCAACACATTCTAGAATAATCATCAATGATTAGCATAAAGTATATATCTCCCTATAGACTTCTTGTTCTTGCCAGACCACATAAGTCAGTATGAATTAAATCAAGAACATCATTGGTTTTCTTATAAATACTTTTGAAAGTTTTTCTAACTTGCTTTCCCATTTGACATTCCTTACATACCGGATTATGAGGTTTTACAATCTTAGGTAAATCCTGTTGTTCACCAAAAGTGATAACCCAAGACACCTGTAAATCTATCTATGAGATAGCCAATCTCAATCAATGAAACACTTCAGGGCTGGGACAACATAACATAGGATCCTAATGATCCTCCTGCACTTTAGGTTCTGCTAGACCTAGGGGGGGACACCCTTTTGATGCATTGAATACAACAATTACAAACATAAGACTGCATCAACAATGAGCAGACAAACCATTCCACAAGCTCACCAAATTAGGTGACATGTACAAGATGGGTTGGATCTTATACAAATAATAGGTGAAATAGAGTTTTGGAAGGATGGAACATTAACCCCTAAACATAAAGGGAAATAGATTTTTCTTTTAAAATGTATATCTGAGACTATTCCCAAATCTGTCAAAGACTAGTGCTTTGTTCATTGGGCAGTAGAGTCACTCACAGAACTACAAATATGAATCATAGATGCAAGTTTGTTTTCCTTAAACAAGATATTCATGCATCAATACCTTATATTAATGCACTATTTGATTCATTCACAAATTCATCAGATCTGGATACATATTTCATTATTTATGACTGACTATAGAATTTAAACTCTTCATTGAAGAATGCCTACAAATAATCATACAATCTCCTTGAGATGACAAATTTCATCCTCCTTGAGGATTGAATTCATAATAATGAAAAAACATATCACAGAGACAATCTTGTGGGAAATTACTCATGCCTGACACAAGTAAGACCTGCAATTAAAACCATATTTACAACAGTGCACTGCAATCTCTATACCCTGAAACCAAACAGAAGCATTTACAAACTTGGGTCAAGATCTTCAAAAAATGGAAGCCATCAAATCTGGAGCATTTTCTAAATTTCTGGAACCCTTACAACTGAGAAGAATTGGGAATAAAAAGGGAGAGGGAACCAAATCAAATCTGCAACTGAATTGCCAAGTGTCTCCTCTCTAACTGAATTTTGTTCCCATAAAAAATTCCTCCAAAATATCCCACATTTGTCAAAACTAACCTTATAATCAGATTCCTCACTCCGAGAGCTTTCCGACGATATATAATACTTTATATTTTGGTCAAAATTTAGACCCTGGGCGAATTAATTCCCATTTGTGCTCAGTCATTTAAATATTTCGAATTTTAATATAGTCAGAACTATATCATTTATTCATTTTAATTTTGATTTTTGCCTCCATTTGTGCTCTGACGCCTTGCCACGTGGCGGCCTCTGATTGGTCGATGGGGTTGACCGGACGCCACCTAGGACAACACCTCATCCTTTGCCACCTGTCGGCCACGTCACCGCCACTGGGCTACTTGCTTGTACACCACTTCATCGCCACGTCATTGCCACTGGACTGCCATGACCATCTATCATGACACGTGGACGGCTCTCGTTCACTTTCACTATTTCGCAGGGTGTAACTCGCGTGCATCTTCCTTTCGCGAAATAGCGTGCACCATTGATCCATCTCGAACTTGCTCACTCGTTAAGCCAGCCTTCCTCTGCAAAATTTTGTCTGCCTGCCTCGAGAAGCGTGCATGTGTGGGGTCCACCTAGTCGCCATCCAATCAACTCTTCCATCACCTCGGGATCCGTGCTCACGCGTGGCCCACCTTGGGCGCCATCGGGCACCATCCATCAAAAGCCTTTAAGGCTTTGACATTATAGTATGGTGGAGTCTTATATTTAAATACCAAAAAGTTACACTTCCCAGCCAATGTGGGACAAATTGATTATGCCTGGGAATGCATTTTTGAAGCAATTTCTGAGTGTTTTCATGGCTGCCAATGAAATTCGCCTGGAAGTTCTTTGCCTTTCTTGCTTGTTGCATGGGAGAAAGGGATGGAAATTGTATTTGTTTGGAAATTTAATGGCTCTTCATTTACTTTGAAATTCCTATGGGCTCTTTCATTGCCACGCACAGGGGAGGAGGAGCTGCCAATGGGATTTGCCTTTATTAAAAAAATGTTTATGCTAACATTTCACCCAACCACAGCTCACAGCAGGGAGGATGCCTAGCATTTGTTTTAAAATTTAAAACTTTACTCCCCAAACACCATGTGCTTGGGAGGATGTTGGCTCGAAATCATGGAATTTGGTTATACCATACCAAAGAGTTTGCTTGAAGTTTCTATTGCTGTTGCTGTTTGCATTTGACATTGGAAAGATCATGCCTTACCTTGCCACACAGAGGAGAGATGGGCAAAGGTTGTGAATCAAACTTTACAGTTGTTGTTTTTACTTTGGAATATTATCCATGGCCCCTTATTCACTACACAATCTGCCATTTCTGTTTGCATTTGTTTGAAAGCTTTTGCCAAAGCCACACACAACAAGGGAGGATTCATAGCTGCACACTTGCTATTTAATTTGCTTGAAAGTTTTTATTGATTGCCTCCTTACCATGCCACGTAGAAGCCTGGAGTGCCCAATGGCATTTGTTATTTCAAGTTTTTTGCTATTGTAGCTTCACATGGGGAAAGAGGTCTGTTGTTTGCATTGGCTGGAGTTTATAAAGTCTTCTCTTTGTCAAACTTCAAGCATGGAGGATGTTGGCAAAGTCATGAAATTTGGCTTACACCTTCCACATTACATTTGGTTGAAAGGTTTAATGGCTTTTCACATGCCAATGCATTTAATTTGAAAGTTTAAATGGTCTTCTCACACCATGGCTGCCAAGTGCATTCATATTTTTTAATGCTCTTCTTTGTCGCTGAAGGAGGATTTGACTCCAAACTTGCCAATTTTAAATTGCCTGAAGTTCATAATAACATCTTGAACTCTTATGACATGCCTCGTGATTATAATCCAAATTTAGATATTCTGAAAATCTCTTAGTGAACAAAGTCGCCAATAAACTAATACGGCACAGGCATGAGCCAGGTCGGGCCCCAAAGTGGGTCCGACTAAAAAAAAATTCGTTTTCATGCAACTAACCCCTGGAATGCTTCACGGACCTCAAACATACCTCTGGAAATGATCGACATCGTTTTCGGATCATTAATCCTCATTTTACAACCTTCAGGCAATTACGCCACAATTTTCGCATTTAATCGCGAAGACGTAATTTTCAAACCTGTCAAAACACCTTTCTGGAGCTCGCCATCTGACAGGCATGTACTTTGATATACAAGGATGGCATCTACCAAACGGTTTCTCAAGACGAGTCTCGAGCAAAGAGATATTAATTTCCGAAAATGGCCAACTGGCTTTGTCGACACTGCGGACCTGATGAAGTCAATGTTCTGGCAACACATGATGCCTTTCTCAAAAATATCAAACGACCTCCATGGGTCCTCAAATTTGAAAAATAGGTACCTTAAAGTACATATTAAATCTTTGAATTCTCAATTTGATCACCAGACTGACAGGATGCAAACGGCGTGCTCACCAAAACGGCTACATTAATTGATATAACACTGGAGTGCGGATAACTGAATTTGATGGCAAAATGAGCTCTTTTGAAAACCGATCAAACGGATTGGTAGAGCCTTGAAATTTGAAACGTAGCTCACCATTTATACCAACATTAGCCCGAAACAAACATTTTGACATGACGCTCACCAGGACATTTTTACACTTATGCAAACATCACAAACCACAAACGGATTGAGCTTTGAAAACTGAGCAAACGGATTCATAAGGACTTGAAATTTTGCATGTTGACTCACATTTATGCATAAAATTCAATCCATTTTGAAATTCTTCATGATAATAAACATGGAAAAAGATATAAACACCCAAAGTAGGCTACTTAATAAAATTTGCACTTGTGCCTAGAATGCACTTTCAACTCACCCCTCGAAATGGGTACCTAGTAAACTTATTCAAACTGAATTCTGAAAGTTGCACATCACTGCATAGGCCAAATGAAAGGTGTGGGACATGAATCCCGAGCCTTACCCTCTGAAAATCAACCGGCTCCATTTTACCCCCTTGCTAACTAGGCCATTCAAACTGACTTATTTTAATCATTTGGAAATGCAGGGCAAAATTTTGAAATAGGCCTATAAACTTGACTCAGTTTTAAATACTCCCAACAAATCCCTTACTGCCTTAGATTAACTAATCTTCACAATGCAATCAAAATTTACATGACAGAGTCTCTTATGCCATAACCAACTTTCATCAATGTGTGCAATCAAGCATGTCTTTTCAATGTTATTCAAATGAAAGATATTACCTCTAGTCTAATTACCGATTGCAATTTCCAAACCAGTTCTATTCATGATTTTGCATTTACCATTCTTGAATTGTAACTGAAAACCTTTTTCAACTAATTGACCAGCACTCAAAAAATTATGCTTCAAACCTTCAACATAATAAACATTGTCAGTATTGTGCTTACCTTCAAAAGATATAGTGCCTTTTCCTCTGATCAAACAAGTTTTGTCATCTCCAAATCTTACTAGACCTTCATTGTATTCCTGAAAAGATAAGAATTTACTTTTATCACCAGTCATATGATGTGAACATCGGGGATCTATAATCCATTCATCCTTTTCTTCAATTTTAGCTGTCAGGGCCTGCTCTATCGGTGGAATGGTAGGTGTTAGTTGATCTTTTGTTATTGCAACAAAAGCCCATCCATTGTCTCCTGGTTCTTCATCAAAATCATCAGTAACTCCTTCATCAGCATAGTAACAAGATTTGTCTCTAGTCTTCTTAAATCTGTATCTTTGATATTCAGGGTTAGACTTATATGTTCTTTTAGCTTCTTCTCTCAATCTTGCATGTCTATCCAGACATCTAGATGCCATATGACCAATTTTATTGCAGATAAAACATTTAAATGGTGTTTTACCTTCATAGTTACTTCCAATAGGACCTTTAGGCATTTTCCTTGCAAACAGTGCTTCAAGCTCTTCAATTTCTTCATTTTCCCTCCTGGTGTCTTCAAGTTCTTTTCCATAAAGTGTTTTCCAAACAAATTTATTAGTTGATGATGAAGATGTTGCAGATGATGATGCTTTGAAAGCTAAATTTGTATTAATTGTAGCAACAAGACCAAATTCCTCAAGCTCAAATGTTGAAATTTTTCCAACCAAGGTATCCCTAGACACTGATGTATTAGGCATGGTTCTTAACTCATTTATAGCAGTTACTTTCATTTTTTATGTCGGTGCCAATGCTCTTAAAACTTTAGAAATAATTTCATCTTCACTTAAGGAACCTCCATAGCATTGTATTCCCAAAACAATTTCATTAACCCTTTCCATAAAAGCAAAAATACTTTCATCTTCTTCCATTTTCAAATTTTCATACCTGACCCAGAAGAATTCTAGTTTTGCAATTTTGACAATGGTATCTCCTTCATTCAATGTTTCCAATTTGTCCCAAATAGATTTAGCAGTATATCGATCTGATACTCCCATGATTTTCTGATCTGACAAGGCACTCAAGAGTGCTTCTCTTGCTTTGCAATCATTCTCTTGATCCTTAGCCAATGTAGGTAGATTAGGTTGATCTAGTGTAGGACCAACATAACCATTCTGTGTAACATCCCATATGTCTCTTCCAATGCAATTCAGATGTGTCTCTATTCTAATCTTCCATATACCATAGTTACTTCCATCAAGTTTCGGACTATCTTTCCTGAAATAGTTAGTTGCCATAGAATCTCCTCAAGTTTTTAAACTTCTACAAAAAGAGGACTTAGCTTTGATACCAATTGTTAGGACATGGAGGCAACTGAGAGGGGGGGGTGAATCAGTTGTCTAATAATTTTATCTCAAATACAACTTAACCAAACTTGATACTTAATACTGGTAAACCAAATTTAATGTTGGTAAACAGATTAACAATTAATAACAGTACCAATGAAACTTAATGCATGAAACAGAAAGAGAAACAATAACCACAACACATAACACAAATATTTGTACGTCGAAACCCTGTAAGGGGAAAAACCACGGTGGGAAACCTTACCCACAATCAGATGATACTAGTGCAGATAGTATGTGTTTATAAATGGGATCTGCACATGCAGAAAGGCCAGCTGCCTAGAGATCACTGCTCAATCACAAAATAGGAGTCACACTAACTACAATTGGATGATTAAATCCAATGATAATGTACTGCTCAAAGTAGCATCTCCAATGTTGGATTCAGTACCGGTTAAGCTCTGATTGTCTTCCTCAAACCTTTCTTGAATCTTCAAATGATGTCTACGTGAGTAGCTCTGCTTATATTCGTATATACCAAATATCAAAACCTTATAATACGTTATTACATACCACCTCTATATGAATCTCACACTTGAGATATTACATATATACCAAAACCTAAGACCAAATGTGTAGGTCAACTCACTAAGAATATTACAATAAAATCAATTAAAACAATTCAAGATGTGATGCATCATGTTGGCTCAACAACAATATTAATTGATTAAACCATCTCCATAACGCATGTGGTCCATAACCTAGACCCATTTGTCGGTAACAACAAATATGTCAACCCAATTAGACCAATAACCAAATCTCTAAAACCAAGTGTCCAAACCATGTCTTTGACATAACCAAGTGATCTCCAGATGATAACAAGTCATCCTCAATGCAGGTGACCAATATAACCTGTCAGTGAACCAAATACCGGAGACTATGCATAAGTCACTGAACTTGTTGGTGAACATAACCAAAGATCTCCAAAAGGATAAGTGTTGATAAGTGTTGACATCAATGACAAAACCAATGCAACATATCCATAATACCAACAAGATGATGATTATGATGCATGAAAAGTTGGTTCAGACTTTACAGCTCCAGAAGATAATTTCCCAATCAGAATGTCTTTATTAACTGAAGAGTTTTCCATTGTTCTCAACTCATTAATTCTAGTTGCCTTCATCTTGTAAGCCGGTGGAAGGGCTCTCAAGACTTTCAAAACTATTTCATCTTCACTCAAAAATCCTCCACAACATTGAATTCCCATAACAATCTCATTTACTCTTTCCATAAACATAGCAATTCTTTCATTATCCTCCATCTTCAAGTTTTCATATCTTACCCGGTAACCATCAAGTTTAGCAATTTTTACAGTAGGATCACCTTCATTCAGAGTTTGCAATTTATCCCACATAACCTTTGCTGATGATTTGTCATTCAATCTCATGATCTATTGATCAATAAGTGCACACAAGAGGGCTTATCTAGCTCTACAATCATTTTTAATATTCTTGTCCAAGTTTGCAGGAGCATGATTGCCAGATGTCGGATCATAAGGTGTATATCCTTTCTCAGTAATCTCCCAAATATCCTTGCCAAGACATCTAAGATGATTCTCCATTCGAATTTTCCATATCCCATAATTTGTTCCATCAAGATTAGGGATTTCTCTTCTAAAAATAGTTGCCAGTGGATTAGAAGTGTTAGCTGCCATAGGATCTACCTGAAGTGGTTAAGCTTCTGCAAAAAAGGACCAAATATCTAATACCAATTGTTAGGATAATCAGTGAACAATTGAGAGGGGGGAGGGTGAATCAGTTGTTAACAGATTATAACATTTAATCAACTTAATAACCTTTAACTAGATAAAGTATCAGCAAAGCATAAACAAATACCGGTAAACAATGCAACTTAACAATTAAACAGATAATCAATGCAAAGCAACCATACCACATAGCACCATGATTGTACGTCGAAAACCCGAAAAGGTAAAAACCGTGGTGGGAAGCCTACCCACACTCAGATGATACTTATGTAGAAAGTATGTGTTACAATGAGGGTCCTGCACATGCAGGAAGGCACGCTGCCTAGAGCATACTACTTATACAAAAGAGTCTCACTGAATACAAAGGTTAAAACCACCTCAAGATATATGGACAACAATCTAGAATAATGAACTACCAGAGATAGCATCTACCATGCCTGATTACAGTCCCAGTTAAGCTCAATACCGAAGGCCTTTGACGTCTTCCTTAATCCCAATTCGATCACCTATGATCAACCAAATCTCCTTCGCATATGATATTGCATTCTAAGACCATGAACACTTATTACATTCCCATACCACGATCTACAATGAGATCTTACATCATTTTATACCAACCCTAAGGCCTAAAACAATTAGGTTGGCGACCTAAAAGATATTACAATAAGATCATTACATAAATCCATATTACAATGATATGCCATGTCAGCTTAAGACCAAAACAACATTAACCAATCCATAGAACATCCAGAAACATCCCAGTAACATGTAGAGAACATGTTATCATGATATCGGTCCATAACCTAGATAGGTACCAGACCTATTCTGGGTCCACCACACCAAAGCAATGTCTTCAAGCAATTGAAGCACGATCAAAGAACATCTTCAGCATTCCTAAAATTCATGTAGAAGTTGCACCAACACCAATTATGCATCCTGTCAAGATTCCTCAGTGAAAGCTCTGTCGGTAGAGCCTTAAACCAATGTCGGTAAGGGTTTACAAGAGTGTATGATAGGATCTGATTACCAAGTCAATACCATCTAACCAAAACACACTCCATAAGCACGTGCCACATATAACCAATCACATTCTATAGATCCAAACATGCTAGAAGTGTCCAATAGATAGTCTCTTCTATAGGTAACACTAGATCTTCTATCGGTAACCAAAACCTGTCTATCGGTAACCAACCATAATAGCTAGTGTTGATATCAATGCAACACATAATCAATTCATCCATAATGCCAACAATTACATCTTCTCCCAAACTTTTAATTTTCTTCAACACTTTAACTTGTTTTGTGAATTGACCAGACTGGGTTTCCCATTGAGCTAAAAGAAATATTAACCCCTTTTCTATAAGGTGAGCATCCTCATATATCTCTATAGTAACTTGTAAGAAAAATTTTACCTTCCTTAACTGATCTTCAACCCAAATATCAACAATGGTTTCTTTCTTTCTCATTCAATATAAAGACTTTACTTCTTGTTGTGGGAGTGTTGAACAAGAAGGTTGAGTACTTGCAAACCTCGATTCTAATGGTCATGATAGCTCCATGAGTAACTTTTTATATTGTTCCAATTGTGCCTTAGCCTCTTGCTTTGACTTGTACTACTTTTCCATCCTTGTTTTAATGGTGGCAGCAACAACATCCAAAGTAGCTACTTCTCCCTATTTAGTTTGTTTACCAAGATTTACCTGGGAGATTTGATAGGTAGAAGAAACTTGTTCTTCACCCTCTTTTTCTAGCACTAGGGTTGTTATGTCAGCCATGAGTTCTCTAGACTCACTTCTACTCAAATGATGAATAGTTTTTGCTTTCTTAGCCCTTCCTAGTGACTCCATGACTACATCTTGTAGAGTTATTCTTAGTAAAACAACCTTTCTCTTTTTCTAAAAATTAAAATTTTGTTGGACACAATGGATCACTGAGAGAGGGATGAATCAGTGATTTAAACTCTTTTTCTTCAGCAAGAAGATATTGGTAATGTCTAAAACAAACTAAGTGCTAACCGGTAGCTCAAACAGTGCAAACAAGGTGTGTGAAAGGATTTGTTAAAACATTAATATACGACGTGCACAAAGATGCAACACACAACACCAGATATATACGAGGAAAACCCAATGTGGGAAAAACGTCGGTGAGAATAGTTGTTGGAGATCTTCTGCTCAAATCCAGCCTCACAATAAAACTTTTGATTATAATATTTAGGGCACCAACCCAAGGAGCACCAACCCTTGCACAATTTATAGGCTATAACCTAAAGGAGCTACAACCCCTGCACTAAGCTGCAACTTAGTGAAAACTATATAAAACTTAGATATACAAGTGAAATCACTGTTGCAAATGAATTTTTGCAACCTTACAATATTCTCCTATGCCGGTTTCACCCTTACTAGTTAGTATGCTCTCCACCCACTCTGCAACTTGACTTTGCTGATGATTTTTCTAAAACCTCTCTCATAATGCCTTCCCTCTCTCAACTCACACTCGATCACTCTTAATCAGGCATTGCTTCTTCCTGCTTGTCACCTCTGTGTTCAATGCACACTCCATCGGTTGTTCCTTACACTGGTTTACTCAACTTCTCCTTATCAGTCAAATCTTCACTCATAAACACTTGAAGTGTTTATCTCTTCGGCTCTTAGACAACAATTACACTTGTCTTCACTCTAAAGCAGCTACAATCACAGTCTTAATTCATCATATTTAAACTTGAGCTTTCCTACCAAGAATCAATTCAAACTTGGGGTGGTTAGGGTTTCCTTCACCCAATAAAATCAGCATGAGATCTGATCCAGTCTACCTTAGATCGATCACCTATACTAGAGGAATGCATTTGTACACATTTTTTTGTTGTCCAATGCATACTTGCTAAATATAACAATCTCATACAATATTTTCTACCTTGAAATTTGTCGAGTCATAAAAATATCAGTTGTTTCCTTCTCGAGATCTTCTTGCAGTCTGATTTCTTTGCTTCAATCTAGGTGCCAAATACCCCCTGAACTTTCTCTATCATTCTTTCTTCCTCAAGCCGCATTAGTCAGTTACCATCCCATAATTTGTGGTTGTTTCATTAATATCGACTCACTATTTCAACAACCATGTCGATGGAGGCTTCACGGACCTTTGCATGTTTGCCACCTCAGCTCCACATGACATCACAACGATCAAGAACTCAGCTCACCGACCCAAGGTCACTTTATACTTGATCATTCAGTAAACTCATGTCGGTACACTCCTTTAACGATGAGACCTTCTCCTCCTGATAACTTTAACATTCTGCCTCTTTATCATAAACAAGCAGTCAACCTCCAGACTGGTTTATGCTCTATCGGTTATCACTCAACATGCTAACTCACACATGCATCTCACCTTATACCGGTGAAGATATTGACAGTCTTAATAACTACTTGTCTTCTACCATACCGGTTGACAATTATTCATGTTAATCTTCTCAATACCTTATTTGTCTTTCACCATACTGGTACACTCTTTTTCATACCAGATGACATACCTCTACTGGTAGCCTGCCTGCAATACCGATTGACATCAATGACAACTCAATGCCAACAATCTCCCCTTTTGGCGTTGATGTCAACATCTTCTTTTCCGGTTTCTCTCCTCCTTTGACATCAATGGCAAAGGGAACCTTAGTCTGACACCAATAATCTCTCCCTTGACTACATTCAGTTAAGACACACTCTCCCCCTGTGTCCATGCATCATGATTCAAGAGTTATAAGATAGTAGCGATGGTTGACTCCCCCTTAATCATGCAATCTCCTATACATTTAAGTGTTTCTAGATGGTGGGACAACTCCCATCTTTTTTCTCAAATACTCAAATGGGCCCAAAGGAAGTGGCTTGGTAAATATGTAAGCAATCTGCTCATCAGTTAAAACATATTCAACTATGAATTCCTTGTCTACTACCTTCTCTCTCAAGAAGTGATACTTGATTGCAATATGTTTTGTTCTTGAGTGCATTATTGGATTCTTGGAGATGTTGATTGCACTTGAGTTATCACATCGTATTGGAATGGGTTCTGGAATCTCCACCTGTATGTCTTTCAGTGTCTGTTTCATCCATAAAACTTGTGAACAACATGTAGCAACTGCTATATATTCTGCCTCAGCAGTAGACAGTGACACTAAATCTTGCTTCTTATTGTACCATGATACTAACCAGTCTCCTAAATAGAAAGCACCTCTACTTATACTTTTTTTGGTCATCAATACTTCCTGCCCAATTTGCATTAGTATAAGCCTGCAAAGCAAAGTCTCCTTTCTTTGGATACCACAGGTCATAACAAATAGTTCCTTGTAGATACCTAAAGATTCTCCTAACTGCATTCAGGTGAGACTGTTTAGGAGCATCTTGGAATCTTGCTACCATGCAAACAGCTTGTAAAATATTCAGTCTAGATGCTGTTAAATATAACAGACTACCAATCATAGACCTATACGGTGTTTGCTCAACTTCTGATGACTCATCTAGTTTGCTCAACTTACAACTGGTAACCATGAGAGTACTTATCGGTTTGTTGTCCTCCATTTGAAATTTCTTCAGCATGTCTTTCGCATACTTGGTTTGGGAGATGAAAATTCCTTTCTCCTTCTGTGAGATCTGCAAACCAATAAAATGGGACAACTCACCCAGCATGGACATCTCAAACTTTGTCTTCATCTGATCTGCAAATTCTTTGCTCATGATGTCCTTGTCTCCACCAAAGATAATATCATCGAAATATACAACAACTATAATCATGTCATCTCCATTTACCTTGACATACAAGTTGTTGCCTGCATTCCCTTTCTGGAGTCCTTGCTCCTTAAGGTATTTGTCTGACCAGGAATACCATGCTCTGGGAGCCTGCTTCAAACCATACAAGGCTTTCTTCAACCGGCATACAAATCTCTCATCTTCATGCAACAAGTACCCTTTCGGTTGTTCCATATACACCTCTTCTTCAATATTACCATTGAGAAAAGAATATTTCACATCCACCTGATATACTTTATATCCCTTGTAGGCTGAGAAAGCTAAAAACATTCTTATTGCCTCTAACCTAGAAACCGGTGTAAAGGTTTCTTCAAAATCAATACCTTCCACTTGAGCATACCCTTTTCAAACTAACCTTGTTTTATGTCGGACTATCTTACCTTCTTCATTCATCTTGTTCTGGTAGACCCATTTGGTACCAATGACATTCTTGTTTGCTGGTCTAGGAACAAGTTCCCAAGTCTGATTTTTCTCAATTTGTCTCAATTCTTCATCCATGGCATCTACCCACTTTTCATTTTTGCTAGCATCATCAAACTTTTTGGGCTCTACTTCAGTCATGAGATAGAAATTTACCTACTCACCTTCCCAGGCTAATCTCCTTCTCGTCTGCACACTTTCATTCCCATCTCCTCTTATTTGTTCTTCTGGATGATTCTTCTGCACATACCAGTTGGGGATCTTGTTTGGTGTATCTTCTACCAGGCCATTGTCAAATTGTTCTTCACTTTCAACATCTGAATCATCAATGTAAGGTATTGGTGTATATTTTCCTCTTTGTGAGTCTTCATCTATTCTCACATTTACACTCTCAACCACCCTTCTCAACCTCTTTTTGTAGCATTTGTAGGCTTTACTGTTGGTTGAGTATCCCAAGAAGATTCATTCATCACTTCAAGAATCAAAACTTCCTAATCCATCAGCATCTCTCTTGATGAAGCACTTACTTCCAAACACTCTAAAGTGCTTGAGTGATGGTTTCCTTTTATTCCATAACTCATAAGGAGTCATTCTACTATTCACTCTTAACTATACCTGGTTTAAAGTGTAGACAGTAGTATGAATTGCTTCCTTATAGTATATATCTGGTACGTTAGCCTCATTCAACATAGTCCTAGCCATCTCCTTCACTGTCCTATTTTTCCTCTCTACCATCCCATTTTGCTGAGGTGTCCTTGCAACTAAATATTGTCTTTAAATTCCATGTTTCTCACAGTAGTCAACAAATTCATTGGAAGAAAATTCTCCACCCCGGTCATATCTTAAGCATTTAATCAATGTCCACTTTCATTTTCCACCATCTTCTTGAAAATTTTGAATCTCTCAAATGCTTTTGATTTATCATCTAGGAAGGTTACCCAAGTCATTCTTGAGTAATCATCTATGAATAGCATGAAATACCTTTCTTCGACCAATGCTCTTGTCCTTGTTGGCCCACATAAGTCTGTATGTATCAACTCCAAAGGTCTTGAGGTATTATATTCTTTTGTTTTAAAGTTGACCTTTGCTTGCTTACCTCTGACACATTTATCACAGAATGTGCTTGCCGGTTTTATGATCTGAGGTATGTTTCTTACATACCGGTTCTTGCTTATCTTAACTAGATTGTCAAAATTCACATGGCCTAGTCTCTTGTGCCACAACCAGTTTTCATCAACCTGTCCCATCATGCATTGGGACTCATAGCATTCCTTCAGATTGTACACATCACCCTCTATTCTCTTTCCTTCTGCTACCACCTGACTGATACTCTGCTTCCTTATCTAGCAACTAGTAGAGTCAAATGAGAACTTGTACCTTTTATCACACATCTGACTTACACTCAGCAGGTTATGCTTCAAACCTTCCACATAGTACACATCATGAGCCTTGAGCTTTCCATCAATATTTAGTGTACCCCAACCTTTGATCTTAATGGAAGAGTCGTCACCAAAACGGACTGAACCACCATTCCAATCATCAATCTTGATGAAGTTTTTCTTACCTCCGGTCATATGATTTGAGAAACTACTATCAACTACCCATAAATTCCTTCTTTTAGCATGTAGAGCATTCTTTACAATCAAGCTGGACTCTGTCTTGTTTTTCTCATTCTCTACCCAAACCGGTTTCTCTTCTTTCTTTTCCTCTTTTGTTACTTTGTGTTCCGGTTTCGTTTCCAACTTCTCATCCGGTACAATTCTCTTTTTCTTTTTGGTTCTCAGTTGACAATACCTTGCTATGTGACCAAAATTTTGACACTTATAGCATTTCACATTAGCACTATAAGATGTACTCAATGCATCTTTGTATGATATTTGCATATTACTCCTACATTCATAACTCTTGTGACCAAACTCATTGCAATTATAACATATGACATTTGTACTTTGTAATGTAGATAATGAGTTTCTACTCTCAAAACTAGGATTGACATTTATTTTCCTACAATCTGCCATTATATGACCGAACTTATTACACCGATGACAATAGCCATAAAAATTTGGAACATACCAGTTAGGTTGTCTCGAATCTGCAAACGGATACCTCACTGGGGGTCTTCTTTTCATGTTGCTAACCCTTGTGAATCCTTCATGATCAATACTTGCATTTCTTCTTGGATCTGCATGTCGGTGCATTGAGTGTGGTCATTGGTTCATTGATTGAGTATACCGGTTTGTGTGGTGGTTTCTAGCAGCATCTGCATATGTCTTCTTGTCGGTATCCTTTCCTACCGTGAATGTCTTCTTCTCTTCACCTTTATTTGAAGAAATGAATTGTATCTTGTTATCAAATATATTTTTGTTGTTTGAGCTTTGACCTTCTTGAAAACCTAAGCCACTGGTATCTTTGGATTGCTTCTGTTTGCTCAGCATCTTGTCCAGGGCTTCAATGATGCCTTCAAATTTTCTTCTCACTTTTATTTCTTCCTAACTTTTCTCTAAGTCCTTCCAGAGTTTTACTATTTTTTCTTCCAAATCCTGATGTTCCTTTTCCTTTTCACTTAGATCAGTACTAGTGACTTCACACATCCTCTTGACCTCTTGCAACTGGAGTTTTAGATTTGTGATTGTTCTCTTGGACTCTTCAAGAGATTGCTCTAGCAATTCTTGTTCTTCAGCTGCAACCCTTTTTTACCTTCTTTAAGTCTCTTATTGTTTTCTTTAGCTCATCTGAGGCACTAATGAGTTCTGCTTCAAGGTTTGCTTCTCCTTCTTGCTCTTCCTCTTCTGCTTCTTCAGTTACTAGTACCTATTGAGCCATAAATAGGTTTTCTCTAACATCATCTCCACTGCAACAGTCATCTGACACACTTTCCTCATCTATGGTATCATCTTCATGTGTGTAAAGACTGCTCTGCTTTCGGTAGCCCTTTCTACCATGCTGGTAGACAATTTTCTTTGTATCTTTACTATATGATCTGCTACCACTTGATTGATCATCTTCATTCATATCACCATAAGGACATTTAGAAGCAAAATGTCCAATCTGTCCATAGTTGAAACATTTCAAAGGCAGCTTGCCTTTATATTTCCCTAAACCTATCTTGAGTCTTCTGACAAAGTTTTCCATGATGTCATCAAAGTCTTCACCAGTTGCATCATGAGCAGTATTGTTCTCAATTTTTGATTATTTTGCTTTCTCTATTAGAATTCTCAAACCTCTGGTGCTCATGGAGAGAAACAACATGAAATAGAAACAAAATACAACATTTAACAAGATTTATATAAAAACCTTCTTCAGTTCAAAATTAAACTTAAGTTTAGGTGGGTATACCTCCTAGATCACTTTATGCAAGTGAAAATTTACAGAAGACCAGTGTTAACTCCTACAAACCCTACACCTTTAGACATAACTGAACGTAACAGAAAGGCATATTCATTTTTCATTGATCATCAAGAAAATCATGAACCTTAACAAGCTATACCAGTGCCTTATTCGAGCTTCAAATTCACTCAAAATTGGGCAAGAACTGACAAAAAAGATTTCACATACATGCCATTACAATTATTTAACCAAATCTATATATGCCTGACATACATAAACACTCACCATGTGCATAAATCCAGTCATTGAATTCAAGTAAGAATCACTAGTTACCAACGAAAAGGTTTCAAGTATATCTAATTTCCCTCCTTGAGGGAACAACCTAAACTCCTTTTCATAAGTTGCCTTGCAAATTATTCAATCAAACAATCCTAAATCATTTAATCAAAATGGTAACAAATCATAAAGACATGAAGACAATAGGAATTAAGACTTGAATACTCCAGTCTATATATTAATACTTTCCATCAAATTTTACACAACTCAATAATGATTTTCCAGAAACCAAACAAATCCTAAATACATTTTGCCAGAGTTTTCTTACATAATTCTTGTGATAATATCCCAAATAGTCCTGGTATCCATTTATAGAAATATGGATGCAACAAGCTTCGGACTTTCCTAGGAAATTTTGTTATAAACATAATTCCCTCTCAAAAGAGGGTTACAATTCTTGCTAAAGGAAACAGGAGGAAAACCAATTAGTTCACCAGCTGGATACAAGCCAAAAGACTTCTCAATATTCATAGGTTGAGTGTTAGGTGTCTTCAATTCCTCAAAAAATTGATTAGCCTGAAACAAGTAGTTACAAGAGCTAACCACTTCCAACCTCCTTGAGTTTTGTTATAATGTTACAGCATCAATTGACTATTCTTGAGCCTCCACTTCTTGCATCATATATTTGTCTTTCCATTCTTTAAACATGTCATCACTAGGCCAAGAGTAACTAACAATTTTCTTCTTCAACTTATTTAATCTTTTCCAAGTGTTCCTTAACTACTTAACTTTTGTCTCCAAAAAACCATAATGTGACTTCATCCTTTCAATTTCTTCAATTGTTCAAATGAATAAAGATGTATCATCTGAATTGATAATATCATTTATCTGTTGTGACAATTTATGGTCTAACTCACCAAGTCGTACCTCTTCATCTTTTAACTTGCTTTCTCTAACAAAACCTCTAGGAAATAATTCAAACTTCTGGTCAACATACTTTTTCCTATAAAGGTTCGCTTTCCTTTCTAAGCCAGCTCTTCCCTCTACCAACCTAGACATACCTCTTACCAACTCATGGGTGTATTTAGTAGTGGCATCATCATCTGCCTCTTCATGGGATGAGCACATAAGTTCCAAATCCACTTCCCTAACCATCCATTTATTTAAAATTGGCTCCAGAACAGCCTTATCCTTATTTAAAGCAGTCAACATGCTCAAAACTCTTTTCATATATATATACACAATAGAAGCCCCTATTGTGTCAGCAAACTTCAAAATTGTGCCTTTGACCTTCTCCTCATATTTACTCGCAAACATAGCCTAAGCCTGCTTCATTTTTTTCATTTCATCTTGGATAGTCTTAGTAGCTTGGAAACCAGGAGTCATAGGGGAAGGGGGAAGCTCAGTTATTGGAATGATAGTTGGAGGTTTGGTTGGGGAGGAGGCAATCATCAAAGTAGAAGATTCACCTTCCTGATGTTTTTGATTAAGAAAAAATAGGTTTTAAGGGACCCGAAACCTGCTTACAATATGAAAGATGAGCAAGAAAGAAACAAGACAAAATAGCTGCAAAAAACTAGCACAAAAACCAGTAGCTAGGACCAAAAGATAGTAAGGAGCCAACAAGAAATTGGCATCCAAAACCCAGCTTTACATATCAAATGAAAACTTTTATAGACTCCTCAGCGTTTTGAACCAAAAGCATCATAGCCTTAGCATCTTCTCTTAGATCATTGCTCTCCTATTTCAGTTGGATGTCTTTCATTTTGGTCTCCATCTCAGTGGTGTTCTTCTTAGTCCTTCACCTGGAGATTTGATGAGTGGAGCTGGAGGTCGGTACATCTTCAATGATTACCAAGTTCTTATCCTGATTTTTCCTCTCTAAGTGATCCACCAAGGCATTCATATTATGGGATGAAACTCTTAATACCTCAAGACTATGGTTCATGAAGCTTTTCAAAGCCTTCTCAGTTTGATCTACCCGAGTGATGATGTTACCTTTATCCTCCTCAGCCTATTCTTTTACAATTCTGATAACATCCTCCAGATGTTTCAAATCCCCTTTTATCAGGTCTTTTTCCAACCAGTCCTCCATTTCAATTTCCTCCTCAGCTTCACTGGTTTCCATCTCCTCATTCTTTTTCCCCAAATTTGTTTCCTTAATCAAATTGTGTATCTTATTTTCCAGGTCCCTCTATTTGCTCTAAATGCTAGTAATGTTGTCAATAACCCATTTCTGCAAGTTGAAGGATTCCAAAGTACAATTACGGGCAGTATTCAAAATAGTATTCACCGAATCCCTACCCTACTCAGTGCCCATAGAATTAGGGTCGTCTTTCTCCATAGAGTTCAGGGCAACATTCCTACTATCCAAGCCCATAGGGTTAGAATAAGGGTTTTCAGAATTAACATTTTTTTTCCCTTCTTCCTCTTCTCCAACGTTATCATCCTTCTCACTCTCCATTTTTGTCTCACTATCCTTCCCCTTTCCCTCCTCCAAATCATAATGCACCTTTGTTTCCACATTATTTGTATCAGCTCTTTTTTTTTTATGGGTAGGGGCATTAGACTAATCCTCATCTGACTCAGAATCTTTACAGCTCTCAAAAACATATGCATTAGTAACTAGGTGATCATCCTTGCTAGCCCTAGCTTTTTCCTTTAGGTATTCATAAATAAGCAAGATAAGCCCCTGATAGGCTATGGGGTAAGAATTAGGCTTTTTAACGTGATCAGCCAAACTCTCATTCAGAGAAGATGCTAAGTAAAAGGGCAGGGAGATTTTAACCCCATGGTGGAAGTGATTAAGAATTGCAAAATGATAGTTATAGATTTTAGTAAATCTACCATCTACCGTGAGAAACTCCATCAAAACCCTTAAAAATTTCTGCCAAAAGGACTTTACCTATTGGGGAAGGTAGTAGGAGATGTTGTCTTTCTTGACAAGCTTGGCCTTCTCATCCTCCAATTTCAAGAACTTTTTAAACGCTTCAGCAGCATACTTCTGATCTCTATAGAATTTAGTGCCCTCCTTCTGAAGACCCGTGACCTCCACAACCAGATCCTCATCAATTTTCCATGTCTCCCCGAACAATGTGACTCTGTTGTTGTTTCATCCCCTAGCAAAGCCATGTGACACAGAATTTCTGCTTCCATGCAGCTTTTCCATATAGTCGGTAAAACCATATCTATGAAGCCTCCTCCATACTTTTCGTTCACTCTTCCAGTTTTCTCATCCAGGGGGTTCATTCCTATTTAAGTTACCTCCCATTTTGGACAACAAGTAGAAGTACCCAAAGGTGTATCTCACAATCCGCAGGTTTAACCATAATTTCTTATGTAAAATTCTGGAATAACATAATAGAGTCCCTTCCATAGTTTTAAAGATAATGTTAATGGCTACACAAAACCAGCATTTATTATTATAATCCCCATCACACATTTGATCATATAACCGATGCCTAAAAGCAATCATTAACTGACAGTTCATCTGCCCCCAAACTCTATCTTTGAAATCCGGACCCCATAAGATAATCATGATTTTAACTTGACCCATTGATGCGATCAAATAATAATTGTTCTCTAACATCCCTTTTACAATGTGTCTCTCTGATATATTTAACCTCCACCTCCAAATTGACCCCTTCATTAGCTAAAAGGCCCACAACCTTATTTCCTTCTCTTAGAGTGTGAGTTATGATAATACTAACATAGTCATTTAATAATTTTTTAGCACTTTCAACTAAGTTAGTAATATTCCAAGAAACAGAACTAGTACCTTTAAGGGCTTGGATGATATTTAGGGAGTCCCCTTCCAGCCAATTTTTTTTAAATTTGAATCCCTGAGCAAGCTGGAGGCTTTTTAGCATGGTCAGAGCTTCAGCCACATGATTATTTTGGAACCCAAAAGGAGAAGCAATAGCAGCAATACAGACACCTTGAGCATTTCTAATGACTCCTCCACCACCAAACTTCCCAAGGTTGCCTTTAGCCACCCCATTGAAATTTGCCTTTATCCATTCATGATCAGGAAAATGCCAAACAATATTATCTCTCCTATTCTTATTGTCAGATCTGCAAACTTTGTGTATTAAGTTCCATTTAGTAAGGATGCCTTTTTCAATTTCATTCATATCAGTAAAAAACCATTGTTTATTGTTCCTGTGAGGAATATTTATGTTTTCATTTATACCCCTACAAATTTTTTCAAAGACCACCTGAGTGGTGCACTTAGCTTCCCTAAATATTCTGTTATTTCTCTCTTTCTAGATTCCCCAGCAAGTCATGGGGAGGATCAAGGACCAAAGGTTCTTGATAAGAGGACAATTGGTGGGGAATGTCCATTGCCAGATAATTTCCTTGAGACTCTTGTACATGACCCAATCAATTTTCCATTTCACCTAAAACTTACTCCAAATTTCCCAGGTAAAGAAGCAATGGAAAAACAAATGATCAACTAATTCTTCCTCTTTCTGGTAGAGCTCGCACCTGTTAGGGAACATGAAACCTCTTCGGACCAAATTGTCAATAGTAAGGATCCTATTGTGAGTAGCAAGCCAAAGGAACATATTGACTTTAGGGATAAGAATTATATTCCAAACTTTACCCCAAATGGGGTTACTAGTCTGAGTGAAAGTATTTTTGTAGGCTGAAGCAACCGTGAAGTCACCTCTAGGATTACTCTTCTAGAGAAAAACATCATCATAGTCTTTGTTAATAGAAAAAAATAGTAGCTCCTATTGGAGCAGGGAAAATCTAGCATATATAACATCAAGCCTAACCCATTTGTTCTCCTTCCAGTAGTCACACACCATAGGTCCAAACCTCCTTTTACATTCCTCAATAAATTGACTACTGCCTTGCTCAAAGACAGGTTCATTGTTCATCCAAGGATCCTCCCAAAACCTTATTTTGTCACCTTTTCCAAGGACCCATCCAACTCCAGCTTTGGCCACCTTTATGGATTTGATAATACTATTCTAAATGAAGGACCCAACAGGGATGTCTTCAGAGTTGAGGAGATCCTAGAGAAGCTGATTCTGAATATATTTGTCAAACCAAATCCGGTTCCAATCTTTCTTGTATTAAAAGTTTTTAAAGCTTTAATCCCAAGCCCTCCTTTGCTCTTTGGTTTACACACTTTGTCCCAGGCAACCAAGGATATTCTATTTTTTTCTTCAACCCCTGACCATAGAAATCTCTTCTGGATTCTTTCTAATGCTTCAACAAATTTAGCCGGGATACCAAATAGACTGAGAGCATAAACAGGGAGATTCTAGAGAGTAGCTTGAAGAAGCTGCAACTTCCCAGCCTAAGATAAAATGGATCCTTTCCATCCAGCAAGTTTTTTGTTGAGTTTGTCAATAAACATATTCCAGAAGGAATTTGGGGGAACTAAACCCAAGGGGAGACCCAAGTAGGTGGATGGAAGCATTTCCACCTTGCAAGCAATAATTTTAGCAATCATCTGTTGTCTTATGACCGGAGTATTCATGAAGTATATAGCCGATTTGTCCCAATTGACTTGCTAGCTAGTAGCCAAAGAATAAGAATTAAGAGCACTTTTAAAGGTAGCAGCCTCCCTAATAGATGAATATCCCATTAGGATAGTATCATCAACAAACTGTTGGTGAGAACAAAAGTCATTAGCAGAGGAAGGTTGAAGGCCTTTAATATTTTTTTCACTTTCAATTTTTGGATCAACCTGCTCATGCTCTCCGCCAAGATGGTGAATAGAATAGGAGATATGGGATCTCCTTGTCTGAGCCCACTTGATGATTTAAAGAATTTAGTAGGAGATCCATTAATGAGAATTGAGAACATAGGAGTGGAGATCAACTCTAATAATTTTGATTATCTTCTCATCAAATCCAAAAGCCTCCATGATTCTGAAAAGAACTTGCCAATCTACTCTATCATAAGCTTTCGCCAGATCCAACTTTATCAAAAATCCTTCTTTATTAGCAGCATTAGGGAATGAATATTCTCATGCATAAGAATGATAGAGTCCAAAATTTGCCTGTCAGGAACAAAACATTTCTGCTCCTCAAAGATGATGAAGGGGACAACAGCCAAAATTTTAGTAGTCAAAACTTTAGATATGATCTTATAGAAAGAGTTACATAGACTTATTGGCCTAAATTTTCCCATTGAATCCGCCCCAGCCACCTTAGGAATTAAGGCAATAAAAGTGGAGTTGAATTCCTTAAGGATTCTCCTAGAACCAAAAAATTCTTTTACCACATTGATCGTGTCTTCTCCCACAATATGCCAGAATTCCTGGAAGAAAAACATAGGGAAGCCATCAGGACCCGGAGCTTTATCCCCTTGAAAAGACAAGACAACTTTTTTAATTTCCCCAGCAGAGGGGATAGCAGAAAGGGCCTTATTCTGATTAGGATTAATGATCTTGGGGATGATATCAACCAAATCTTATTGTTGGGTATAATCAATAGCCTTGTTCCTGGTGAGGAGCTGAGAGAAGAAATTAACAGCTTCATCCCTAATTTCATCCTCATTAAGAAGAATTTTGTCCTCAGCAATTAATCTAGAAATTCTATTTGCAGCTTTATGTTTCAAAGAAGTCATGTGGAAAAATTTAGTGTTTCTGTCCCCAGCCTCCAACCAAGTCGCCCTAGATCTTTGCCTCCAATAGATTTCCTCCCTAGAAATGATTTTGTGAAGTTTGACTAAAACATCATCTTCCATAGCTTTGGGATACTTTATATAGCCATCTTTCTGTATTGAGTTTTGGATCTGTTCTAATTCCTCCTTCAGCTTTTTCTTTGAGTCAAAAATATCACCAAAGACCTTCTTGTTCCATAGCTTAATGTTGACTTTGATGTTTCTAAGTTTTTTGGCAACTTTATACATGGCAGTTCCATTCACATCAATATTCCACCAGTTGGCAATAGATTTATCAAGAGAGGGCTGAGAGATCCACATTTTCTCAAACCAGAAAGGGAAACTCTGATTACTCTTAATGGTCTTAGCAACAAAGGTAATGGTATAATGATCCTAACCAATTCTATTGATGATAGACAAGGAGCATCTATGAGAAAGAATCCAATCATTAGTAACAAGGGATCTATCAAGTCTTACCTGAATGAGGTCCTCACCATCCTTGTGGTTAGACCAAGTGTAGGAAGCTCCATTAAGATCCATATCAATAAGAGCATTGACATTGATCAAGTCCATCAAATCAGATCTACTGTCTGGTTGAGCTTAAGTTCCTCCAGATTTATCAGTACCTTGCAAAGGAGTATTGAACTCTCCCATAACAACCCAACTTTTCTTAGGAAAAGATCTTTTTTGTTGTATTTTATCCCAAAATTTACTCCTAGCAGATTTGGAATTAGGGGCATAGATGTTTGTAACCACACATTCCTTTCCATCATAGATGCTTTTAACTTTCATGGATATAATGTTACCATCTTCATCAATCATTTCTCCTAAAATAGTTTTCTTGTTCCAGAAAATAGCCACCCCACCAGATGCCCCATTCGAGCTACTACCACAGACCCCTCTATTTTTAAAGAATTTTAAATTCTCCACTTTCTCCTTACTCATTTTGGTTTCTTAAACAAGGATAATATCCGGTTTTTGGTCTCGAATGAGATTTCGTAATATATCCTGTTTATTGAGACCATTTAGGCCTCTGATGTTCCATGATATTACCTTCATTTGGAAACCTGGGGGCAGGATTCTTATATAGTTCATTGCTTTACATCAGCTATGTTTTGCTTGCTCTCCTGGTCCCTGTGCCATTTCATAGTTTTACATCCCGGTGGAGATTTGGATACACCAATATCAGCCTTGGATCTGGTCCTAGTTTTCACCCCATTAGGGCATCCTACCTTCTTGTTTTTCTTTTTTCCATTCCTTGTTATTTCTTCCTCATGCTCCTCTCTGGGCTCGTCTTGCATATTACTCCATAGTTCTCCTCTTTTCTGGGATGTTGTGGGCATATCAACTCCAATATTCTGGAATAACGCATTTAGATTAACCTTAGGCGATCCAAACTTGTTATTCCTTCCAAGTTTAATTTCATGTCCTTCAAATTCTTTTAGGCACTATTCATCTCTCTTTGTTATTGAAATTTGAGGGGCCTCATGATGAGATTCAGTGACATTCTTAATCTCACCATCTTCAAGTGTCTCTTCACTAATAGCATTCTCCTCCTCCCGAGTCTGTAGAGCCTCAAAAGTATTGACTATTTTGATTTCAACCTCCCTAATTTCATTCTTTTTATCTTCCTTCAAAGGGGGATTCTTACTTCAGATAGGTCTAGTATGTTACCAGGACTTCCACTTCTTCCTTCCACTTTATTACCTTCTTTATTATTATTCTTTTCTTTCCAAACCTATTTGTGGGTGTTAACTGTCACAGGTTTTTTAGGGTTAGTAGGGCAGGCCTTAGCCCAGTGACCAGCTTTTTTACAAGAAAAGCACAAAAAAGGGGAGTGACTCGAACTCTATTGTCTGTTCCCATAATCCAAGTTTGGAACTTATATCGATAGAACTAGGAAGATCCATCTTCTATGAAATATTGACATAGATGTGTGCATAAACCAGTCTTTTTCAAGCTACAGTCATTGGATCTATCGCAACAAGCTCCCCAAAGGAGTTTCTAATTCCTGAGAATACATCCTCAACACAAAATTCCATCAGCAAGCTTGGCAACCTTCCCCAGACCGGAGCAGATTCAAAGGAGTCATTGAGTTCCATGTTAGGAGACCATTTTCTCATAGATAAGGAGGATTTACCAAACATCCAAGGGCCACCACTTAAAGTTGCTTCCATATCTTCCCCACAAGAGAAGGAGAAAACAAAAAAACCTCTAGACAGGGCAAAAACATCAACCTGAACTTTCATCCTCCATTTTCTCTTAACAAAGGACCTAACATCCTCAATATTGGGTCGTGGTCCAACAAACTTCCCCACCAGAGAGAAAGCCATTAAAGAAATGCTATGATTGATAACCAAA
Organism: Cryptomeria japonica; assembly: GCF_030272615.1. Lineage (NCBI taxonomy): Eukaryota > Viridiplantae > Streptophyta > Pinopsida > Cupressales > Cupressaceae > Cryptomeria > Cryptomeria japonica. The sequence continues at coordinate 640,197,395 of NC_081405.1, read as the reverse complement.
TCTGGAACGGCAATAGCAAGGTTACCCATTTTTCTATCATATATGTATTTCACAAAGGGAAAGGATGATTTACCAATCAGTTTTCCAGTTGATTTCTTTGTAAAGAGACTACTCCAGGGTTTGAGGGCTTGCACCTCCTTAACCTTTTCTGCGTCAACTTTCCATCGCTTGTCCTTGAACTGTTTTGGCTGTGAAAGTTGATGCATAAAAGATTAAGGAGGTGCAAGCCCTCAAACCCTAGAGTAGTATCTTTACAAATAAATCAAATGGAAGGTGAAAATTCAATCCTCTTTCATTCTCTCAGAAATGGAGGGAACAACGCAAGTAGAGGGGGAAATTTGAAAACTAGAAATGGAGGGAACATTGAGGTTGGATCCTCTGGTTCTGATGCCACGGGACCCGATTTTGCGGAATCTTTTTTGCAGTCAGGAGGAGGGTCCCATTGTCGTGGGTCCCCATCTGGTCTCCCATCCTCATCATACATCACTTGTCCTTGAACTATAGTGGCATCAGAACTAGAGGATCCAACCTCGTTGTTCCCTCCATTTCCAGTTTTCAAATTTCCCCCCTCTACTTGTGATGTTGCCATACTCTCTAACTCCTCAATTTTGCAATTATACTATCCTTTTCGGATATTTCAATTTTGGCTTCATTATAAGCCTCAAAGATCATCTCCAATTTTACTTGGAGATCAGCCTTTTCCTTGGCCTCTCTTTCGGCTATAGCCACACTAAATTTGCAGACTCCAGAGTTCTAAGAGCAGCCTCCACCAGCCCTATGTCTTTTACTCTTTTTATAATCATGCCCCCTGAGTAACTGGATTCTAAGGAGCATTTTCTATTCTTTCTTTCTTCTCTTCTCAAAGACCACATGACCAAAGCAGCATGATCCTTGCTAAAAGTCACTCCCTCTAAGGGCTTTGTTTCTTTTCTGACAATAGCAACGATTAATGCATCAGCTATGTCCCACTCAGGGAGAATCAATACCCCAGTTTTTGCTATCATTTCTCTCTCCTGCTTGATAGTTCTGATACTTAATATAAGTACAGATCTAATAGCCAACAAGATGAGGGGGGGGGAGTGAATCATACAAACTTAATCATTAATGAAAACATCAGATTCAACCTCGATAACATATATCAATCATAGAATAAAAATTGTCAAACATGCAAACTCAAAAGCATATGAACAATATAAACCTCATAACACCAGATTTAACGTGGAAACCCAAATAGGGAAAAACCACTATGGGATTTCGGACCCACTAAGAAATATACTCTTCTAGAGTATGCTCAGTTAAAAGCCAATCCCGTTAAAGATTACAAAACACATTGCTAGATGTGACCCGGTTAAGGGATTTCCCTCAGATCTGTTAGGATCTTCACTTTGTTAGAAGTGACCTTGTCAAAGGATTTCAAACACTCATTTAGAATGTCACCTTGTTAGAGGATTTACTTATAAGACTATTAAGTCCACTCGGTTAAGAGATTTAGTGTTACTTTCACAAGCTAATAGTAATACAAACTATCTGCAACTTTATATCAAAAATGCTAAAGCAGATTCTTATTTGTTCAACACAATCTAGACATAGAACTATTCTTGTCTATCTGTTGGGCATCAATACTCTATTATTCCAACAGGTCTTCAAGCTTCTGTGCTCGATGATCACTATGTAGCATCCCTGTGCATACACTTGCCCACATACACTGTTTATCAACAGTTCCTTATTTATAAACAATCATCTAACCGCTTAATCTCCTTGATCAATCATAGCCATCAGATCTTCAATCTTGTCCAGGTTCATTGTATCTTACGATCTAAAAAATGTTTTACCCTACCTCGGAACTTGCACAATCATCTTGGAACTTGTGTTAGGGTAGTGCGGTTCAATCTGAGCTGTAGATCTTCTTGCCGACTTTCCATTGCCTTAGATTTGTTAACAAACTTCTTCCACGGCTTGCCAATCATTGGTCCACTCTAGCTCATCAGCTTCTTTCATTAAATATCACATGTAAACATTTAATGCATTCTGTTATAGCTCGGTTACAACTCGGTGAATACTAAACTTTACTCGGTAGACATTCTGTCTTCATTAACCGACTGTGATAACCTTAGGGTTTACCGACTAGGTTCTTTGCCTGATAACATAGTGTAGTATTAACCTTTACATTTTACAACATATGTATGATGTTAAAACAATCTAAAACATCAAGATCTCATCATCGTCTGACTTGGTAGAGTTGCCCATTGAATAACTTATCCCTTTATTCATCATATTCTTTCTTGTGTCTTTACCGACTTCTTTATAATCTTCATATCATATTTCTTAAGATATGGTAACTTCATACTGAATTAGAAAATCAATTTCTTGACATCAATGACAAAATAATAATATCAAGACAGTAAAACATCTTTAATTGGTTATGTCCATAATCATCAACAACCTTCTCAATATCCTTGTTATATTAACAATAATCTCCCCCTTTGGCATTGATGGCAAAACCAATTGATTTGACCATTAAGAATTTGGATTGTTGTGATTCTGAAATGTCGAAATGCTCTCCCCCATAGATCAGACTTCTCCTCCTTTAGTCTTCTCCCCCTTGGGTAGATCTTCTCCCCCTGGTAGTCTTCTCCCCCTTTGACAACAATGCCAAAAAGAAAAGAACTAAAACATAAGTTGTTTCTGTAAGAAGTTATTTCCTGCTGATGTGTATCAACTGAGTCTCGGTCAGAGCATTTGTTTATAATTCCTATATTATCCCAATATTATTCCAGTACACTTTTAGAAAAGCATTCTTAAAGTGTATCACTCCAGCATCAGCTCCCTAAAAGATATTCAATAGATTCATCGAAGTGATGCTTTCACCGAACTCAGTCAGTGAGTGAGAGATAGGGGTAGGACCCCAAACTTACTTCTGAGATATTCAAAAGTGTCCTTTGGTAGTGGCTTGGTGAAGATATCAGCTATTTGTTCCTTTGTGTTAACATATTCCAACAACACTTTCTTTTCATGAGCTTCTTCTCTAAGATAATGATATTTAATAGATATGTGCTTTGTCTTAAAGTGCATAACAGGGTTCGTTGAAATATTAACGGCACTAGTATTGTCATAGAATATCGTTACTGGCTCGGTAACTTTCTCATTTATTCCTTCCAACAATTGTTTGATCCATGCAATGTTGGTACAATTCAGTGTTGCAGCAACATATTCAGCTTCAGTTGTTGACTGAGAAACACATCCTTGTTTCTTGCTAAGCCAACTCACTAGTCTTTCTCCTAAGAAGAAAGCTCCTCCACTTGTGCTTTTCCTGTCATCAATGTTGCCTACCCAATCAGCATCAGTATAGACTTTCAAATCAAAGTCATTTCCTTTCTGATATACTAAGCCATAATCTTCAGTGCCTTTCAAGTATCTGAAAATTCTTTTGATTGTTGTCATGTGTATTTCCTTAGGATCTGCAGAGAATCTTGCAACAATACCTACTACAAGTGCTATATCAGGCCTGCTGTGAACAACATATTGTAGTTTTCCAATCATGGATCGGTAGAGTGTCTCATCAACAGATGGAGATTCATCATTCTTTGATAATTTGCAGTTTGTAGTCATAGGAGTACTTGTTGGCTTTGACTCCTCCATTCCAAATTTCTTCAAGATTTCCTTTATGTATTTGGATTGAGTAATGAAAATTTCATTTTTCATTTGCAGTATCTGTAAGCCTATAAAATACTTTATCTCACCAATTAATGACATCTTGAATTCTTTGCTCATTTCATTACCAAAGTTCTTGCATAAAGAGTCATTTCCACAAAATATAATATCATCAACAAATATGGCTGAGATTAGTATTCCATTTTCATCATTCTTCATGTACATGTTGTTGTTCTCACTTGTCCTTATAAAACCAATCTTAATCAAATAAGAGTGCAATATTTCATACCATGCTCTAGGTGCTTGTTTCAGACCATATAAAGCTTTGTTCAATTTACATACCTGATCTTTATTATTGTCTTCAACAAATCCTTCAGGTTGTTCAATGAAAACTTCTTCTTCTAATATTTCATTCAGAAATGCAGATTTGACATCCATTTGATATACCTTGAAGTTTTTGAAAGCAGCATATGCCAACAATGTTCTAACTCCTTCAAGTCTGGCAATAGGTGCAAAAGTCTCACCATAATCAATTCCTTCTTCTTGGGCATAACCTTTGCAAACCAATCTTGCTTATTTCCGAATGACCTCTCCTTTCTCATTTAGCTTGTTTCTGAAGATCCACTTTGTACCGATTACATTTTTGTCCTTAGGTCTTGGGACTAGTGTCCATGTGTCATTCTTCTTGATTTGATCAATCTCTTCAGTCATAGCATTTATCCAATCTTCACTATTGAATGCCTCTTTTACTATTCTTGGTTCAAATGCAGATATCAAACATGTGTTCTATCTCAGTTTATTCCTTGTCATTACTGGATCATCCTTATCTCCTATAATCTGACTTGGTGCATGATGTCTTCTGACATATTTAGCTAATACAAGCTCGGTAGGCTCTGTATGATCCTCTTCATCACTCGGTAACTGGATAGCTTCCTCATTTCCTTCAACAGTTATCTCGGTAGGACTTTTCGGTTGCACATAGACAAATTCATCATAGTCTTCTAGTTCTTTGGAATTCCTGTCATCAGTTCTTTCTGCAAATTCATCAATTTTCACATTTGCACTTTCTATTATTTTGTTTGATGATTTGATCAGACATTTAAATGCTTTGCTTCTAGAAGAATATCCTAGAAATGTTCCTTCTTCACTTTTCTGATCAAACTTGCCATTTCTATCATCTTTATGAACATAGCATTTGCTTCCAAAGATCTTAAAATAACTTACATTAGGTTTCTTGCCATACCAGATTTCATAAGGTGTCTTCAAAGTACCTTTCTTCAATTGAACTCGGTTCAAGGTGTAAACAACTGTGCTTATTGCTTCTCTCCAAAATGTTTGTGGAACCTTCTTCTCAATCATCAGTGTTCTAGCACAATCCACAATAGATTTGTTTCTTCTTTCATCTATTCCATTCTGCTGTGGAGTCCTCGGTGTAGAGACTTGTCTTTTAATACCATGATCATTGCAAAATAGGTTGAACGCATCAGATGTGAACTCTCCTCCTCTATCTGATCTAAGACATTTCAGTTGTCTTCCTGTTTCATTTTTAACTCTAGCCTTGTACCACTTAAACATTTGAAAAGCTTCTGATTTTTCTTTAAAAACATTACTAACATCATCCTTGAATAATCATCCACAAATAATATGAAATACTTATCACCATAATAACTTTGAACTTTCATAGGACCACAAAGATCAGTGTGTACAAGATCTAAAATTCCCTTAGAAGTGTAGGACTTACTTGTAAAGATGGATCTTGTCATATTGCCCATTTGGCATCCTCGGCACATAGCATTCTTAGGTTTTTCAAGACTCAGTAGACCTCTTACTCTGTGCTTCTTACTTATCTTGATCAGATTATCAAAATTAACATGACAAAACCTTTTATGCCATAACCAGGTGTTATCAATCTTTGCATGCAAGAACTTGTTGTGAGTAGAGTCAAGGTGAAATGTATTACCTTTTCTTTGTGTCCCGGTAGCAGCTAACTTTCCATTTTTGTCATGAACTTTGACAATTCCTTTCTGAAATTCTATTCAGTAACCTATGTTGTTTAGCTGTGCTACACTCAACAAATTATATTTCAAACCTCCAACCCAATAAACATCATTGCATCTTGCTTTATCAAGAAGTGTTATGGATCCTTTACCTCTTACCGAACATGGTGCATCATTACCAAATCTAACATAGCCTCCATCATAATCTTCTAACATAACAAACTTGTGTTTATCTCCTGTCATATGATGTGAGCATCCACTATCTATAATCCAAGAATCATTAGTGTTTATGTGAGATATTAGGGCTTTTTCTTCATACCTTTCTTCATCTGATCCATCCTTGATAGCCACATAAACAACTTCCTCTGTATCAATCTCATCTGATTTATCATCTTCAGATTCCTCATCAGCAATTAAGCAAGTCTTTCTATCTCTTCTTCTAAAGTCTCGGTGACCTCTGTAATGATTATCTTTCTGTCTGTCATCTCGGTAATCTCTCTTTTCAGTGAAATTTTTGTCAGGACAGTTAGAAGCCATATGTCTAATCTTATCACAATTGAAACATTTCAAGGGTAGTTTTCCCTTATACTTACCTTTGCCTCTTGGTAACCTTTTGGCCAATAGTGCTTCAAACTCTTCTTGCTTTCTGATTTCTTCATACAGTTTGTGTACCTCTTCCATGTTCTTCTGAAATCTTTCACTTGCTCCACTATGATCTCCTCCAGAGTACTTATACTTTCTTTCATTGTAATCATTAGATTCATTCAGATGAAAAGAACTAAATGCAGATTCAACTTTATTTACCGATGACCCACTGTTATCAAAATTACTTAACTCAAATGCATGTAGCTTACCAATAGTAGCATCCAAGGAAACTAGCATATTAGGTATAGACCTCAATTCATTGATTGCAGAGACTTGGATTGGATAGGCAGGTAGAAGGGTTCTTAACAACTTACTTGTCACATCCTTTTCTTCAATAGTTCCTCCTGCTCCCTTGATTTGATTTACAATCTCCTTTAGTCTTGTACTGTACTGGGTTATGTTCTCACCTTCATTCATCCTCATAGATTCAAGTTGTCCTCTTAGACTATCAACTTTTTCTCTTTGAACATGTTCATCTCCTCCATATACAGATATGAGCTTAGTCCACATAGCATTCACATCATTGCAGCCTTCTAGATCATTAAACTCAGAATCGGTCAATGCAAATGTTATTTCAATCATTGCTTGAATGTGTTCTTGCTTTGCCTTTATCTCTTCCATAGTCAATGGATAGGTGCTCAGTGTAACAAAATCATTCTCCAGATAGTATATAGCATATTCTCCAACTCCTGATAGATGTAGCGTCATCCTTTTCTGCCATGTAGAGAAACTTGACTTATTCAGCTTAGGTGCATCCCTCTTATACACCTTTGGATCTTTAACTCAAGTGCCTTTAAACTTTCCTTTCGGAGTCTAAAACTCTGATACCAATTGATAGTTCTGATACTTAATATAAGTACAGATCCGATAGCCAATAAGATGAGAGGGGGGGTGAATCATACAAACTTAATCAATAATGAAAACATCAAATTCAACCTCGGTAACATATATCAGTCATAGAATAAAAACTGTCAAACATGCAAACTCAAATGTATATGAACAATATAAACCTCATAACACTAGATTTAACGTGGAAACCCAAATAGGGAAAAACCACTGTGGGATTTTGGACCCACTAAGAAATATACTCTTCTAGAGTATGCTCGGTTAAAAGCCAATCCTGTTAAAGATTACAAAACACAATGCTAGATGTGACCCGGTTAAGGGATTTCCCTCAGATCTGTTAGGAACTTCACTTTGTTAGAAGTGACCTTGTCAAAGGATTTCAAACACTCATTTAGAATGTCACCTTGTTAGAGGATTTACTTATAAGACTATTAAGTCCACTCGGTTAAGAGATTTCCTATTACTTTCACAAGCTAATAGTAATACAATCTATCTGAAACTTTACATCTAAAATGCTAAAGCAGATTCTTATTTGTTCAACACAATCTAGACATAGAAATATTCTTGTCTATCTGCTGGGCATCAATACTCTGTTATTCCAATAGGTCTTCAAGCTTCTGTGCTCGGTGATCACTATGTAGCATCCCTGTGCATACACTGTTTATCAACAGTTCCTTATTTATAAACAATCATCTAACCACTTAATCTCCTTGATCACATTTCCCATGATCAATCATAGCCATCAAATCTTCAATCTTGTCCACGTTCATTGTATCTTACGATCTGAAAAACTTTTTACCCTGCCTCGGAACTTGCACAATCATCTTGGAACTTGTGTTAGGGTAATGCGGTTCAATCTGAGTTGTAGATCTTCTTGCCGACTTTCCATTGCCTTAGATTTGTTAACAAACTTCTTCCACGGCTTGCCAATCATTGATCTGCTCCATCTCATTAGCTTCTTTCATTAAATATCACATGTAAACATTTAATGCATTCTATTATAGCTCGGTTACAACTCGGTGAATACTAAACTTTACTCGGTAGACATTTTGTCTTCATTAACCGACTACGATAACCTTAGGGTTTACCGACTAGGTTCTTTGCCTGATAACATAGTGTAGTGTTAACCTTTACATTTTACAACATATGTATGATGTTAAAACAATCTAAAACATCAAGATCTCATCATTGTCTGCCTCGGTAGAGTTGCCCATTGAATAACTTATCCCTTTATTCATCATATTCTTTCTTGTGTCTTTACCAACTTCTTTATAATCTTCATATCATATTTCTTAAGATATGGCAACTTCATATTGAATAAAAAATCAATTTCTTGACATCAATGACAAAATAATAATATCAAGATAGTAAAACATCTTTAATCAATTATGTCCATAATCATCAACAACCTTCTCAATATCCTTGTTATATTGCCAACACTGCTCAGGGGTAATGGCCTCATATTATGTCATCGTTTCCTTTTTCACATCTTCTTCAACTACAGATGTCCCTTTATGAGGATGTTCAATCTTCCTCTTTTTACATCTTTCTTTGAAATGATCTATGTTTTTCCTCCAAATGAATTGCATAAAAGATCATGTTTTAACAAAATTATTATCAGCCAAAAATTCCTCACTAGCTTGTTTGATGATGGTCCAATTCTTTGCCCACAAATTCCTCTATAGTCAAGTCCATTTTGGGACATGATGGTTCTTCTGGCATTCCTTCTTGCATTTCTTCATGAGTGCAAGCAATCTCCCTAAGACTGCCTAATTGCAACAATTGTTCTGCCATTGCATGCTCATCTCCCACATGTATTGGGGATTGGGATGGAGAATATAAGGGCTCACTTGATAGGAAAGTCATGGATCTCCAAAACATCTACTAATGGTCATTTTCCTTTTGAAGAGGAGGGCTCATCTCTTATTGGCATTAGCACATTATATGTTGGTCTCCTATGCATCACATAATCACCTAGAGGCACTGTCTTGGCATAGGAAAACTTAGCTAGAACAAGTTTAGCCTTTTCAGGATCATTCTTTAATATAGCCTCCCTCTTCTCCTTTAAGGTTTGCATTAAATCTTCAAAGTAAAGAATCAAAAACTTGACCTTTTCCTCAAAAGGAGTAAAATTGGCCAAGGGATCATAGCTACTATCAAATTGGTTAATGAAGTCCAGAGCTTTCTTAAAAGCTATCCACTTTTCCTTTCTCAGTTCCTGTTCATCTAAATTGAACTCATTTCTGATCAAATCTTCAGGAAAATGGAACTGATGGGCCTTACCTGCACATCCGACTTTCTTCCTAAACATGTCTTTGAAAAAACCCTCTAGGCCAGCAAACCTTACCACTGCAGTAGACAACTTATATGGTTGAATAAATTTATCAAAATGGACCCACCCACCTTTGGTAATTACAAACTGATGTGCCAAGGTGATAGTTGGGAAAATAGTTCCCCTCCCTTTATTTGTCAATTTTGCCTCCTACAGACCTCCTATTTGTCTCAAAACTTCTACAATTCCAATCTTTAAAGGAACCTAGTAAGGGAGCAAATAGGGAGCTCCTCTGAAACCATAAACTCTAAAAATAGTAGAGACTGGGTACAAGTAAATGTCACCCCAATTGTGCATAATTTTAAGGTCTTCAGCGAACTCTTTCAGCTTCATGAATTCAAGGAGAGCTTTAGGAATCCTAGGGTTTTGTGGACACAAAAGGATTCTGAGCCTAGATGCAAAACATCTATCAAATTTAAGGTAACTAGCATCCTCTCTATCCCAAGACATAATAGTGCTCCATAATTGTACCGGCATTTCCTCTCTGTCCTTCATTTTCATCAGTTCCATCTCATTGGCAAAATAATCAGCACCCTTAAACAAGAACATATGCATGAGGAGAGAATACCATGCAAAAGGTCTGTCTGCCTTAGCACTCTTTATCCCTATTAAGCCCTCATGAATGGCATCAATAAGGTAAGGAGTGAAATCAAAAGTCACAGCCAGGGAAGGGTTTAGAATTTGTGCCATCATAAGCATATAATGGGTAGGCATGGTTGTCTTTGCATCCTCTCCAAGAATCTAACATAGAGATGAGTACATTCCCTTAGCTCTTTGGGTAAATAAGTTCAAGGAGAAGGGCTCCATTGTGCTCAGACCCACCACTGTCAGTCCTCCTATCTTTGCAAAGAATTCTTTTAATGGACCACTTCTAAGATGATCCCTTTGTGTTTCATAAACTTTAGCAAGCATTTCGAAATTGATAGGCTCCAAATAGTTTGAGACCTCACTGAGTTTAAAAACCTTTCTGAATTCATCATCATTAATTTCAATCTGAGGCCCTCCATTTATAATCCTTATAAACTTTGCAACGGGATCATAATTGCTTGCAATTTGAGTGAGGAGGTCAACGTCCATGAAAACCCCAGGCATTATAAGTTTTCCTACATCTAGCTCCCACATTTGTTGCTTGGAGAAGTACAATTTGTTTGACTAAAGGCAACCTTGAAGAGTCCTAGACTTGCCATGCCTATCTGGGTATCCCTTAGCCAATACCCTTTGTCATATAGACTGTCGCTAACTCTCAAGTGGGGAGATTTGGGCACAAGCTCCTTTGATTTTACTACACTGTTAGTTGATAAAGTCAATTGCTCCAGGAAGTCATCACAGATGGCTCTTTCCTGGTAATTCACCTTTCCTATGAATTCTCTTTATGGTGCCATTTCAAGAACTATCCCCTTTTTAAATAAAAATTCAACAAACTTTTCAGAAATTTAGAAACCTAGCAACACTAAGCAGTTGGCAATCATAGAGCACAATTACGAGAAACTTACTTGTTATTTGAAAAATTTTGCCCTGGGCTCTGGTTCTTCTACAAGAATTGTGAATGTACATAGAAATATTTGGCTCACGGAATATTTATTGCAGTATCTAAGGATTTGATTAGAGCTAATTAAGCGGCATGCTTCAGCAAACAATTTTTCATAAATTCAAAAATTGGCGTCAATGGACAACAAAATTCTTTTAAATGGTTTTTCTTTGGTCGCTGATCCGAGAAGGGTAAACATCATGCACCGCCATGAGATTGTGCACAACTTACATCCTCTTTACCTTACCTAGGTCATCATCTTCAAAATGGGTCCCACCGCTTGGTCGTTGATCCGTGAAGGGTAAACTTCAAACACCTTCGCATAGCGGATCACCAAACGTCGTCAAATTAGAAACTAATTACTCAACCTTTACATTCACTGCAACTACCTGCCTTTTAAACCCGGCCTTTGCCGCTGCCGCTAGCGATTTGTCACTGCTTTGCAAGAATAAGACTCATGCAACTTCCTCTTGCAGTATAGCGACAACCGCTGATGGATCCTGAACATGCTTGGTCTTTATTTTCTCACTGTGACCGTTCACCATTACAACTTATCTTAACCATGGCCGCCAGCAGTTTGTTGCTGGTTCGCAAGCTTAACGGATGAGCTATTTCCCTCTGTGGTATAGCGACAACCGCTGATCACTATCAAACCTTCCCAGCCTTTAACCACCTTAGCTTTCAAAGTGGGCCCTTCATGTTACTCCACTTGCCTGCAAAATTCTGCCAAATGTATCCACATGTCAATCACTTATTTGTTCAAGAGTCTGGCAGTTTCCATCTTATGACCGCCACGTGCACTTTTTTGGTGACTGGATCACTTCCTTTTTGGCCAAGTTGCCTCTTCGGCAAACTACGCACGTGTCATGCTATTTAGATCACCCTTTTTCTCATGCAGACCTCCTATTCTTGCCATCTGGTTTGCCACCTACCCTGTTCTGTCATTTCTACCTTAGAGGGACCCACCAGCTCACTGCCACCCGGATCACCAGCTCATCCATCGCTACTCCATGAAGGGAAAACTTCAAACACCCTCTCTTTTCAGAGTAGCGACAACCATTGATCATCTTGGAACTTATCGGCACTTTAACACCTGTGTAAACACTCTCAAAGAAGCAGGTCCCACCATTTAGTCGTTCATCCGCAAAGGGTAAACTTCAAACACCTTCGCTTTGAGGAGTAGAGACAACCATTGATCATCTTGGAACTTGTCAGCACTTTAACACCCGCAGAAACACTCTCAAACAAGCAGGTCCCACCATTTAGTCGCTGATCCGCGAAGGGTAAACTTCAGGCAACTTTCCTTCGCGAAATAGCGACGTCCACCCGATCAACAGGAACTTGCACAATCGATACATAACCCGACGAGGAAATCAAAACTTAGGAAAAAGGCAAAAAATTAAAGAATTATTATAACTCGCCTAAAGCAAGACTAAAAAGGGGCCCCTTTCTAACGATGAACTGACCCTTCCACTTAAGTGGAAAAAGGTAACAAGGAAACATAAGGGAATACCTTCATAATGCAAAATTTTGAAGTGCAGAACCCTAAACCCTTAGAAAAATAACCCTAAGGAACCAACAAGACATTGAAACCCTGACAAATCAATGGATCAAAAGGAAAATACTCCCAATATCAAAATAGTGACAACAAGCAGATTCTTCTTTTCCTTTTCTTGATGTCTTGAATGCAACTTCTTTCTTCATAGCATCAATACCGACAACCCTCATTTCATAAGCAGATAAGGAGCGAAACAACTCATCCATTGTAAATACTTTCAGATCTTTTGCTTCTTCTATAGTTGAGACCTTTGTATCATACTTAGATGTAAGCGATCTAGGTACTTTCTTCACTACCACCTCATCTTTTACTTCTTCTCCAAGCCCTCTAATAGTATTTGTTGTTTCATCAACCTTTTGGAGATAGTCATCTATCTTCTCTTCATCTTTCATCTTCAAACCCTCAAGTTGTGCTCTTAATGTCTGCAACATGGCTTCCTTGATTTTAGCATCACCTTAAAATATCTTATGCAACTTGTCCCAAGTTTCCTTGGCAGAAGAGCAGTGCATGACTTTAACAAACTCATTATTAGACAATCCACTAAGAATGACATTCTTATCTTTAGCATTGTTCTTATATTCCCTCTTAGCATCTAGATCAGTAGGGGGATTATTAGGAATTGTATATCCATTTACAACCTACATCCATACATCACAACCTAGAGAGGACAAATAGGTTTCCATTCTTCTACTCCAAAAGGCATAGTTGACACCATCAAACATAGGAGATTTTAACGAAGGGGATTCATTTTTTTCCATTGTGAACACTTGACAAGATCTACCCAAGCTAGAGAATTCTTTTGACAAAATAGGGTACCTAAGCTCTGATACCAATTGTTGGACACAATGGATCACTGAGAGGGAGGTGAATTAGTGTTTTAAACTCTTTTTCTTCAACAAGAAAATACTAGAATGTATAAAACAAACTAAGTGCTAACCGGTAGCTCAAACTATACAAACAAGGTGTGTGAAATGATTTGCTAAAACATTAATATACTACACGGACAAAGATGAAACACACAACACCAGATATATACGAGGAAAACCCAATGTGGGAAAAACCTCAGTGAGAATAGTTGTTGGAGATCTTCTGCTCCAATCCAACCTCACAATAAAACTTTTGATTATAATATTTAGGGCACCAACCCAAGGAGCACCAACCCATGATTTATGAGCACCAACCCCTGCTTTATGAGCACCAACTCAAAGGAGAACCAACCCCTACACAATTTATAGGCTATAACCTAAATGAGCTACAACCCCTGCACTAAGCTGCAACTTAGTGAAAACTATATAAAACTTAGATATACAAGTGAAATCACTATTGCAAATGAAGTTTTGCAACCTTACAATATTCTCCTATGTCGGTTTCACCCTTACCGATCTGTATTCTCTCCACCCACTCTGCAACTTGACTTTGCTGATGGTTTTTCTAAAACCTTTCTCACAATGTCTTCCCTCTCTCAACTCACACTCAGTCACTCTTAATCAGGCATAGCTTCTGCTGGTTTGTCACCTCTATGTTCAATGCACACTCCACCGATTGTTCCTTACACCAGTTTACTCTGCTTCTCCTTATCAGTCAGATCTTCGCTCATAAACACTTGAAGTGTTTATCTCTTTGGCTCTCAGACAACAATTATACTTGTCTTCACTCTGCAGTAGCTACAATCATAGTCTCAAGTCATCATATTTAAACTTGAGCTTTCCCACCAAGAATCAATTCAAACTTGGGGCAGTTAGGGTTTCCTTCACCCAACAAAATCAGCATGAGATTCAATCTATTCTATCTTGGATCAATCACCTATACTAGAGGAATGTATCTGTACACGGTTTTCATTATCCAATGCATACTTGCTAAAGATAGCAATCTCGTACAATATTTTCTACCTTGAAATCTATCGACTCATAAAAAGATCAGCTATTTCCTTCTCGAGATCTTCTTGCAGTCTTATTTCTTTAGGCTTCAATCCAGGCGCCAACTACTCCCTGAGCTTATATCATTCTTTCTTCCTCGAGCCACATTAGTCAGTTACCATTTTGTGATTTGTGGTTGTTTCATTAATGTCAACTCACTATTTCAACAACCATGTCAATGGAGGCTTCACGGACCTCTGCATGTTTTCCACCTCAGCTCCACATGGCATCACAAGAGTCAATCACTAAGCTCATCGACCCAAGGCCAGTTTATACTTGATCATTCAGCAAACTCATATCAATACACTCCTTTATTGGTGAGACCTTCTCCTCCTAATAACTTTAACATTCTTCCTCTTCATCATAAACAGGCAGCCAAACTCTAGACCAGTTTATGCTCTACTGGTTATCGCTCAACATGCTAACTTACTCATGCATCTCACCTTATACTAGTGAAGTCTCTGATAGTCTTATTAACTACTTGTCTTCTACCATACCAGTTAAGAAGTCTTCATGTTAATCTTCTCAATACCTTATTTGTCTTTCACCATACTGGTATACTCTTCTTCATATCGGATGACATGCCTCTACCGGTAGCCTACCTGCAATACTGGTTGACATCAATGACAACTCAGTGCCAACAAATTTAACCACTGAGGCATGCTCAAATCTTGTTGTTCACCTTGTGTGGTAATCTCAGCTATCATTGCATGTGTTTTGGGCTCTTTCTCTACTTATTTTTCTTCCCCTTCATGTTCCTCATCTCAATCATGATTATCCTCTTGTTTCCACTCTTTACTCTCCTCCTGATGTGGTGGTGGCTATGAAGCTTGTTGACTAGATTGTGGCTATTGTTGTTGTGATGGTAATGAAGGTGGCATAATGGACTACTCATATTGTTGTTGTTCCTTGGAAAGCTCTTCTAATTTTTCTCCTATTTCTTGTTCAAAATCTTCCTTACTTGCTTCCTCTTGATGTTTCCTCTGGCTTTCCTCAAGTTGTTTTAGAAGAACCTCTTCATACTATGGTGTAAGAACCTTATGCTCATCTTCGTCTTCAGCTTCCACATTTTCCTTTTGAGGTTCATCTTCTTGTTGTTGCATAAGTTCAACAGTTTGGTTCTCTTGTTCATCAGAAGGTGGTTGAGTATGTTGGTCATCTTGGGTAGTAATAGACACTTGCACCAATACTAGATATTCTTGGCCTTGTTTTGAAATAGCTTGTTTTTGCATTGAGGTTCTCTTATTTTGGTGAGTTACCACTAAAATAGGTTTGTTATTTGCATCAGAATCAGAATCAATATTATGGATGGTTACATGTTCATCAATTGGTATAGTAGGAGTTGTAGGGGTTTGAGAAGATATTGTAGCTGGTTTCTAACCTAGGCCTTGTGATGTCCCTTCTCTTGGAGAGATACCAATGGCAGGCAAAATTGGAGGAATTGAAGTTTGTGGGGTTGCAAGTTACCCAATAATTACTCCTTGCTCAGATTTTTCTTTTAAAGATTTAGATTTTTTTATCTTTGCATCCAATTATTTTTCCAATTCAGCTATGGAGATAGGAGTCTCTTCTTCAATAGGAGTAGGCTTCCTCAAGTCACCTCTCCTCTTCCTCACATACTCTTGAGTTGTTCTTGATTGTGAATTGTCGAAGGCTTTGTTTTTCTACTTTTCCTTTGAGACATTTCCTAAAAGCCTAAGTCATATCCATCGTCTACTCAGGCTTTAAACTATTGGCATTTGCATGAAGATTGCATTAATGAAATGTTATATTGTCATTGATGTCAATTAACGGGTAATGATGTTGTTATAATATTGTTTTGTAACTGGTAGGAAGAGCTAGTGAAGGGAACTATAACCCATAGGTGAGTTTGTGGAATGAACCGGTATTGCTAAGTATTGGAGAGTTAAACAGGTAAACCCTACCTATTGATTTGATAAACCCTAACCGATAAAGTTTGTTATATTGGTTTATGATCTGATGATGAGCGGTAATGATTATAACATGTATGTATATTGTATGAGAAGAGTTTCAAAGTGTTTTTGGCACGTTGAGATAATGGTTTTTATCTTGGGAATGAGCAAGTATATTGCATGTAATTCAAAACCCATGATGAGTTACTGAGTTCGATGAAGCGATGATCAAGGAGCGGTCTAGGCTATCTTGAATGATGTGCAGAGATTGTTATGTAATCCAATGGTCATACTTGTGCTAATTTGTTTATATTCTGCATGAGAGAATTAGGTTTTTGTTGTGTTACCGACCTATTGATTTTTTTATAAGGTCGATGAGTTGTTTTGTTTTAGAGTTGGAAAATTTTTATTTGAGTATGTGGTTGTCGAACCGTATGATGTATCTACAGTTTGTGTAAAGGCAAATAGGAGCATGAAAAGGATCTGAACAAGCAAGTGTAGTGCTATTCAAACAGATCAGCAAACCCATGTTGTTTTCTAACAATTAAAGCAGTAAAATCCCCTAACCAGGTAAGCTCTAACAAGCTTAGTGTTATTCAAATCCTCTGACTAGGTGGTCCATTAGCTTGGATTCCAAATATTCTACCGAGGTTACTCCTCATAGGGTATTGCTTCTAATAGGACATTATAGTCAATCCCTTAACCAGGTGGTCCCTAACAGGATTTGTTCTTAATAGGACTTTTGGTAAAGCTTTAACAGGCCTGGCTCCTAACAAGGCAAACTTCAAAAGAGTTTAGATAGTTAACTTGTGAGTCTCATCTCACCATGGTTTTTTCCCATTTGGGTTTCCACATCAAAAATATTGTGTCAAGTGGTGAATGTTTTTGTGGTTATGTTTACTATGGTTGAATTGTTTAACTACTTAATCCACTTTGATAAGTTATGATCAAGCGGCAAAAATCTGAAATGAGGTTTTACTTATGTCAATAAAGTATTTGGATGTTTGTAAGTTTCAAGTTGTTTTACTGTTAATCTGTTGTAATAGTCAACTGGTTAAACTTGACAGTGATATTGCATTTATAGTTCAGTGGTTTAACTTGTCAGTTTAAAGTTTACTTTGAGAGGTTGATTCTGAGATTGGTGAAAGTTATTGTTAGTTTTTCTATCTACTTATTCACCCCCCCCCCTCTTAGTACTTGACTGGATCCTTATTCTCTCATCTTACCATCATCAACTACCTCGTTGGAGACATCATCAATTTTTACCTTTTCAGGCTCCGACCACCTTCTAGGAGAAAGAGGTCTTTGGTCTACTTTGTGTTCTTTATAGAGTGGGTTTAGGATGATCCCATCGTCTCTGAAATCCTTTGGGATATTGATTTCTACTTCAAAAGCTCTCATATGATAGGCAATTAATATACAATATATTTTCTTTCTTACATCAAAGCTATCTTGCAACCCTGCCCAAAAGTCTTCTAGAGCAGGCCTATGTCCTTTGTAGGAAACTGGCATCATGCCCTTCAACTTGTTAAATGGGTCATGATACTCCCAGGCATAATCAAACTCCTTGATATTAAAATATTGAATCTCATGAACCACTATTTTGGTAGTCTGCAAGTTATGACACACGTAATGCTCAAGAGCATATGGAAAATTTACCCCAATTTTATGCTTTTATATCAATAAAGCTTGCACATATACAATCTACCTACAAAATTCAAGAAAGATGATCTTGTTGCTACAATAGCAGGGAAGGAGGAAAGGATTGACAAAAAATCCACTCCACCTAGTGTATGTAGACCTTTGGTTCTAAATGAACAGGTTCCCCAAGTCTCTACTAACTTCATGGCCTCAGAGACAGCTGATATTTGACATCACCAATCAATTTGCATATGATAACAAATATGCAAGAATAATTGATACTTTTGAAGTGATCTTTTGCCACACGGAAGGGAAATTGACTGTAATATTCCCATACTCTATTGTCATTAACATCTTCCCCCAATTGGCCCAGAGTGTTCAATCTCGGGTACACACTGCTCCTTGCAAATATCCATACCACATATGAAGTCATAAAGAATTTCTTCATTTCAACCACACTCCAAATATGTTCATGGATGTTGTTAGAAATTATATGTGTCCAATCAAGATAATTCTTCCCTTTGAGAATAGTGAATATATAATGATACATCCACAGACAATAATACTTGGAATCTTCTTTCCCAAAAGCTCTAATTAGCCTGATGACCAAGTCACAAGGAGCATTCATGAATTCTATTCTGTGAATATTATCTCTTGCCTTCAAACATGTTTTCCTGGGTCCTTTGAGCCAAGTGTCATTGATATAGTCCATGTTTTGTACCACGTTATTATTAAATTATTTTACTGCTTCTTCTTCGGTGGTTTGTAATAATTGTTCATATTGTGGGATTCCAAAGGTTAAGGCTAGCATGTCAAATGAAAGGTCCACAACTACATTTCCTTTTGTGTCCATGCACTTCCTAGTGTCCTTGTTGTAATGTTGCGCAACTGCTAAAATTAACTGGGGAGATTGGACTACCTAAGGATGTTAGAGTAAAACCTGTATTAGTTTACTTAAATAATTAAATCAAATTGATTTGATAATTAAGTCACTTTTTTCTCTATTTCACTTAAGCTAAACTTAGGAATATTAATAATTAATTCATTATTAATTATTAATTAGTTTTTAGGGTTTTTCCTGTTAGGTTTGATCTCCTTTTATAAGGAATGATCCCTTTTGTAATTCTTTATCTTATTATTATTATTGCTTACTTTTTATTTATGTTTTCAAAGCAATCTTTGTGTTTTGTGTGAATCTTCCATTGTTGTGATAGGTTATTTGAAATAAAGGTGTTCATTGGGTTCTACGAGGTTGTATTTCACAACTTTAACATGGTATCAGAGTTGAATCTATATCATCTATCATGTAAAACTCATCAAATTTGTATAAGCAGGATGCAGTATCAACACTCCCAGTAGCCACAACCAAATCAAAATCATGAAGGTCTCGAATAACCACATCATTTGGTGAGAACTCAAATGTCTTACCAATGCTAGAGTGGCAAATCTAATACATGGATGTGAAGATTGATTTCTTGCATGGAGACTTAAATGAGGAGATCTATATGTAGGAGCCTCAGGGGTTTGTGCAGGACACCTCTTTGGTTTGCAGACTTAGGCATTCACTATATGGTCTCAAACAAGCCCCACGAGCTTGGTATGAGAAGATGAAATCTTTTTTTCTCTCCTCTTACTTCACTTGCTGTCATTCTGATACCACAATATACATTCAGAGTCTAGAGGGTGATCTTTTGATTCTTGTTCTATATGTTGATTATCTCATTGTTACAGGAAGCTCATCCTCTATAATTCAGAGTGTTCAGAGAGCTTTGATGGAGCAGTTTGAGATGACAGATCTTGGTCTTCTACATTATTTTCTTGGTCTACAGGTTGTTCAGTCTTTGGATGGGATTTTCATTTATCAGCAGAAGCATGCTCTTGACATGCTCTAGATATTTGGCATGCTTGATTGAAAGCCTTCCCCCACACCATTTCAGTCAGGTGTTGTTATATCCTCCACTTGCTCTACTCTTTCAATGGATTCTACATTATACAGGTAGTTCATTGGCAGTTTGTTGTACCTGACGCATTCACTTCCTAATCTTTCCTTTGCAGTTGGCCTTGTCTCTAGGTTCTCACATGATCCACATGAGAGCCATTGGCAAGCTTTGAAACATATTTTGAGGTACATTCAGGGCACTTCATAGTATGGAGATCACTACACATCAGGAGCTCCTCATATAGTTGGCTTCACTGACTCAAATTGGGTTGGTGATGTCAATGATCGGAAGTCTACTTCAGCTTTGTTTTTTGTCTTTGTTCTAGTCCTATCACATGGCCTTGAAAAAAGCAATCTACTATTGCATTATCATCTACAGAGGCTTGTTAGAGTAATCGGGTCTTTACTTGATTAATTAAACAACATTTGTTTAATTCTTTAAGTTCCCTATTATCTCTTTTTACACTTAAGCTAACATTAGGTGCATAATAATTAATTATTTTATTAATTATTATGTGCAAGCCTAGGTTTTCCCTTTTAGAGTTTCTTGACCTATTAGAGGTTAATTTTCTTTTCCTTGTATCATTATCACATTACACATTTTGTGAATATTGAGCACTCATCTTTTGAGCATATTTTTTGTGTATTGTTTTTTCTGTTATTTGCTTCCTTGCTTCTCCTTGTAACAGGTTATTCAGCTTACAAAGATATTTAGGCTCCTTTGGTGTTGTATTTCTCAACTCTCACATGGTATCAAAGCTTCAGATTTGTAGCTATCTGTTCTTATTTTGAAAATTTTTGCATTGGAAACAGATCTGGGTTTTCAGGAAGTTTTTTTATGCACTTAGGGATAGGCCTTTTTCTGAGCACTTTGGGCCTAAATGGACCTCACCATTGTGCTCAGAAGGCCCAAAAACCCCTATAGTCATATAAAACTTGCCTAGTTTTGACTCCTGAGCATCTGGGGGTAATTTTTCTTCAGTACCAGGTCGTACGGCCCTAGCACGCAGTTCGAGAAAAAAATTAAAAAAATTGCCTTTTTACGGCATACAGGCCGATTTTTTTTTTTTTTGAATCCAAAAAATCAGTCAAAGGCGAAAAAAAAAAGTTTTTGCAAAATAAAAAAAAATAGTGTTTTTTGGGGCTTGGCGGGTACCCTGTACACCTGACAATCCGGCAAACCAGACCTATCAAAGCGGGTCCCTCCCTGCCACTGGCCTCCGGCCCCCTGCTAGCCCCCGTCAGCTTCTGCCCTAGCCATCGGCTCCTTCTCCCATCATTGTCACCCACCTCCCTGCCACCACCACCTGTCGCTCTGCCCGCCAAAGCCCTCCTCCCTGCCGTCAGCCGCCTTGTCTCTTCCCACCACCACCGCTCCTTGGTGGAGCACCACTACTGCCAGGCCCCTGCCACTGGACCACCACCCTCTTGTCTCTTTAAGGGGGGGTTCATTTTTTGGCCATATCTTGGGCATACGGAGTCATTTTTTCAACAACAAAAAAAGGCGTTGAAAAGCTTGTTCATAGAAAAACCTTGTGGTGTTGGAATTTTTTTTCTATTTTCTTGTTTGACCATACTTTTTTCTATTCAAATTTGGGTCTCTTTTCTACACTTTCGGGGCTGTAGAATGCGCAAATAGACTCCATTTTTCAAACATGAATAGGCGTTGGAAAGCTCTCATCATGATCTATTCAGATATGTGATCTTGTTTCTCATAATTTTCATCAGATATATGATATTTCAGTTTGAAGTGTTTTCTATCTTTCTGTCATTTATATCAGAAATCCAAAACACCAAAACTCTCAAAAAAAAAACCCTTATGTATCTTCTGTCTATTCTGAAAGATCACATAATAAAAAAAAAACCAACAAGCAGGTGCAGGTGTAGAGTTTTCATGGCAGATCCTTCAATTGAGTTGTTGACATCACAGAACTATCACACCTAAAAGCCCTACATCACGAGGCTTCTCCAAGCACAAGGTTTGTGGTCTTGTTTGGATGAGGTTCAGCCTCTATTGCAGTGTCCTTATGATCTTCTTCAGCACAGAAACAAGATGGATGAGGCCATGGGTTTTCTCTCTTTGCATGTCTCTGACAGTATTTTGTTTCACCTTGATCAGTTGCTCACTCCTCGTGCTATGTGGTTGAAGTTTGAGTCTCTCTTCAGGAGGGTTAATGAGATTGAGGCATTACAGATTGAGGCAAGGTTGGTTTCCTTGTCACCTGATTCCTTTCCCACCATTGAGGATTTTTTGAACAAGTTCAAGACTACCAGATCTATTCTTCAGGGATGTGGCAAGATCAAGATAGACACAGAGTGCATTCACTTGATTCTTTCGAAGCTTCGGGGTCATTTATAGTTTTTTGTCTCTTCTTTCTACTCCATCATGGATGGCTTGGGTGCTCATTTCATCATGCCTACCTTTGATGTCTTTTATGAGCGTTTGTCTCATGAGCAATCTCATCTTTCTCAGCTAGACATGCTCTCAGGGTCCAAGAGCAAAGCATTGGTTGCTCAATCCTCTAAGGAGAAGCAAAAGTAGAAACCAAAGCCAAAGAAGAATTCTGCAGGCAGTGAGCATTCCTCCAAGCCACCTCCTAAGTCTGATTCTAAACCACCATTCCCTCTGAAACATGGAAAATCTTCACTGTCTGGTGAGTCTTCCTCCAATACTAAGAAGAAATTAGGAGACACTTGCAGTTTTTGTGGCAAGGAAGGACATCCAGTTTCCAGGTGTTGGAAATGCTTAGAGGCTTTAGAGGAAGCCATGTAGCAGCATCACATCCCCTCACCTCAGGCATCTTCTCCTTCCATAGGGAAAGGTCATGCTCTCATTGCTCGAGCTTTGACCTATGGGTCCACTTGGATATTAGATTTTGATTCTTCTCACCATATGACTCACACTCAACATTTGGTTACTTCTCTTGCCTCTTGTGGTACTTCACAGGTTGCAGTGGGTGACTCAGTTCATCTTTCAGTCTTGAGTTCAGGTTCTGTCTCTTTGGATGGGGGTACTCTGCAGGATGTTCTGGTTGTTCCTGACATCTCAAAAAACCTTCTATTCATTTATCAGATTTGTCATTTTGGCTCTGGTAAGACAGTTGATTTCTCACCGTATGATGTGGTTATTCGAGACCTCCATGACTCTGATTTGGTTGTGGCTACTGGGAGTGTTGATACTACATCTCGTCTGTACAGATTTGATGGATTTGAGCCCTCTGTGGGTGCAGGTTCATCTCTTATAGCACATGCAGATTCAGTGAGTAAGCTTTGGCATGAGCACTTAGGCCATGTCAATTACAGATATCTTCAGCAAATGAGTACACAAGCACTTGTTCTTGGGCTCCCACAGATTTCCTGCACTGATAGTGTTTGTCATGGTTGTGTACTTGGCAAGCATCATAGAGATCCCTTTCTGAAAGGAAGAGCCCCTCGTGCTTTGGCACCCTTAGAGTTGATTCATAGTGATATCATGTCATTTCCCACTCCTTTTTCTAGGGCCAAGTATGTACTCACTTTTATTGTTGACTTCTCCAGATGCACATGGGTGTACTTTCTTAAGTACAAGTCTAATGTCTTTGATTCTTTTCGAATCTTCAAGACATTTGTTGAGAAGCAGTCTAGTTGTTCTATTCGACGAATACGTACAGATAATGGGGGGGAGTATGTGAATCAGGGTTTCAGAGATTTTTGCATTGAGCATGGTTTGCAGCATCAGTTTACTATTCCCTGCAACCCTCAGCAGATTGGTGTCGCTGAGCACAAGAACAAAACTTTATGGGAGATGGTGAATTGTATGATTCAGTCCAGGTCCATGGATTCATCTTTTTGGGCTGAGGCAGTCAATTGTGACAACTATATTCAGAATCGGATGCCTCACAAGATGATTCGACATATGACTCCTGAGGAGGCTTGGTCTCATGACAAGCCTGATGTTTCTTTTTTTGAGTGTTTGGTAATGAGGCATGGGCTTTTATTCCTAATTCTCAGAGGAAAGCAATGGAGTGGAAGAGCTGACCCCCCATTTTTTTTGGCTACTACGAGGATGTTAAGGCATACAGGTTGTTTGATTTTGATTCCAGAGAGGTCCTATTTTGACGGGATGTTCAGTTTGATGAGCGCCTTCCCACAGGGGATACCCTGACTCCAGTGTCTACTCCTCTGCCTACTCCTCCCACTACTTCTCTTTAAGATTATTTTGAGGATGATTCTGATGATGGTGTTGATGATCCACCATCCCCACCTCCACCTGCTCCACCTCATATGTCCAAGTGGGCTCGCTTTACTATTGAGGTGGCAGTCTCTATGGCCGGTGATCCTTCATATACTTGTCCCACCCATTCTCATATTGTGGGTTCTATTCTTTTGAGTCATGCCATTTTAGATGATCCTCAAAAAAATTCAAAGGTTACAAGTCACCCTTAGTGGGATTGTGCTATGGAGGAGGAGTATTCTTCTTTGATGAGGAATCATACTTGGGATCTTTGTCCTCTTCCTCAGGGCAGAAAGATGGTTAGGTGTTGTTGGTTGTGTCACACTAAGTATGTTGTTGATGGTTCGATTGATAAATACAAAGCATGTCTTGTTGCAAAGGTTTTCTCACAGGTTGAGGGTATTGATTACTCTGAGACATTTGCCAATGTCGCCAAGATGAACTCTATTCACTTTGTACTATCTCTTGTAGCTTCTCGGGGATGGCCCATTTTTCAGATGGATATGAAGAGTGCCTTCTTACATGGGGACCTACAAAAGGAAATCTATATGGAGCAGCCTCAGGGATTTCTGCAAGACATTTCTTTGGTTTGTAGACTTCGGCGTTCATTGTATGGTCTCAAACAGGCCCCTCGGGCTTGGTATGAGAAGATGGATTCTTTCTTGCTCTCCACTTGTTTCACCCACAATCATTCTAATCACACAGTGTACATTCAGCTTCTTGAGGGTGAGATACTGATTTTTGTGCTATATGTTGATGATCTCCTCATCACAAGTAGCTCATCCTCTATGATTCAGCATATTCAGCGCGCCTTGATGGACCAGTTTGAGATGATAGATTTCAGTCTTCTGCACTATTTCCTTGATCTTCAGGTGATTCAATCTTCTGATGGGATCTACATTTACCAGCAAAAGTATGCTCTTGACATGCTTTGGCACTTTGGCATGCTTGATTGCAAGCCTGCTCCCACTCCTTTTCATTCAGGGGTTGTTTTGATTACTACTTGTCCCACTCTTTCAATAGATTCTACACTTTACAGCCAGTTGGTTGGAAGTTTATTGTACCTGACTCACACCCGTCCAAATCTTTCCTTTGTGGTTGGCCTTGTCTCTGTTAGGTCTGGGAGACAACTGAGAGGGGGGGTGAATCAATTGTCAAAATAAATTCAAACCAAAAACAACTTAACCAACTTAATGCTTAATACCGGTAAACCAGTTAAGTATGCCGGTAGACAATTTTAACAGTTAATTTCTATACCGGTAAAGATTAATGTATGAAACATAAACACAAAGTCATCCACAACACATAACACCAATATTTGTATGTGGAAACCCTGTAAGGAGAAAAAACACGGTGGGAAACCTTACCCACAATCAAATGATACTACTGCAAATAGTAAGTGTACATAAATGGGGTCTGCACATGCAGAAAGGCCAACAGCCTAGAGCTCACTACTCAATCACAAAATGGGAGTCACACTGACTACAGTTGGATGGTTAAATCCAATAAGAATGTACTGCACAAAACAGCATCTTCATATGTTGGATTCAGTACTAGTGTAATGCTGATATGCTTTCACAAAAACCTAGCTTCACCTTCAAATGATGTCTATGTGTATTGCACTGCTTAATCTCACATATACCTTCACTTGAATCTTTTTTGCATTCCACACTTGATCTTACAAATAAGATCTTACATTTATACCATAACCTAAGACCAATTTTAGTAGGTCGGCTCTACAAGATATTTACAAAAAAAAATTTACAAACAATATAATATCTGATACAATAGCCGATTGAACATGTCGGCTTAATGCATTTACAACAATAATTAATCATCTCCATAGCATGCCACGTTAATCTGGAAAAGATAAACCTATCGGTGTAACCCTAGATAACCCTGGACCTATTTGTCGGTAAAAGAAAATATGCAAATATGAATATATCAATGATTAATTCATTAGGATAAGATGTCCACACAATGTCTTCGATATTACCAAGTGTCGGTGATAATTATATCCTATCGGTGAACCATATACTAGTAACTGTACAATAGTTACTTGCTTGCTGGTGAATGTTGTTGGATCTCCAAAGTGCTAGTCTTTTAGTAGGTGTTGACATCAATGACAAAACCAAACCAAAATACCAACAATCTCCCCCTTTGGCATTGATGGCAACGCAAGATGGAAAAACCATCAAAGTGCCAAAACAGAAATGCCAAATACCAAAAACCAACAATCTCCAAAAAGATCATACCATAAATCAAAATACATACAAAGAGTAATAGTCTCTCTAAAACAACAATCTCTCCCCCTGGGAGCAACATGTGTTATCCAAAGTTTTTCAATACCAATCTCTCCTCAAAAGATAATGTGTTTTTCCATAGATATCTCTCCCCCTTTGACATCAAATGCCAAAGTTACAACAAAACTAAGTTCATATACAAAATACCAATCAATTCAATATACCAACTACTCCCCCTAAGAAGTAGCTTCCTCATCAAAGACCGGAGTAAAAGATTTGTCTGTTAATTATGTCAGTTGATGACAATCATCAACTGTCTAAGTCTCTAGCGGTGGTGGTATGACTCCAAGCTGATCTCTGAGATATTCAAAAGTCTCCTTGGGCAAAGGTTTTGTAAAGATATCTGCAAGTTGTTCTTTAGTATTCACATAAACCAGTTTTATCTCCTTTTTTTCAACTTTTTCCCTTAGAAAATTCAGTTTGATAGAAACATGTTTTGTTTTAGAATGTTGTACTGGATTCTTAGATATATCAATTGCTATAGTGTTGTCACAATATATAGTAATAGGTTTCTTGCATTTTACCTTGATGTCTTTCAACATTTTCTTAAGCCATAGTACCTGTGTACAGTTAGTTGTTGCTGCAACATATTCTGATTCTGCTGTTGATAAAGATGTACAACTCTGTTTCTTACTCAGCCAAGAAACTAGTCTATTTCCAAGAAAGAATGCTCCGTCGATGGTTCTTTTTCTATCATCCACATCTCCTACCCAATTTGCGTCTGTGTATGCACATAATTCAAAGTTTTCATCTCTAGGATACCATAATCCAAGATTTATAGTGCCTTGTAAGTACCAAAAAATCCTTTTTACTACTGATTCATGATTTTCTCTAGGATTACTTTGAAATCTTGAAACAATACATACTGCATTCATAATATCAGGTCTAGTTTGTGTCAAGTACAGTAAACCTCCTATCATAGATTTGTATCTAGTTGGATTAACAGGTGTAGATTCATCCCTTTGAGATAATTTGTCATTTGTAGTCATAGATGTGCTTACCGGTTTAGAGTTTTCCATCCCAAATTTCTTTAGTAACTCTTTCAATTATTTGGATTGACTCAAGAATATACCTTTGTTAGTCTATGAAATCTGCAATCCTAAAAAGAATTTTATTTCTCCAATCATAGACATTTCAAATTCTTGATGCATTTTAATAGAAAATTCCTTACACAAACCATCTTCCCCTCCAAAGATTATATCATCAACAAATACTTCTATAATCAAGATGTCATCATTAGTTATTTTGTAATA
This sequence comes from Cryptomeria japonica, assembly GCF_030272615.1. Lineage (NCBI taxonomy): Eukaryota > Viridiplantae > Streptophyta > Pinopsida > Cupressales > Cupressaceae > Cryptomeria > Cryptomeria japonica. Next base: position 640,169,660 of record NC_081405.1, on the reverse strand, counting down.
TAAATTGTTGTCTGCATTTCTTTTAGTAAAACCAATCTTTAAAAGATACTTATCCAATCTTGCATACCAAACTCTTGAAGCTTGTTTTAATTTGTACAAAGCTTTTCTTAACCTGCAAACCATATCATTGTCATCTGTCAAAGAAAATCCATTAGGTTGTTCAATGTATACTTCTTCTTCAAGATCTTCATTTAAAAATGCACATTTAATATCCATTTGATAAACTTTGTAGTTCTTGTGTGCTGCAAAAGCCAAGAATAATCTAACTGCCTCAATTCTAGCTACCGGTGCAAAGGTTTCATTGTAATCAACTCCTTCTTTTTGAGAATATCCCTTACACACTAGTCTTTCTTTATTTCTGACAACCTTACCATCTTCATTAAGTTTGTTTCTGAATTCCCATTTGGTTCCAATTACATTTTTATCTTTAGGCCGGCGAACTAATGTCCAAGTGTTATTTTTCTCAATTTGTTCTAATTCTTCTTCCATAGCTTTAATCCAAAATTTATCTTCACATGCCTCATTAATAGGTGATGGTTCAATTTGAGAAATAAGACATACCTCTTCATTTGCCAATCTTCCTCTTGTCATAACTCCTTTAAACTTGTTTCCAATTATTTGATCTTCAGAATGATTAAATCTTACATACCGGGGTGTCTTTGTTTGTTGTTGTTCTTCAATTATTGTGGAATCCTCAAATGGTACCAAGGTAACTAGATCTTCATTTTGTACTGGTGGATTTAGTGTAGGTTCATTTGTCACAATTTCTGTTGCCGGTTCAGAGTCTATATACCTTGAAGTTCCTCTGAATTATTCATTAATCTTTACATTTGTACTCTCAAAAATTTTCTGCAATCTCTTGTTAAAACATCTATATGCCTTGCTCTTAGATGTATAACCAAGAAATATTCCTTCATCACTTCTAGGATCAAATTTGTCAATATACTCATCTCTTCTAATATAACATTTACTTCAAAAAATTATGAAATACTTAAGAGGAGGAGTATTACCAAACCATAGTTCATAAGGGGTCTTACCGGTTTCACCTTTGATGTGGAGTTTGTTGAATGTATAGACCGCTATACTGACTACTTCTCTCCAATACACATGTGGTAAATTTGCTTCTGATAACATAATTCTTGCTAAATCCAAGATAGTTCTATTTTTCCTTTCAACAACTCCATTTTGCTGTGGTGTCTGAGGTGCTGATAGTTGTCTTCTGATTCCATTTACTTCATAGAATGTATTAAAGCCCTTAGATGTGAATTCTCCTCCTTGATCTGATCTTAAGCATTTGATTTTCTTACCGGTTTCATTTTCAACCATTTCTTTGAACAGTTTGAACTTTCGAAGTGCTTCTGATTTTTCTTTGAGAAAAGTAACCCAACACATTCTAGAATAGTCATCAATGATTAGCATGAAATATCTATCACCTTGTAAGCTTTTAGTTCTAGCTGGACCACATAAATCAGTGTGAATCAAATCAAGAGCATTATTGGATTTTTCTGAAATACTTTTGAAACTAGCTCTAACTTGTTTTCCAAATTGACATTCCTTACATACAGTATTTTGAGGTTTGACAATTTTAGGTAAATCTCTAACTGCCTTAGTAGTACTGATCTTTACCATGCAATCAAAGTTTACATGACAGAGTCTCTTATGCCATAACCAACTTTCATCTATATGTTCAATCAAGCATGTCTTTTCACTGTTATTCAAATGAAAGATATTACCTCTAGTCTGATTACTGGTTGCAATTTCCAAACCAGTTCTATTCATGATTTTCCATTTTCCATTTTTAAATTGTAACTAAAATCCTTTCTCAACTAACTGACCAACACTTAAAAGATTATACTTTAATCCTTCAACATAGCAAACATTGTCAGTGTTAAGCTTACCATCAAGAGATATTGTACCCTTACCTTTGATTGAACAAGCATTGTCATCTCCAAATCTTACTAAACCTCCATTGTATTCTTGAAAGTTCAAAAATTTACCTTTGTCTCCTATCATATGATGTGAGCATCCTGAATCAATGATCCATTCATCCTTTACTTCAACTTTAGTTGTTAGGGCTTGTTCTACCAATTGAGCAGTAGGTGTCGGTTGATCTTTTGTTATAGCAACAAAAACCCATCCATTGTTTGTTGGATCCTCATCAAAATCATCAGTCACACCTTTATCAGCAATGTAACAAGATTTGTCTTTATTCTTCTTAAATCTATATCTCTAATATTCAGGATTAGGCTTGTATGTTCTTCTAGCTTCTTTTCTTAGTCTAGCATGTCTATCAGGACATCTCGAAACCATCTAACCAATCTTATTGCAGTTAAAACATTTAAAGGGTGCTTTACCTTCATACTTACTTCCAATTGGACCTTTAGGCATTTTCCTTGCAAACAGTGCTTCAAGTTCTTCAAGTTCTTCATTTTATTTCTTGCTTTCTTCAAGATCTCTTGCATAAAAGGCTTTCTAATCAGATTTTTCAAATGATGGAGCAGATGATGTTGATGCTTTAAAGGCTAAATTTGTCTTTATAGTAGCAACAAGACCAAATTCTTCAATTTCAAAAGCTGAAAGTTTCCCAATCAATGTATCTCTAGTTACTGATGTGTTAGGCATTGTTCTCAACTCATTTATAGCAATAACCTTCATTTTATATGCCAGTGGAAATCCTCTTAAAACTTTTGAAATAATTTCATCCTCACTTAAGGTTTTTCCACAACATTTAATACCCAAAACAATTTCATTTACTCTTTCCATAAAAGCAGAAATCCTTTCATCTTTTTCCATTTTCAAATGTTCATACCTGACCCGAAAGCTTTCAAGTTTTGAAATTTTGACTGTGGAATCTCCTTCATTCAGTGTTTCCAAATGATCCCAAATATCTTTAGCAGTAGACCTATCTGATAGTCCCATGATTTGTTGATCTGATAATGCGCTCAAAAGTGCTTCTCTTGCTTTGCAATCATTTTCCTCATCTTTTGTCAAGTTAGTTGGATTGGGCTGACCTAGTACAGCAGCAATATAACCATTCTTTGTAACTTCTCAGATGTCTTTTCCAATGCAATTTAGATGTGTCTCCATTCTGATCTTCCATATGCCATAGTTGGTTCCATCAAGTTTAGTACTGTCCTTCCTGAAATAGTTAGTAGACATTGGATCTCCTCAAGCTGTTAAACTTCTGCAAAAGAGGACTAAGCTCTGATACCAATTGTTAGGTCCTAGAGACAATTGTGAGGAGGGGGTGAATCAGTTGTCAGTAGATAGTTTTAACCAACTTAACCAACTTAATGCTTAATATCGGTAAACCAGTTAAGTATGTCAGTAGACAGTTTTAACAGTTAATTTCTATACCGGTAAAGATTAATGCATGAAACATAAACACAAAGTCATCCACAACACATAACACCAATATTTGTACGTGGAAACCCTGTAAGGGGAAAAACCACGGTGGGAAACCTTACCCACAATCAGATGATACTACTGCAAATAGTAAGTGTACATAAATGGGGTCTGCACATGCAGAAAGGCCAACAACCTAGAGCTCACTGCTCAATCACAAAATGGGAGTCACACTGACTACAATTGGATGGTTAAATCCAATAAGAATGTATTGCAAAAAATAGCATCTTCATATGTTGGATTCAGTACCGGTGTAATGCTAATATGCTTTCACAAAAACCTACCTTCACCTTCAAATGATGTCTATGTGTATTGCACTACTTAATCTCACATATACCTTCACACAATTGTTTTTTGCATTCCACACTTGATCTTACAAATAAGATCTTGCATTTATACCATAACCTAAGACCAATTTTAGTAGGTCGGCTCTACAAGATATTTACAAAAAACATTTTACAAACAATATAATATCCGATGCAATAACAGATTGAACATCCGATGCAATATCCGATGCAATAATTAATCATCTCCATAGCGTGCCATGCTGATCTGGAAAAGATAAACCTGTCGGTGTAACCCTAGATAACCCTGGACCTATTTGTCGGTAAAAGAAAATATGCAAATATGAATATACCAATGATTAATTCATTAAGATAAGATGTCCACACGATGTCTTCGATATTACCAAGTGTCTTCCATATCATTCCAAGTGTTGGTGATCATTATATCCTGCTGGTGAACCATATACCAGTAACTGTGCAATAGTTACTTGCTTGCCGGTGAATGCTGCTAGATCTCCAAAGTGCTAGTGTTTTAGTAGGTGTTGACATCAATGACAAAACCATACCAAAATACCAACTGTCTCTTGATTCTCCCATGATCCTCATGAGAGCCATCGGCAACCTGCCAAACGTATTTTGTGGTACATTCAGGGCTCTATTTCTCATGGAATTCACTACACATCAGGGGAACCTAACATTGTTGGCTACACTGACTCTGATTGGGTTAGTGATTTCACTAATCGGAAGTCTACTTCTAGCTTTTTTTTTCTATCTTGGCTCTGGTCCTATCACATGGTCTTGCATGAAGTAGATTGTTCATGCATTATCATCTACAAAGGTCGAGTACCGAGTTGTTGTGCTCGCCAGTCAAGAGATCTTATGGCTTTGACAGTTGATGACTGAGTTTGGTTTTCCTCCTGAGAGTCCCACTATTCTTTGGTGTGACAATCAGAGTGCTATTCATATTTCCCGCAACCCGGTAGAGCATCAGGGGACGAAGCACATTGAGCTTCACATGCATTTTATCTGCCAGTTGATTCAGGATGGTTCTCTCATTCTGGATCACATTCCCACTATCGAGCAGGTTGTAGACATCGTCACGAAACCTTTTGCATCACCGCGCTATCTTCAATTGCACTCTATGCTTAGGGTGAAGGAAGTTGTCCTTAGGGGGTCTTTATGAGGCCTTCCATCCTTCTTCTTCCTTCAGCATGTTATTTTATCTCTTTTTGGAGAGGATTTTTTTCCCACTGGGTTTTCTCCTTTTTCTTCGTTTCATAGAGATTTCATTGTATTTGGGTACCTAATCAGGCCTTGTTGTCGGGACCCATCTTTCTAGCTTTTAGTAGTTGTTCTAGGTTTTAGCTTCTCCCTAAGTCTAGATTAAGGGGGGGTGTTAGAGTAATCGGGTCTTTACTTGATTAATTAAACAACATTTTTTTAATTTTTTAAGTTCCCTATTATCTCTTTTTACACTTAAGCTAATATTAGGTGCATAATAATTAATTAATTTATTAGTTATTATGTGCAACCCTAGGTTTTCCCTTTTAGGGTTTCTTGACCTATTAGAGGTTAATTTTATTTTCCTTGTATCATTATCACATTACACATTTTGTGAATATTCAGCTCTCATCTTTTGAACATATTTTATGTGTATTGTTTTTTCTTTTATTTGCTTCCTTGCTTCTCCTTGTAATAGATTATTCACCTTGCAGAGATCTTTAGGCTCCTGTGGTGTTGTATTTCTCAACTCTCACAAGACTGAGTACCAAGCAATGGTGTTAGTCAGCCAAGAGATTGTGTGGCTTCGATAGTTGTTGACAGAGTTCGGTTTTTCTCCTAATAGTCCCACACTTCTTTGTTGCGACAATCAAAGTGTTATACACATTTTCCGCAATCTAGTGGAGCATCAACGGATGAAGCACATTAAGATCCACATGCATTTCATCAAGAAGTTGATTTAGGATGGTTCACTCACCTCGGAATACATTCCTATAGAGGAGCAGGTTGCTGACATCTTCACGAAACCTTTGGCATCATCGCACTATCTTCAGTTGCGCTCTATGCTCGGGGTGAAGGAAGTTGTCCTTGGGGGGTTTGTGTGAGGCATGCCTTCATGTTTTTTTTAGCATTCTTTCATCTCTTTTAGGATAGGATTTTTTTCCCACTGGGTTTTCTTCTTTTTCTCCATCTTACAAAGATTTCATCATACTCGGGTACCTCATCAAGCCTTGTTGTTGGGACCCATTTTAGCTTTCTAGCATCTACTTCTTAGTTTTTTTTAGCTTCTCCCCAACTTCATCTTAAGGGGGATGTTAGAGTAAAAGGTATTAGTTTACTTAATTAATTAAATCATATTGATTTAATAATTAAGTCACCTTTTTCTCTATTTCACTTAAGCTAAATTTAGGAAGCTAAACTTCAGAATATTATTAAATAATTCATTATTAATTATTAATTATTTTTTAAGGATTTTCCTTTTAGGTTTTATCTCCTTTTATAAGGATTGATTCCTTATGTAATTCTATATCCAATTATTAGTATTGCATACTTTTGCTCTAGGTTTTCAAAGCAATCTTTGTGTTTTGTGTGAATCTTCCATTGTTGTGACAGGTTATTTGCATATAGGTGTTCACTGGGTTCTGTGAGGTTGTATTTTACAAATATAACAGAGGAAATATAGTAGCTTCTACTAATCCAGATCTACCAATTCTACTTGAAGGACTATTGGGGTTTGATGCATTCACCTCTTGTTTAATTGCTTCTAATTTGATATGACCAATCTTTGTATTTGTAATCTATTGCACCTTATCTTTGAACTTGGAAGCCTAAGTTTGGCCCTGATATTGGTACTTCATTGTAATGGGGACCTTTTCTAATCTTATCTCATTCCTTGTCTTCTTCCTTGAACCCCCAGGAGCATCTAATGCTTCCATATATACCCCTTACCCTACAAGTCAAAACTCAATAATCAATACTTTGGACATATCTTTCCTCTTATCAGAACAATAAACCTTAGAATCCTAGGGTTCCAGGGTTTCGAGTTAAAAAGAAATCTCAAATATAGCTCAAGTCTCATTCCTAAATCTTGGAACTCCAAGGTTCTGGTTTGTGAAGGGGCCATTGACTCCATGTTTCGAGATCTCGAACTCTATAATGCAAAACTGTTGGGACCTCAGAAAGTAACCATCTTAAAAGTCATACTTCAAAATTCTAGGATTTTGCGGTTTCAAAGCTTGGGCAAGTATACATTTCAGAACTATGGAATCTTGGAATTCCGAAGTCCTAAAAATACAAGCTCAAGTGTACTTTGGGATCCTAGGAACCCAGGGTTCCAAAGTGTGAAATTTCAAAACACAAGGTTACTTTGTTATCTCAGAAACCCAAAATTACGAAGTATTGAAAGGAAGGTGGCTTTGAAAGTCTGGATTTCAAAGTTCTGAGATCCTGAAGATAAAGAACAAATAAATAACTCAAAGGGGGGTCAGAGTTTCAGGATCCTGAACCTCCAAAAATACAATAAACCAAGGAAACCCTAGGGCACAAAAATTGATGTGAACAGGCCATCATGTCAAAAAACCAATTTATTTGAAAACCTAAAGAAAAAGAAATAGGGAAACCCTATCTAAAAAAAAACAAAGCAAAACAAACATGAATGAAAAGGAGGGAAAAACAAATCTCTACCTCGATGTGAATGAAAAGGAGGGCAAAACAAATCCCTACCTTGATGAAGTGCGACCACAAGGTTGTCGAAATCACCAAATGTCGGGAGCTCGCAAATAATCAGATGCACAAATGAGCGAGAAGAACTAGGAAAAGGTATTTATACCTATCAGTGATAACAGAAATCAAGGTACAACACAACACTTTGGGGTTTCAGGATCCCAAAGTTTTGAACTCACATAACTAAAAGTCATAATACACTTTTGAAGCCCAGGGTTCTAAAACTCCAAAAGAAAACAAATAAACAAAACGAAGAGAACATGGGATCTTGAGATTCTGGGGAGTTGTCTCAATTTTTTGAATTTTCAAAAATCGACAACCCCTACAAATTTTTACTCAAAATTCATAGTTTTCTTCTCTAAGGCACATTTTATGAGGTTTAAAACTCATATTTGTTAATGTCAAATCATCAATGGTTGTTTTTTTCATCATTGTCCAAGTTTTGGTTGGTTTTTGCTTTCATTTTCCTAGCTTTTTGTGTAATTTCGGGTTTTGAGCTCCTCATTGCAATTAGGAACTTTTTGATGTCACTGCAGGTAGGAACTTTTTTCTCAAACTACAAGTTAACTTTACTTACAGTAGGGTCTTAGAAACCCGATTACAAGTTACCTGCAGTAGGGTCTTAGAAACCCAATTACAAGTTACTTGCAATAGGGTCTTAGAAACCTGATTGCAAGCATGTAACTCGGTCTCCTTTATTGCAAGTTCCCTTTACTTGTAATTAGGCCTCCAAAACCCAATTGCAAGCCAATATTTCAAGTATTTTTACTCGTAATTGGATATCTAAGACTCGATTGCAAGTTTATTCTTTACTATCTATGAGTGATCACCTTGCACATATGCAATCGGGTCTTCAAGACCTGATTGCAAGCTTGCATTTACCTATCAACATCCTTACTTTCAATTAGGTCTCCAAGACCCAATTGCAAGCCTATAAATATCATTCATTTTCAAATGCAAGACTTGTTTACTTGCATTTGGGTCTCTAAGACCCGATTGCAAGTGCAAATATGAAATTTTTTCCCTATCTCGCATTCATGATTTCCATCACTCTAAGTCCTTCCACTCGCATTCCACCTCCCAAGATCTGAAATTATCCTTGTCTCCACATACTCTCATTCCCATGTTTTCCCTTTACAAGATCAATACTTGCAGTTGGATATCTAAGACCCAACTACAAGAAGACACACTTTGATTAATTGTAATCGGGTTTCTAAAACCCGATTGCAAGGGGTTTTAATGCATGTAAGGACGGGAAGAAAAAGCTAGTGTTGTCATATGTTGATGGTAGTAATGATGTAAAATTAAAAGAGTACCCTATCATATGTATAGAGAGGATCAAAATATCATGAACCATGAAGTAGAGAATAGCGAGTCCTATAAAAAATCAGGGATGATAGTTCTAGTCTCACCATTGGGAATATTTTCTTTCCTTTACTAAATGTCAAGGTCAATGTCATTGTAAGAGAGAACTTGACAAATGAAGGAGTAATGCAGCAAAGGAATGCATTGTTACAATACATTATAGCAACGCTATGTGGTAAAATGCAGTGACTTTCATTGTCATAGTCACCAACAAAGAATGTTAATCTTTAAGTTTAGTGGTTGATCTTCATGAGTTCACTATCATTACCATTCATGGTCAACAGATGCGAATTGTTGTTCCTCAACAAATACCTTCACCGATCTTGAGTACTTCAAGTGTCAGCATCATGTAGGAGCATGGAGATCTCTTAGACAGAGGATGATATAAATAGAGTCATGTCTCAAACACTTAGATTAGTTTCAATTATGCATTTGTAATTTCCCTTTGACAAATTACATGTAATGTCAAAAATTTTAATTGCAAGTAGTCTCATTACTTATAATCTTGTAATTTGCAATTACATGTAAACAAATTACAAGTTGAAAGACAATAGGACTGTAATTTGGAATAAGTCATAGTTAGTTGTGAAATAAGTCCTGGTTAGTTGGACTTCTCCCACTTTTTTCTCTTAGCCCCTCTCCTATATATATTGGATGGTGCTCCATGTAATCTTTATATTTTTAGCACGCAAGAAAACTCTACATAAATTTATATTCATAAAGACTTTGTGCTTCATACTTGTAAATTAGTTTTTCAAGTAATATCAAGAAAGCATTTGAGTTTCAAACTTTGTGTTGAAGCCTTTCTCTTATATTCATTGTGTTCTTGTGTCATAGTGGTATATTTTTCTGCATTTGCTTGAAGTTCTGATGAGATTGTTGAAAGGAGCTTTAATCTAAATTCTTGTAGACTTTGTGCTACAAGTATTAAGGATTACATTATTATAGCTAAGTGATCATATTATAGAGGAATTGTAAGACTTTGTGCTTGTAGTTTCTCCCATTTTTTATAGTTTAGAAGTGCACCATATTAGTAGATTTTGTGCAGTTGTATGTTGTGTGTTATTATTATTCTAATCATTTTGAAAGGTAGATAAGATAGTGGAAAGTAAAGACTTTAAGCTTTATTTCTATTTTCTCATCCCGAGGAAGTGACAGGAGTATTTGAGATTTTATGGAAAGTTTACTTCCTTTTTGTATAAGCATCTTTATACTTGTCAAAATTTCTTAAGTTTTATTTGTTTTCTTAATTGTAGTTTCTTTTCTGAAAAGAAAAAAGTAAATCATTTTCTAAAAAAAAAATAGAAAAGGATGTTGTCCCACCCCAAGCTAGATTAGTGTCATAGTTAGTTTATAATAGTAGAAAAGGGGGAGCATTCCCTTCCAATTAGGAGAGTTTTAACGCACACGTTGTGGCTGAAACCATAATTTTGCATGCCTCCCAAGTGTACAAAATTTTCAACCAACACGAGGTTTTGGGGCTCCAACAAACAAAACATGAAGAACTCAAGATCTCGAGATTCCATGGTTCCGAGTCTCCAACCAAAAGGGACAAAAAAACAAACAAGGAACTCAGGATTGTTATAAATGCAGTTTTTGTTGCACCAAAGATCGACCTGTTAATGTCTGATACAACCACTAGACTTGTAGAATCCACAGGAGGCAGTTAAGCCATGTCACAAACCTGAGCACTGTGCTACACAGCACAAGGACACCAAGGGCGCACATGTTGTAATAATCCCCCCCAGCACAAGCGAGGGGTTTGAACCTATGACCAAGCTCCCATACCACTTTTTACAAGTGCGGTTGTCATTGCACCAAAAGATCAACCCATTAATGCCCGATACAATCACTAGACTTATAAAATCCATAGGAGGCAGTTAAGCCATGTCACAAACTTGAGCACTACATTGCACAGCAAAAGGAGACCAAGGGTGCACACCTTGCAATAAGGATCCTGGTATTTCAGGATTCCAAGGTTCCCGAAACAAAATGAAGCAAAAGACCTCAGAGTTTGGGGATCCCAGGGTTCCAAGTTCTCAAAATCCCAAGACCTAACAAAACCCGAACACTCAGAAACCTAAATTTTCAGAGTTAGAGACAATAAAACAAAACTAGAAACCTGAGACCCCAGGTTTTGAAGCTTAAAACTCCAAAACCGAAGAACCCAAAATTCCAAAACAGAACAAAATAACAAGGAAAACAAGGGAAAACAACATAAGAAAATGGAAAAAAAGGGGAACCCAAATTTACTAAGTAGAAATGTAGGGGGCGAGCATACAAGGCATAACAATTGGTTGTAATGTTTGAGGATCTATAAGATTTAAAATGTGTGTAGGAAAAATAATTTAGAGGAAATAGCTAGAAATAGACAAGAAAGTTTAGCAAAGAAATAAGAAGGATTAAAAAGATATTCAAATTTTTATTTCAATCAATTATAGAAAGAATAAAGGAAACTATTGGGACATTATCATTTAGTACAATCATTGAGTCAATTAATATAGGAACCATTACTACATGAATAAGTAAACTAAGAGAAGAGTTATTGAGAATGGAAGATGCCTAGGTAGAAAAAGTGGTTAAGTAGAGAATTGATATAGGGAATAGTCACTAAAAGAAAGAGGAAGGTATCCAAGGAGATAGAGTAGCTAGGTAAAGCATTGGAGTAAGAAACTAGCATTATGCATGTGTGTGTGGGAGAGAGGGAGACATAATAGAAGTTAGAGATACTGAAGAGTTCCTAGAATTTATGACTCAAGAAGAAATGTTGTATGCTTCCCTAACAAGAGATTAAAAACTATATATTATAATCAAAAAATGAAATTTAATGACACGTATTGGTTAATAAAAACACGTAATATATTATGATAAGACATGGAATTATTTAAGTTGAAAAGAGAAAAGAGAGAAAGATGTCCCAAAAGATGTAACCCCCATATTAGGAGACATTATAAGGATATGACCCCCAAACATCTCCCATGTCACTTGCATAGAAGAAGATGAAGAAGAGGGTACTAGTATATAATTCAAAAGATAATTTGAGAAGTTAAGAAAAAGAGAGGAAGTCATAATGTGATGACGAATAATAGTATCAACACTATAACCAATAATGAGGAAGAGTTTTGAAGACATATTAGAAATTTATTTTTTATATGGAACAATCGTACAACATGCTTAACATATGTTGTATTAGGGGATGTTGAGAGGTTTCAAAAAAGATAGAGTAAACATTTCATACAATTCAACAAGAATAAAGTATTATATTAGTATAAAATGAATATTGTAAAAAAAGCCTATGAGAAATAATCATCAAATGGGTAGACCTAGAGGTTGTGATAAACATATATTTTTCTAGAAGGAATGGCTACTACATAGGATGCAAGTGTATAAAGGAGTTTACAATCCAAGTAAAAGTATAAAATATATTAAGAAGTTATTTTCTAGTGATTGATCAAGGAGTAAATTAATATGGGTATAATTGTTGGAATCCAAGAACACTGAGTGGGGGGGTGAATTAGTTTTCTCCCGGAATGATTAATTTTAACCTTATTAGTACAACAACTTAGTAACCAGTATGCATAAAATAAAATAACAACAACTAATAAGGCGACCACAAAGATCAACACCATAACACAGATATTTATACATGGAAAACCTCAAGGAGGAAAAACCACGATAGGATTGGAGACCCACAATATCTATCCATTGATCAGATGAATAGATATTACATATAAGGGGCCTCCACATGCAAGAAAGCACACTGCCTAGAGCATACTACTCATCACAAAAGGAGCCTCACTAACTATAAGAAATCTTCAGACTATAATCTAGAAAGAAGATTGAACTGCAATAATAACATCTTCTATGCATGAGTACAGTTCTAGTTAAGCTCAATATCGGAGGTCTCAAACCTCTTACAAAAAACTAAATTCAATCACCTATGATCGACCAAATCCTCTGAATATGATTACAACTTTATTCGTACGCAAATAATCCCATAACCCACGATCGATGATCTACAAAGAGATCTTACATCATATTTATACAAACCCAGGACCTAAACAATTAGGTTGGCCACCTAGAAGATAATACAATAAATCCCTTACATAAACCCGCAAACCAATGATAACCCAAGTCGGCCTAAGACCGAAACAACATTAACCAAAAAATAAATTCAGCTGGTAACACATCGGGAGCATCCACCAACACATTATATAAACTGGTCCATAACCTAGGAGAATAACACAAAATACCACTGAACCTAAAATAGGTCGTCATAAGCCAAATGCAACACCACCAATCAACTGGAACACGAACATGATAACCATCATCATCTTGAGAACCTTCTAGAAGCCGCACTGACACCACTTATCGAATCCATCAAAAGATCTTCAACAAAGCTCTATGGTAAAACCCTTACCAGTAACCAAAAGGCTTACTAGACATATGATAGCTTCTGCATCACCAAATCCCAAACCAACTGAATGTGACATGCACATGAATGATCGAACCAAACCAATTCCACCAATTTGAATGTACCAAAGAATACCGAAGATGATCTCCAGATCAACATCACAATCCAACCACTCTACCAGAACCCAATAGAAGACCAAACAAGCTAGTGTTGACATCAATGGAAAACATCAATGCAACACATAATCAATTCCTCCAAATTTCCAACAATCTCCCCCTTTGGCATTGATGGAAACAATAGATGTGAAAAACATCCAAATGCCAAACAAGTCTCCCCCAATGGAAGACATCCAACAATCTCCCACAAATGATATATCAATGAAGTTCTAAACCAATTAACCATCCATAGACCTGAACCAAACTCCCCCAGTGGGATACAACCAATATGAAATTTTTTTCCTCCCCCTTTGACTGATATCTCTGTTAAGCTTTGTTTTTCACATGTATATCTTTCCCCCTTTGACATCAATGCCAAAAATCTGACATAAACATCAAAGAAAAACTATAGACCCTCTAAATCACACAGTTGACTACTCCCCCTAAGTAGTAGCACCAACTCATCAATCTGGAATGAATGATAGTTTTGATAATGTATACCGAACTGATGCCAATCAGCATCACTTAAGTCTCTACTGGAGGGGCGGAGACCCCTAATCTATCTCTAAAGTACTCAAATGATTCCTTGGGCAAAGGTTTAGTGAAGATATCTGCAATTTGCTCTTTAGTGTTCACATAAACCAATCTGACTTCATTTGCCTCTACCTTTTCCTTCAAAAAGTTATACTTGATTGATATGTGCTTTGTCTTAGAATGAAATACTAGATTCTTTGATATGTTAATAGTAGCAAAGTTATCACAGTGAATAACTACCGGTTCATCACAATCTACCCTTATATCTTTCAACATTTGCTTCATCCATAGAACTTGTCTATAGCTAGTAGTAGTAGCAACATACTTAGCTCTAGCAGTAGATAAAGAAGTACATGATTGTTTCTTGTTGATCCATGAAACAAGTTTCTTTTCAAGAAAGAAAACTCCACCAGATGTGCTTTTCTGGTCATCTATATCTCTAGTCCAATCTGCATCTATATATGCACATAGTTTAAAGTCATCATCTTTAGGATACCACAAACCATATTCAGTTGTTCCAAAAAATCCTAGGGAGTAAAAGTTTCAATAGAATCAATTCCTTCCTTCTGAGAATATCCTTTGAAGACCAATCTAGCCTTGTTACTCACAACTTGTCCACCTTCATTCAATTTATTCCTGAAAACCCATATAGTTTCTGTAGCGTCCTAAAATTGTGACACTTGCAATTTCGACTGCATTTGGGTCTTCACGATGGCGGTGCAATGTTGAACCTGAATGGAGACCCCGAAACCTGCTTGTGACATCAAAAACTGCATATTTCTGCACCTTGGCCTGATCCTTCCTTGCACCCTGTTGTCCTGGGAGGTGGGACCATGGTGCCCAGTGCCCTGGTCTTTCAGGACCATGGTGCCTAGTGCCCTGGTCCCCCAAGACCATGGCGCCCAACGCCCTGGTCCCTAGCCCTATTTTGGGCCCGGTCTCTTGTTGGGCATCGGGTCTTTAAGTTTGCAATTTGGAAAATGATGCTTCTAGGTCGGCCTAAGGTCGAAAAAATCAGTCTCTCAACCCTAATTGACAAGTATATAAACTACTTTTCCTCTCCTAGAAAGGGAGGAAGAAAATAAGCAAGAGCAAGACGCGGAAGCGATATTCAAACATTCAAGCATTCAAGCATTCCTTCAAGCAATTGAGCATTCTAAGTCTCCATTCAAGGCTAGGTGTTGCATTCAAAGACAAGGATTCAACCATTGAAGAGGAGATCACCTACAACATACAACATACAACATTATTACACCTTCGCATGTAAGAATACAAACATTCTTACAACAAGGTATCAGTACTTGTTTACATTACAAACATTTACATTTACAGCATCCTCATTTCTTGGTTAATTCCAAAACCAGGGTTTGACCTAAAGGCAAACCCCTAATCCCTAACCCCCCAATCATCCTCTCTTTTCTGTGTGTAGGTTGCAGGTACCTGGCTGTAATTGAAGATCTAGAATCCTGGTGCAGAGACAAACAGATCCCCCTTCGTTTCGCGGATTTTTTGGAGGACCACGTGCACTCCGGGCGCCATCGTCTCGTCAACTTTCGCTCAAATTTGCAGAACAGCATTGTCTCGACATTTTACTGCTAATTCCAGGTCCGTAGCTTCATCCCGTATCCCTATCTCTGTCTATAAGTGAATCTTTCCTACTTTACATGCATTCCTAGTTCAATCATTCTATCTACATTCTTTACAAAAGAGGGTATCCTTGATGTCACAACCCTTGAAACTCATCTAGAATTCAATCTTACATTATGTGGGATTGGATCTTGTGAGTTTCAACCCCTCTTTTGAATGTAAAGTCTCTCCTAAGTGAAAACCGTCAACCCTAGTGACCCTCCTTTCTCTCTCCTTGGAGTTTGGGGGGGGGGGGGGGGGGGGAACACCTAGGGTTCGATTTTCCGCTTTACATTTTGGTGAACCCGACGTGAACATCCTAATTCTGATTTTTCATGGTTAGATCTGAAAAATTTGCTTCCTTAATTACATTTCCATGTTTGATCTTTTGCAAATTTTAGAGGTTAATTGCATAAAAACCCTAAATTTTCTTTTTAGTAATTGAGCTTGTGAAATGTTTAATTGTTAATGCTTGTTTCAGATCTACCCTTCTATTGCAAATTGTCAATTCATACTTGTGCTTTAATTCTGAAAATTAAGTGGTTAAGTGTCAAAACCCTAATTTTTAAAACCTTCTTGATTCAACCTTTGACTGATAATTTCACTGATCAAAACACCTCCAAATCGGCTGTAACTTTGGATTCCGCAACAAAATTACAATATCTCTCATCCCTGAAAATTTTGAAAAAAGTTGCGAGGACCGTGTGCACCTCGAGCACCATCGCCCTCGACATTTTTTCTGAAATTT
The DNA here is from genome assembly GCF_030272615.1 of Cryptomeria japonica. Lineage (NCBI taxonomy): Eukaryota > Viridiplantae > Streptophyta > Pinopsida > Cupressales > Cupressaceae > Cryptomeria > Cryptomeria japonica. The sequence continues at coordinate 640,153,406 of NC_081405.1, read as the reverse complement.
TGGGAGATAGATCTTACTGTATTTTTCTACTAAAATCCAGAATTTTGGCTGATTTTATCAATTCTAACACTTTCAAAATTAAAGTCAAAGTGGGTCTAGTGATCGCTTGGGTTAAGGCTTATAATCATTCAAAAATTGTTGAAATTGAAATTTGTATCAAAATTGTGTTTCTTACTATCCTAAATCTGAAAAGTGTGTTAGCATTCATTCGAAATTTCAGTGCTTTATTCAAATTTTTGCAGTTTGTGACTTTTGAAATTAAGTGTTTAATTGCAACAACTTTGATTTCCACTTTCAAATTTGAATTTTGCATGAAATTGAGTCAACTGTTAAATTTCAAAGCCTACATTACTTTTAGTATTCCCTCTAAAATCATAAAATTCAAAATTTCAGTTTCCCTCTCTTTTTAAAAATTCAAATTTTGCATTTTTCAACAATCTTGGTAGGGTTCAATTTTGAGATTGTAACTTTAATTTGGCCTATCTAAAGATTGTAAAATCACTCAATTTTTTAAGATTAGCTTTAAAATCATCATAACTTTCATCCCTGAAAATTTTGAAAAAAGTTGCGAGGACCGTGTGTACTCCGTTCGCCACAGTCCCTAACATTTTTTTCGAAATTTCGGGAGATTGTCCTGATTGTATTTAGCAGCTTAAATCTAGGAGATTGGCTGATTTTATTGAAATTTGTTACCTCTAAAATTCAAAATCTTCTCTCTCTCTCTTTAGTGCATGAGTTTTACAACAATAAGCCCTACTTACACTATTCCCATTAGACGAAGCCTTAGAATTAAGTCTTTCCAAGGTGTAATTACCGAGGAGATGGAACCTAATTTGAATGGCCTTTTTAACGAGGACATGAGTAATTCCTCTAATCCTCTTAATGATGAAGAAGCTCTCCATGAGGTTTCTGTAGAACAACTTTCAAAATTGGATAACCAATTTGATGATTTTCGACAATGGATGTCTCAAGAATACCCTGATAGTCAAGCTCTTTCCTTAATTGAGGGTCTAAAACATATGGTTCAAAGTGATAAGAATGGAATTGATATTTTGCATAGTATTGCACACATTGTGGATTCAAATGTGATGCCTATGAAGAGTTGTGCCGAACCTTTAGGTTATACACAACCTCCTACTCAAGTCAATCATTCTACTCCTTTGACAACTTCTATTGCTAGTATACCTAGTTTTACATCAAACATAATGGCTACTTCAATACAAGACATTCCACCTATGATCACCAGTCAAGGGGGAAATCCCTCTTCTTCAATCAACCCTCTTCCTTCATTCAATCCAACTTCTTCATTCATTCCTTCAATGAGTGTCCCTATTACATCTCCACAAATAAACACGACGCAAGGGGGCAATTCATTTAATTATTCCATTCCTCCTTGTAGTGTTCCTCCTTTCCAATCATCTCCTATGACCAACTATCATAGTGTCCCGCCACCTTACTCTCAATCAATACCTTCTTTCAATAACATAATACCTCCATCACAATCTAACACATCTAATATGAACTCTTCGACTGAAGCGACCATTAACAATCTTGCACAAACTGTCTCTTCTTTACAACAGCAAATTGCCTCTATGAATCAATCTAAGTCTAGTGTGCCCACATTTGATGTTGCGAGCCCACTTTCCCTTGACATTGTTTGAGCTATCCCCCCTAAACATGTTGAAATCCTGCAATTGGAGCTTTATAATGGTAAGGGTGATCCTTTAACACATGTTAAGACCTTTCAAACAATATGTACCGATTTTGCTTATGACCAAAGGTTGCTTGCAAAACTATTTACTAGAACATTAAGAGATAAAGCCTTACAATGGTATTGCTCATTGCCTTCTTATTCTATTACTTCTTTCGAACAACTGGCAAATGCTTTTATTCAACAATTTCAAAACAATATAAGTCCTAAAGTTACTTTGATTGATTTAATGCATTGTAAACAAGGTGTTAAAGAAAAAGTGACTGATTTCATTGGTAGATATAAGCATTTGTATGCTCAAGTTTCTTTTCCAGTACTTGACAATGATATTCAAAGAATCTTTATTTCTAATTTACAAAAAAATATTAGAGAAAAACTTCTGTTTTCTGAGTTTACTTCTTTCCAACAGTTGTGCGCAACTCTTCACAATTATCAACTGACTATGAGTCAAATGGAACAAGCAAATCCTATGGCTCCGAGTGATAAGGGTGATAGTAGTCAACAACCATTTGGGAAGTTTAAACCGAACAGAGAGTCCATTAAGTTCAATGAAAACATCATCAACAACAATGTGAATGCAGCATCAGGTGTGCCTCCTATTTCTAAGTTTTTCAAGAAAGAAAGAAAGTTTACTCCTTTGAATGAATCATTGCATAGTATTATGAATAAGTTATTGGAACAAAATGTGCTTACTCTCCCTCCTATAAGGCAAATAGATCCTGCGAAGATTAATTCACCCTATTTTGATAACAAATCTTTTTGTCAATTTCATCGTCAACCTGGGCATGATACCGAAAAATGTTTTGCTTTAAAGGGTAAAATTCAAGATTTGATTGATAATAATACTATCTTTGTTTCTGGTGTGAATGATAAAGGCAACACATCTGTAGCTCCTCCTAACCAAAATCTTAAGATTTTTACTGATCCATTACCTTCTCATACCTCTAATGTGGTTGAGACTAATGATTCCTCTTTCTCACCTGATAGTCTTGTGTCTATGACTCCGAATGTGATTAACTTTGTGGAACAGCAGAAAATCCCTAAAGAACCTTCTATCACATTTGATTCCAGTGAAACTATCAGGGCACCTGATGGTCCTTTATATATAGTTGCAAAAGTCAAGAATACACCTTGTCGTGGAGTGCTTATTGATCCTTCTTGTATGGTTAATGTCATTACTGAAGAATTTCTTTTTACTTTGCAATTGAATCAAGTGATCTATGACGAAACAAATGTGGTTGTGAAGTTATTTGATGCATTTTCTTCTCCTGTAATTGGTTCTATTACATTACCTATTGAGGTCCATAACAAATCCCTTGATGTGGACTTTGCTATTATTCCATCGTCCGAACAATTTCGTGTGAAGTTAGGCTATCCTTGGCTATCTTCCATGAAAGCTATTGCTTCTCCTATTCACAAGTGTTTGAAATTTCCCCATAATGGTGAAGTTGTTACTATCAATCATAGTCTCTTTAAACCAGCTGAAAGAACTTCTAGCGTTCCTATTGATTATTTTTGGCCTAAACAATTCCAATCTCTTCCACCGCAGAGTGATCATCTTTTCAAATCTTATCAAAAGTGGAAAAAAGATATGATCCTATCTCTAAGTGAACCTAGAAAACCCAAACTTGATATTCCTATCATTCTTGAGAAGGAAGTTCTTCCTTTGAAAGATAAAACTAATGTCTTTCCTCAAGAAGATTCCCAACCCATCCCTATGAATGTGATCATGCCTATGTCCAATAAACTTCCTAAAAGTAGACCTATACCTCCTCGTCATGATGGACTTGGTCTCCTTCCTAAACCAAATATTCCTCCTTTATATGGAGTAGTTCCTCCTCCTTCCTCTTATGGAGAGAAGAGACCTTCCTCTTCTCTTATTATTCAACCTAAGAGACCACAACCTAAACACCCAAGTGATAAGGATGAGAATGTTCCTCCTCCTCAATCTTCTCAACTTCCTACTAAGACTAGATGAAATCGTTCTACACGTGAACACTGACGAAAGCGTCGTCTTAGAGCTCAGGCAGTTGCTTCTCAAAATTTGCAATCCCCAAAAACACCTTCAGCTAGTATTATTCCAATTTCTCCTCAGCCAAAAATTGAGCCAAAATCTCCTAAACATAAGATGCATGATGGTCTTGATCTTGTGTGAGTTAAAGATCCTATTTTTATAAATCTTGATGATGATATAGATGAAAATTTTATTCATGATGAAAATGTTACTCCTCTTTCTTCTGATAGTGAGTATGAATATGTTGATGTTGATAACCATTTATCTAACGAATTTTCTAAAGCACTTATCCTAGTTCCTAGACAAGAACAACGTGGCGTGGAACATGAACATAGCCCTTGCTTGGATCTTGTGATAGCTCCATCTGTTGTGTTGGATGTTCCTCCTCTAACGTGTTTCCTGCCTTCCCAAAATATTGATCAGCAAGATCGGGGGGTAGATGACGTGCTAGACTAGTTTCATTAGCATAGTAGACTCTCTCCTCCTCTGTTGATCTCTTTTGTTACTTATTCTATGTGTTATTCTCATTCTTCTATTCGTTGTCCTTAGTGTTGTCTACTTGAGGACGATGCAAAGAATTGAGATCTCTTTTGGTCTCTCTCATGTTGACTCAAAAGACACATATGTTCCCTTCTTCTAGGTGACCTTCCTTGATTGGGGAATGAAGAACAATTATGCATACATACATATGATATAAATGAATTATCATACAGCATACTGACCCCAAGGAAAGCGAAGTCACCTCGTGCTTTGTGTTTTGTGTCTATTATCCTTGGGCTTATCTCACACTTGGGGGCTAAATCCTTGTGATAACGTGCTCCTTTCTCATTTCTTATATGTATCACTACCTTAAAGCAATCACCCCCGATGAGGCGTGTGTGATCGCTTTAACGTAGGGGGGCATACACCCCGTTCATATCTCTTCAAGATACTTGAAAATTTCTTGGTGAACTTAGCTTTGCCTTGAAAATTTTTGGTATTTTTCTTGCATGACTCATAGTGAGGGAACCTTACTACTGATAGTCATGGTTCTCCCTCATGATCTTCCCTTTTACTTTGTCAATCAAAGTTGTAAGATCCTTAGTCCACTGGGGGCTTGGTGTATCTTGCCTCCTTGACGTGGTGAAAGTTTTTCAATGTTGTTTCCTTGTACTTTACCGGAAGTATGGGCGTACGTTTATACTCCCACTAAAGTGGGGGCTAAATGTAGCATCCAAAAATTGTGACACTTGCAATTTCGACTGCATTTGGGTCTTCATGATGGCGGTGCAACGTTGAACCTGAATGGAGACCCCGAAACCTGCTTGTGACATCAAAAACTGCATATTTCTGCACCTTGGCCTGATCCTTCCTTGCACCCTACTGTCCTGGGAGGTGGGACCATGGTGCCCAGTGCCCTGGTCCTTCAGGACCATGGCGCCTAGTGCCTTGGTCCTCGAGGACCATGGCGCCCAACGCCCTGGTCCCTAGCCCTATTTTGGGCCCGGTCTCTTGTTGGGCATCGGGTCTTTAAGTTTGCAATTTGGAAAATGATGCTTCTAGGTCGGCCTAAGGTCGAAAAAATCAGTCTCTCAACCCTAATTGACAAGTATATAAACTACTTTTCCTCTCCTAGAAAGGGAGGAAGAAAATAAGCAAGAGCAAGACGCGGAAGCGATATTCAAACATTCAAGCATTCAAGCATTCCTTCAAGCAATTGAGCATTCTAAGTCTCCATTCAAGGCTAGGTGTTGCATTAAAAGACAAGGATTCAACCATTGAAGAGGAGATCACCTACAACATACAACATACAACATTATTACACCTTCGCATGTAAGAATACAAACATTCTTACAACAAGGTATCAGTACTTGTTTACATTACAAACATTTACATTTACAGCATCCTCATTTCTTGGTTAATTCCAAAACCGGGGTTTGACCTAAAGGCAAACCCTTAATCCCTAACCCCCCAATCATCCTCTCTTTTCTGTGTGTAGGTTGCAGGTACCTGGCTGTAATTGAAGATCTAGAATCCTGGTGCAGAGACAAACAGATCCCCCTTCGTTTCGCGGATTTTTTGGAGGACCGTGTGCACTCCGGGCGCCATCGTCCTGTCAACTTTCGCTCAAATTTGCAGAACAGCATCGTCTTGACATTTTACTGCTAATTCCAAGTCCGTAGCTTCATCCCGTATCCCTATCTCTGTCTATAAGTGAATCTTTCCTACTTTACATGCATTCCTAGTTCAATCATTCTATCTACATTCTTTACAAAAGAGGGTATCCTTGATGTCACAACCCTTGAAACTCATCTAGAATTCAATCTTGCATTATGTGGGATTGGATCTTGTGAGTTTCAACCCCTCTTTTGAATGTAAAGTCTCTCCTAAGTGAAAACCGTCAACCCTAGTGACCCTCCTTTCTCTCTCCTTGGAGTGGGGGGGGGGGGGGAAAAACCTAGGGTTCGATTTTTCGCTTTATAGTTTCAATAACATTCTTATTTTTAGGTCGGGGAACTAAAGTCCATGTGTTGTTATTTTGTATCTAATCCAATTCCTCTTCATATCTTTCATCCAACATTCATCCTTACATGCCTCAACTACTGATGCCGGTTCAATTTGAGAAATTAAGCATATCTCTTCAATTGCCAACCTTCTCCTTGTCATCACTCCTTTGCTCTTATCTCCAATGATTGGATCTTCAGTTACTGTTAAATTTTATGATAATACCGAGGTAACTGGTTCAACATTTTGTTCCGGTGCAGGAATTACCAGATCAGTTATGATCATTTCCACTTCCAGTTCTCTTCTGTAACTTATGATTTCACCTTTGTACTGCTCATCCACCTTGACATTAGCACTCTCCATAATTCTCTGCAATCTTTTGTTATAACATCGGTAAACCAAACCAGATCCAAGATCCAACAAATATTTGATGGTTAACCTTCAAACTGACTTCTCCAATGTCTGAAACAGGCTTTCAGACCACTACTAGGGGAAATACAAGATTTGTCATCAATTTTTCTCCCCCTAAGGCTAACGCCTTAATTACCAGATGAGTTTCTTGTTGTCCGTGCAAGAATACCTGGTTCCATCAGATGAATATTTGCGGCATTTGATTATGGTAGTTGTTCCTCAGACTTTCTAATCCACTTCTTCTCATGCTCCTTCTAGATATCATCAACTTTTTGCTTTCCCTTCTCATTGGATTTTTTCTTTTCCTACAGCTAGGTTCTTGCTTCTACAAAATTTAGCAATGTGTCCTACTTTGTTGCATGCATAACAAGTGACATTGTTCTTTTGAATTGCCTTGTTGTAATCTTGATTATTTCTTAACCTACATTGATTAGCCATATGTCCAAACTTTCCACATGCATGACATTTTACATTCATTCTACAATTTTTTGTCCTATGACCATACCTTTTGAAATTGAAACACTGGCTGGTAAATGAATTGTGTTCTGAATGACTCTATTTCTGTATTGACTTTCCATATGACCAAACTTATTGCAAACAAAGAATCTATCATTAAATTTATGTGCATTGGGTTATCTTACCGATGACCTCTAATTTCGGTTGACTGGTGGATTCTACTAATTGTTATTCTGACCAGATGTATCATCCTGATTTGCAGTACCGGAGCTTTCTCCATTCTCAAATCCAAGACCTCTAATTTCTCCATTGTCCCTTTGATTCTTCAATAATTCATCAAGCTTTGCAGAACTGACCTTGAAATTATCTTTGTACTCATTTATAGCATCCAGATCACCTCTTAGGAGTGTCATCATTCTTTCCAACTCTTGCTCATTGTTCTGAGATTGCACTAATTTAGTTCTCAATATATCATTCTCATGTGACAACCTAATGCATTCTTTAGATCTGACTTTCAAAGATTTCACAAGATTTTCTTCATTCTTCTTCCGATCTTCAATCTCCTTGGACATCCTCATGGTTAGGGCTTGCATTTCATTCTCCATGACAACATTTTCCTGACTCAACTTCTAACATAGTTCCTTAAGAGCATTATTTTCTTCATCATCCTTTTTTTGTAATTGATCACAGAGTTCTTTCCTTTTGGCTTGAGCAGATGACAACCTCTCTTGCAGGAATAAAAATGAATTCCTTTCGCACATCTCAACTCATCTTGCAGCTTCATGTTCTTCAATCTTTTAGCATCGTAGTTTTCAAGAGCTAATTCAAGTTCTTTCGTCAAACTCATCTCCATGGATTCTGGATTTAGGAACTTCCTCTAGCTGTTAGACTTATTCCAAGGCACCAGGCTCTGACACCAATTGTTGGAATCCAAGAACACTGAGAGGGGTACGATGAATCAATGTTCTCCCAGTATGATTAATTTTAACCTTATTATCACAACAACTTAGTAACTGGTATGCATAAAAGAAAATAACAACAAGTAATAATGCAACCACAAAGATCAACACCATAACACATAGATTTATATGTGGAAAACCTCTAGGAGGAAAAACCATGGTGGGATTGGAGACCCACAATATCTATCCACTGATCAGATGAATAAATATTATATATAAGGGGCCTACACATGCAGGAAGGCGCACTGCCTAGAGCGTACTTCTCATCACAAAAGGAGCCTCACTGACTACAAGAAATCTTCACACTACAATCTAGAAAGAAGATTGAGCTGCAAGAATAGCATCTTCTATGCATGAGTACAGTTCCATTTAAGCTCAATATCGGAGGTCTCAAACCTCTTACTCAAACCCAATTCACTCACCTATGATCAACCAAATCCTCTGCATATGATTACAACTTTATTCGCACACAGATAATCCCATAACCCATGATCAATGATCTACAAAGAGATGTTACATCATATTTATACAAACCCAGGACCTAAACAATTAGGTCAGACACCTAAAAGATAATACAATAAATTCATTACATAAACCCGCAAACCAATGATAACCCAAGTCAGCCTAAGACCGAAACAACATTAACCAAACCATAAATCCAACCGGTAACGCATCGAGAGCATCCACCAACACATTACATAAACTGGTCCATAACCTACAAGAATAACACAGAATAGCACTAGACCTAAAATTGGTCATCATAAGCCAAATGCAACACCACCGATCAACTGGAACATGAACATAATAACCATCAACATCCTGAGAACCTTCTAGAAGTCGCACCAACACCACTTATTGAATCCATCATAAGATCTTCAACAAAGCTATGTCGGTAAAACCCTTACCGATAACCAAAAGGCGTACTAGAACATATGATAGCTTCTGGATCACCAAATCTAGAACCAACTGAATGTGACACACACATGAATGACTGAACCAAACCAATTCCACCAATCTGAACATACTGGAGAATACTAGAGATGATCTCCAGATCAACGTCACAATCCAACCACTACCGGAACCCGATAGAAGACCAAACAAGCTAGTGTTGACATCAATGGTAAACAATAATGAAACACATAATCAATTCCTCCAAATTGCCAACAACACTTATGTTATTATACTTTAGAGTCACGTTCATGTTCTTGGTCTATAAATAAATAAAAAAGGAGAAGTAAAGATTGGGAGAAGCTAAAAGAAAAAAAAAAATTATTATTTAACTTGTGTGATCAAAGTGAGAACACAAATCAAGTACTCAAAAAATACAACTTCTTGTCAAATTATTTTTTGAAAAGTCACAAAAGAGAAATGGGAGGAATAAAATAAAAATTATACAATATAGGGTTATAAATGACTAGGAACTAATTTAGGTTAATCATGTATAAGGAATGGTACTAATGTTACCCAACATTGTCCATCCTTTAGAAATAAAATAATTGATGTAAAAGGGATGGAAGAGGATCTAAAGAACATAAAGGTAGATGTGGAGAAAAAGAAAGACGTTTACTCACTAAAGATACCATCCTTGAAGAAAATTTCCATATAAATTAAAGACCAAGCAAAGATAAATCCCTTATTCAGAACATGAGAAAAAAATTACAATAACCTAAAGTAATAATACATATATAAGAATATGAAAATGTTTTAGGATGTAATTTCTTAATTAGAAACCCAAAATAAGAAAATAAGTACAAATCACATAGGAAACGTATCACAACAAAATTTATATTGTATATCTCCCCCCATAACTTAAAGCAAAGGCCATCCAAATTGACCCCTTGTATGCAAATAAAGGTTGCAATTTACTTCACTAAGTTGTCTAATGGATGAGATATTTCTTAGGGAATTAGGAAAATGTTGGTAGGATATATAAGAGTGCCACAAAGGCCTTAGAAATATTGCATATGTTATTAATAGTATAATAGACTACATATAGGAGTTTTCACAATACCATACATGATCTTAAGGTATCTTTTGAAACCCAAAATGAGTCATATAGATTCAAATATCCTAATAATCCATTGTATGGATAAATAAGTAATATAATATGATAAAATAGTAAATAAAGAGATATTTGAGCAAAAAGGAGACTATTATTATTTACTAAGAAAGAATATTATGAGACATAAAGAGGCTATATAAAGAAGATACTAATGTGAAATTAGTGTGTGAATGAGAGATGAAGATGTAGATATGTATTTGGATATATGGTACCCTTTAATTAATATATATTTGTTTCCATCGATTATATTAAAAAAATACTTTAGACAAGTCTCAACAAGATCTAATTATCCCCATGGGCTAACACTATTATTAATAGAAACTACAATTTTTGTTTGATATGCTTCAATTTTGTGTAATCAACAAAGATGTGATAAATTGTTTTGATTAAGTAAAAATAGGTTATTGAAAGGTACCCGAACCTTTTACAAAGCAGGAGAACAGAAAAGCATAAAAAAGTGCCTGATCACTTCAAAAAGTCAAAATGAACCCACCGGATGGGCACAGCTTAAAACATCATTACATAACTACATAAAACTTGGAACAGACAGCAATAGGAAAGAAAAAGACAGCAAAGAGACAGAACCAAGGATAGCTACTGGAACTAAATACTATTCAGGATCTCCTCAGCGTGAACAACCATTTGATTCATGTTGTTTGTCGAGGTCTTCATATCCTCTAGCTCACGACCTTTGATGTCGACCTTATTCTTTGTGTTGGCTCTAGTCCTCCTTTCATGAGCCTTCTTGTTCACCTGCTCTTTATCACCTTCCTTCTCTACATTGTTCTCGTACCTGTTGATAAAGATGTTCATATTGTCCACCGAAGATTTAAGAATTTGGAAATTTTGATCAGCAATCTGCTTGACATTGTGCTCCAACTTGTCAATTCTACTACCAAAATCTTTCAGTTTGTTGTCCATTTCCTTTCTATCTCCCATCTCATTGACCTTTTTCTCCATGGCTAAGAATTTTTCCAACCATACATTCAATAGCTTGTGCATTATGCAAAACGGCCACTAACTCTTTAACATGCTCCGCCAAGGGCTTGTCACCAACTGTAATTCTTGCCATGGCCTGTGTATCTGTTTTCAAGCTATTAATATCCTTCACCAAAGTAGTGATGGTCTCACAGAAGGCCTTAATGGTATCTTTGTCACCACTATTGAACTTTGACCCCCTTTTTCCTCATTATGCAGTCTAGTGGTATTCACGGTCTCCACAGTTTCCAAATTATCCTTAACCGGGTTACCCTCCCCTTCTTTGTCCTGACTATCAATCCTCTTATTATCATCATCCTCCTCCTCAAACTCAACCAGAACATAATTGAGATCAGAATTGCTAACCTTTTTAGTGTTCTTTTTCTGAGCCTTCTTTCCAGAGGCTTTCCCTTTCCTCTTTTTAACAGGTTTTTCCTCAAGGGAATCAGTTTCAGAGTCTGACATTTCAGATTCCACAATAATCCTCCTCTTCTTAGCCCTAATCCTCCCTTTTTTTCTAGTTTCTTCCGACTCTCCCTCAGTCTCAGAATCAAAGTTGAAACCACTATCCTTACTTTCCGTAGTCTCATCTCTGGTATTTTTGCCTTTAATAGGCTTTTCAATGCACTTTCCCTTTAGCATTTTGTAAACCAGGACCATGAGCCCCTGGTGGAGGCAATGATCACCTTTAGGGTCCTTTTGGATCTCCTTTATAGTATGATCCATGGAATAGGCTAGGTAATAGGGAAGGCTTACCCTTTCACCATGACAAAAATGGTTAAGAAGGACGATGTGATGTCCATAAGCCCTAGTAAACCTACCGTCTAAGGTAATATATTCAACAGAAGCAAATAAGACAAACCTCCATGGCCTGCAAATTCTCTTCGGGGAGTGGTAGGAGTTGTCAATTTTGATCATCTTTCTTCTCTCACCATCTGTAACAGGATACTTGTTTGCAACCTTATCTAATATCCCTCTGTCCCTGTAAAATTTCATACCCTCGGTAGTCATCCCCGTGGCCTCAATGATAACCTCTTCATCTACATTCATCATATGTGATCCAATCAGAACTTTTCCATTTTTCCAGTTCATTATGAAGTAGCTGGCAATTGTGGGGTCCTTCCCATTCAGTCGTTCCATGAAAACATTGAGCCCCCCCTGTTGAAGGATACTCCAGACTTGTTCGTTCTTTCTCCATTCAGCGCATGAAGTAGGTTCAAATCTCTTCTTGTTTTCTCCCATTTTTCCAGCACCTTCCTTGCAATGCCTTCTCTTGTTTTGATAACTTTTCCTCTGGTTTCTGTGGTTATTTTGTAAGAGCGCCCATAATCCGTACCAAATAATTATGATATGACACCTATTTAATGGCTCATTATCTCCAAGCAATAAGTGATAAATTGTTATTAATTAAGTTAAAAAATATTTTCTCTAAACATAATAGACCCCATTATGTTTTTTAAGATAATCATTTTTATATACACAGGTGCTAAAGACATAAGTGAAACATAGTAAGCCACAATAGTCATGGACAAGACTATGTGGATACAAAACAATCTTGGATGAAACTATGGATGTGGTCCAATCCCCTCAACTTGGGAATATACTTTAGCAACTAATCTTGTCTTGTACTTCTCAATGCCACCATCAAAATGTATATTCTTCTTGAACATACCATTACAAATAACAATCTTCTATCCATTTAGAAATAATACTAAGTCCCATGTGTCACTCTTTTTCAATGTAGTTATCTCCTCATCCAAATCCATTCTCTAGCACTCAAAATCATCCATATACATCACCTCCTTCATAATTCTATTGTCAATGTTAGTATTAAGAAAAATAAAATGCATCTCCAATCAAGAATAATATACTTGTCTAGTTGTTGTCTCTATCAAGAAGATATCCTTAAGAGCTAAGCTTAAAACTATCTCGACTATCCTTCTCTTCAATTCATTTAAGATGGTCTAATTCAACCTTCTCAATAATCTTTTCCATCCATTTTCAATACTAACATTAGGGAATAAGGCTTAATATCTTTGAAAATATCTCTTAGCCACAAGGTTCCAAAGTTTGTAACCTTTCACACCAACACCATATCTACTCCCTAGTCAAAGTTGTCCACTAGTCTTTCATTGGGTGGCCATATCTTTTTGATTTAGTAAATCCTAAATTTGACAAGAAGCATTAGGAGAATAGTTTGAGTAACTCCCATTTGGAATAATTCGTGACAAATACATTTGACCCATATTGTTCATTATTCTTTACTTATAATACCTAAATTTTTTTGTTAATTTCTAAGTCATGTATGTCCTAAGTTTCTATGGTTTGTCCATTTTTCAATCTAACAAATAGTCCCAACTCTTTTGGTTGTAAATTATTACTAGGATAATTAGAGATAACTTGATATCTTTAATTTGTACTATATATATGCACACACAACCATGCACAAAAAAAAGACATTACCAAAAACAAATAAGGATTCATCTTTAGGGTTATTTAGCTAAGGAGAATATCACATCTCAGGAAAATAAAAATGGTGGCTCCAATGAGAAGACTCTTGAGAATGGAGAGGGAAAGAATAAGTGAAAGGGTATCTTGAGGGGGAGATTGAGGATCTTATAGCCAACAAGGTATGTTAATGTTTCTTATTTCTATTTAAATAAGAAATTCCATATGGAAATGAATTGTTGGATAGCACATTGTATATGGTGAAAATGGATAACATTAATGATGAAAGACTAAATGGATTCAACCACAAAACCCTAGCCTAACAACAACAAAGATCCACCATAACATATGAAGATTACCTAAGACAATGCAAATCAAACGAAATCACAAAGATTATACCATCACATGTCCAATAGGGTTTGGATCTCCATTCTTCCTATCTCCATTGATCTTGCTTGATATATTTGCTCTCAGATTTTATATGCACAATAGCTCAACAAAGAACGGAAATGTGGTTGCAAGTATGATCGTATATGCCAAGTAGTCAATTGATCAAGTAGTTAGGTCGTTAGGGTTTGATAATGAAGGAAGCATCTCCTTATACAGAAGACACTATATGAAATGGAGGGATAAGATTGAGAGGTGTAAAAGGAGGTCGGCTATGATTAGAGGGTAGGTAAAAGAAATAATAAAATAATGAAAGGGGTAGGTAGTGTAGGAATTAAGAGATGAATGACATGTGTCATGGGTAGAAAAGGTTAATGAATTAATTAAATAAATAAAGATTTATTTAATTAATAGAAGAAGTGGGATAATTAAATAAATAAGATATTTATTTAATTTTAGGAAAAGGATAATTTAAATAAATAAATGTATTTATTTAAATGAGAAATAAGGCTAGAAGAGGATAAATGAATTAATTAAATAAATAAAGATTTATTTAATTAATAGAAGAAGTGGGATAATTAAATAAATAAGATATTTATTTAATTTTAGGAAAAGGATAATTTAAATAAATAAATGTATTTATTTAAATGAGAAATAAGGCTAGAAGAGGATAAATGAATTAATTAAATAAATAAAGATTTATTTAATTAATAGAAGAATTAAGCTTAGATAATTAAATAAATAAAATATTTATTTAATTAGACTAGACAATTTTGGGTGTCTACACACATAAATGTGGATTTTACCATTAAGATAACTATAATTTGGATGCTTGTTGGAAGAATAACAAGAACATCAATTAGAAACTAGAGAAATCTAAGAATGATGATTTCTAAAGGTTTGGGCTATATATTTTAGGTACAAGTTATGGAAATACTAGGAATATGTAGGTGGCTTGTTGGAGTCTACATTTATACCTCTAAAAAATAAATGTAGATATTTTAATTTTGATCGGTTTAATGCCTTTATGTTGTCATATGATGTTGGAATTTACACTTTTTGAATCTTTTTCCATTATGTTAAGACTTATGGTTTATGATTACTTAAAGATTCTAAAAATATTACTTTATGTTGTTACAAGTTCTTGCTTGTGTAGTGAGTTTCCAAGTTCCTCTATAATGGGAACTATTTGAGAAAAGAAGCTAAGTGTTCAATAAAACTTCTAGATGCAAAATCTAACAGAAGAGTGAATGAAAAATCTTCTTACAAACCATTTTATTAGTTACATATTAGATGCATATAGATAATATTAGATTCAAACACAAAACACATAAAAATAATAATACCATATTTACGTGGGAAAACCCTTCTCGGAAAAAACCACACTCCAAAACGCAAAGCTCAATAGTAGTATCAGTAATAAGTATTACAATGTATTGCATAGATTTTATGATCTTTTAGGATCAGTTACAATAGATCTTTATGGAGTAATTTCGGCAATGTAATGACATTTTAAAAAATAACCAAAGTGTCTCACAAAAATCAACTAAGGCACCAACATATATAGAGAGCTCATGTATAAAAGGTAGGTGCCCATGATTTCCAAAACCATCTCCCACATCTAGGTAGACAAGTGATGTTCAAAACAAAAACTTTCCATGTTCCTAACACGTTGCAAATATAACTTTCTAAACTACTAATGCTTGTCCTTCCATTATTGTAGTTTTCCATATACAACAACACCCACTACAATATAGAAAATTTCCAAATGCACATTTGGGAATCCACCATGCATTAAGTTACTTGTCCTTCCATGCACAAACTCACCATAAATATAAACTACCAAACATTAACTCATCTTAACCCACGAGTTTTGACATAGCAATTCCCATAGCCCACCAAGAGTTATGCCAACCATCAAGGACAGTCTCCAAAGTGCACCTTTGAGAGGATTTTACAAAATCCTCTTATCAAGTTAGCACCCAAGTGACAAGTGGCTCAATTTCATGCTCTACACTTCGCATGTAGAGTGCCAACTCACAATCGGGTTCCACTAAGTGACATAGCAACTTAGAAACTTAACTCTTAGGATATAATGAATAAAATATGCAACATAGAATTAATAAATTAATTAAATCATGTCAGGACTCAAAATTTGAGACATCTTAATCCCAACATTCTCCCACTTGTCAAAGACCTACAAGTAAAATTTGCAGTGTGATCAAGGCCCCAAGTCCCATTGAACCGGTACACCATTTGAACTTATGTATGCTCACTAGTTTTGTAAGTGCATCAGAAAAATTCACCAAAGAGTCAACCTTCTCCATATTCACCTTTTCATCTTTAACCATATCAAGAACAAAGTGAAACTACATGTCAATGTGCTATTTTTGACATGGAAAGTAAGATTCTTTGCTAGACAAATAGCATTGTGGTTGTCACAATAGATAGTAATTTATCCTACATCAAAAATTATATCAAAACATAATCTCTTAATCCAAATGGCTTCTTTGCAAGCATGAGTAGCTATCATGTACTCTACTCCTATAGTGGACAAAGCGACTATAACTTGGCACTTACTCATTCAGCTAATAGCACCACCACACATCATGAATACATATCTCTAGTGGATCTTATGTTTCCAATGTCACCTTCCCAATAAGAATCCACATATCCATGGATACTCATAGAATTTCAAGGTTCAATAAGATAACCATGAAAACATAGGAAATACTCAAAGGTACCCCACAAATACTTGGACACTCTTAACCACATCTCAATTCACCCATCTAGAATTAGCCTTAAACTGACTAAGGACTCCCATTGCTTAGGAAAATTCTAGCCTTGTATGGAACATAGCATACATCAAGCTACCAACAACACTCACATAAGGAATTTTGGTAATTTCATTCATCTTAATAAGAGATATTGGCCAGTCCTCTACCAAAAAAATTATCCCCTATAACACAAGAACAACTAATTACCTGCAAGATGTCATGTTGAACCTCTCAAACACAAAGTTCACATACTTGCCCTGACGCATCCAAATATTTCTACTACCTCTATCTTTGATGATCTCAATCCCGAGAATATACCTCACTACACCTAGACCTTTCATCTTTAACTATGCTGACAATTAAGACCTCAAATCTAAAATCATATTCTAACCATTCTAAATAAACAACATATCATGTACAAACAGGACAATAATGAGAATGCCGCCATTATCAAATTTGTAATAGACACAACAATCATATTTGGGTCTCAAAAATACCATAGGAAATGCATAGTTGTCAAACTTTTGGTACCACATTCTAGGAGACAACTTCAAACCATATAGAGATTTCTTCAACTTACAAACAAGGTTCTATCTACCTTTCTCAATGAAATTCTATAGATGTGACATGTAAATTTTCTCCTCCAAATCACCATGAAGGAAGGTGTCTTCACATCCATCTGCTTGACTTCCAAATCATTTCATTGTGAGTGATAACAACAATAGATAATATCTCCCCGTGATCAATTCCCTCCACCTAGCAATATCCCTTCACAACCAATCGCTTTATGATTCTCAACACTACCATCCAGACCCATTTTCTTCTTGAACACCCATTTAAATCCAATAGGTTTTTGTCCCTCGAGAAAATGTACCAGATCTCATGTAGCATTATTTTTCAATGCATCCATCTCTTCATTCATGGCTTTCATCTAGGAATCTACATCATGCTCACCAATAGCCTCTCTAACAATCCTAGTCTCATTAGTGTTAGCAATCAAAGTGAATATGCAACTGCAATCCAACAAGGAATAACCAAACATTTTTTCACTTGTTTCTTAATATATGTACAAACCTCCTCAATTGTTTAGGCTGAGGTTCTTGATCTTCTTCAAAATTTTCAAATCAACTAGAGTTGTCCTTATCATCAAGTCCAATAGGTGTTTGTCATTCATCCTTCTTTGGAGTGAGTGGAACTTGAACTACCTCCTCTTGTTTCTCTTCCTTCTCTTCTTTCAAATTAAAAGTGGAAGGTTTCAACTCTCAAAATATCACACTTCTACTATAGAGCACCTTCTCTCAAACTAGATTCCAAACCTTGTAATCCTTCACACTAACACCATAGTTGATGAAGGTACACTTAACCGCCTTGATCTCTAATTTTTATCTTATCTAACTCATCACATGAGCATATTAATATAACCAAAGACTATAAGATGTCTCATTGAGGTCTTCTTACCAGAACATGCCTCTATGGGTGTTTTTTCAACAAGCACCAAAGCAGTAGATTTGTTAATGAGATAACATGTAGTGGCTAAAGCTTCACCCTAGAAAAAAAATTTCAAGGTCGACACCACTCAACATACTCCTAGCCCTCTCCATCAACATTATATTCATCCTCTCTATAAATCCATTTTGTCATGGGGTGTATGGAATTGTCTTGTGTCTCTCAATCTCATGGTCCTTATAGAATTTGTTAAATTTTGTTGAACAAAACTCACCACCCTTATCAGTCCCCAAACACTTAATTTTTGTACCATTCTAGTTTTCAACTAAGAATTTGAATTCCTTAAACTCACTATAAACTTTAGATTCGCTTCTGAAAAAATATACAAATGTCCTTCTATTATAGTTGTAGACACATAAATTTGTCTATTAATTAAATGAATATTAAATATTTATTTAATGACTAAATATTCCTCTATTAATTAAATTGACATTTAATTAATTCACCTTAGCCTATTCTTCTATTTTAGTTAAATAAATTTAATCAATTTATTTAATTATTAAACTATAATCCAGGTTATTAAATAAATCTAATTTATTTAATTCATCTCGCTTCTTCCTATTTAAATAAATTTAACATTTATTTAAAAATCAAATCCCCAAATCAAATTATCAATGTTTATTTAAAATCCCCCTACCCACTTGCATTTTCATACAAATGCAAGTGGCACATTTAAATAGATGTTATTTTTAAATAAAAACCTATTTACCCACACCCACCTCTTTCTAGATTCTTCTAGATTTCTCTAAAACCCTTCTAGACTCTTCTAACCCCTTCCAAATTAGCCTAATCTCAGTCTAAACATTTGCACAGTCCTAATCCCAAAATCCCTCCCAAAAGTCTTCAAAAGTCATTTAAGCCTCTTACAAAGTCTTAAATATATTTCCTCTTTCAACACTCCAACCCTCATGGGACTTGACCCTTTGGTCAAGGCTTAACCATGGGTAAACTTTGCACAAGAGTTTACCCATTGGATAATAACATTACCCTTGGATAAAATCTTTATCCAATAACCCCAACCACATGAGGTTACCCTCATGTCCCCTCAGCCATTTAATGCTCCCTTCCTCTCCTCTCAAGCCATTACATGTTGACACTTGTCATCATGGGATTGGATTGAAAACCATCACATGGATCACAAACCCATCAATCCTAGCCCTTCACAAGCTCACTCATTCATGACCATCCAATCAACATTTTTCCCTATAAAAGGAGCCCTCACTCTCCAAAAAAGGAGGAAGCATTAGAGTATTGTTACTATATTGGTATTAGCCTAGACATTTAGAGATTTCTCATAGCATCATCATTTTCATTTGCATAGCATATTGTTTAAGCATTTTTCAACCTTGAATCTCCATATGGCATCCATGGCTTGTGCTAAAATCTGAGATCTTCACTTATTTGGGAACAAAGGAGGAGAGAAACAAAGGAGGAATATCATCTAAGCATCATGGAGGCATCTTAGGAAGGCTCTTTTCCCTTTCTCTTTTTATTTAAGCTTCTTTCATGTTTCTTTGAATCTCTTTTGATATGCTTTGGATGGTTTTTAGTTCTTTGTTTTGGTTTCATTGTTGAACTAACCTACTAACATTGAGCTTTGCCTTTTGACTATTGAAGCCATTTCCCACAGCATCAATAGTCATCTATGAATAAGACAAATTACACAAATCTAGGTAAGTAAGGAACAGTAACATGATCAAATACATCTGAATGAATTTAGTCCAAAACACCAGAAGACTTATGAGAACTAGAAAAAAAGAAACATTGTGTTATTTTTTATATATATAATGTTCACAAAAGTCAAAGTTGAGATTACAATCATCAAGGCCTTCAACAAGGCTATTTTTTCAAGTCTATAAGACCCTTCTCACCAATGTGATCTAGTATTTGGTGTCATAACATATTTTATTTGCTTGGGGCTTCATCTCAAAATCATTAGCATCCTTAGGTACCCATAAACAATGACCATCAAATGTAGAAACAATAGCCTTCTTTTATACGTGATCTAATGGTGAAGATGAAGAATCCAAAGCCCTTTTTTTGGACTTCACAGAAGTACTATTTTACTGAACCATGTATGCATCTAGCTTATACAAGCCGCCAATCCAAAATCCCTTAGAAAACACCATATAACCTCTTGTCATAAAAAATCCTCCACCTGAGAAAACAACCTACACACCCACATCACTCAAATTACTCACTGAAAGTAGGTTTCATGCCAAACTAGGGAAATGGACACCATCAATCTCCTTCACTCTACCATTAATGAATTAGATCTTAACTCTTCCATGACCAACAATATTCAAATGAGGATCATCACCCAAATACACCTTCCCACTATCATACTCATACATTGAGAACCAACCTTTGTGAAAGGTCATGTGGAAAGAGGCACCAGCTAAGTCTATCAACCACATATCTTCGGATGCTTGTGTTGCCAAGACTGCAACAAAGGCATCTACATCATCTTGAGAGGATTTTTCAGTCAAAATCAAAGAAATCCTTTTTACCTTTCTTTTTCTTCTCTTTCTTAAAATCATTTTGAATATGACTAGATTTGTCACCATTCCATAATTTAATCTTGAAATTTCTACAATGAGACTTAGATCTCCTTGAAGACTTTGATTTACCCTTCTTGTCCTTCTTGCCTTTCTCCATTGATCTAACACAAGAAACTAGGACCTCCTTAGCCATATCAGAATATTTCCTTCACATCTCTTAAAATAACAATAGAGCAACCACATCATCCATCTTGAATATGGTTGGTGTGCTTCCAATGGCCATAACAAGGTGATCACGTGATTCTAGAAAAGAACATAATAGAAGTATGCATTTCTCTTGGTTGTTAATTTTTATGCTAGCCTAATTGAGTTGGACCATCGACATGTTAAGGGCATTCAGGTGATCTACAACAAATTCCCCTTCCTCTATCTTTAGAGAATACAACTTATTTCTTAGGAATAACTTCTTTACCAATTATTTCCCCTAATAAATATCTCCAATCTTCTTCCAAAGTTCAATTGCAATCATCTTTTCATGGATATTCAGGAGCATAGAATCAGCTAGACAGAGTCTTATCAAACCCTTCTCTTTCCAATCCATTATATACCTTACATCTTGAGAAGTATTTTAAGGTTTTGTTGAAGAAACTGCAACCCATAGATCTCTATCTATAATCATATCCTCTATTTTGAGTTTCCACAACTTAATATTGTTGCCATTAAATTTCTCCATTTATATTTTGACATGTGTGCTTGTCATCTCAAAGTTGCAACAAGGTTATGAAAACTTTCTCTGCAAAACTCTCACTAAAACAAGATATGCACAAATAACCCTTCAACCAAACAATGATAACAAAGATAGCCATGCTCTAATACCAATTGAAAGGAAGCTAAGTGTGAAAAGATACTTCCAAATGCAAAATATAGTAGGAGAGTGAATGCAAAACTTTCTTACAAATACTTTAATCAGTTACAGATTAGATGCACATAAGCAATATCAATTTCAAACACATAAAAGCAATAACACCAGATATACAAGGATTAACCCTTTCAAGAAAAAACCCACACTCCTAAACATAGATCTCCATTGTTTTATCAATAATAAGGATTACAATATAATTCAAAAAGTCTATGCTCTTTCAAGCGTAGTGACAACAACAAATATTTTTGGAGTAATAATGGCAGCATAACTATGTCTCAAAAAATAACCACAGTGTTCCAAAAAAAACAACTAAGGCACCAACATATTTATAGAACTAATGAATGAAAAGTAGGCACCCATGGTTTCCAAAACCATCTCCTACACCTTGGTATACAAGTGGTGTTCAAAATATCTTTCCATTTTCTTGATACGTTCCAAATGAAATTTTCTAAGCCACTAACACCTATCCTTTCATAATCGTAAATTTTCATATACAACAATACCCACTACATAGGAACTTGCCAAATCCAAATTTGGGCATCCACCATGCATAAAGTTACCTACTAAAACAAACTGACCATAAATATAAACCACCAAACATTAGCTCCTCTCAACCCACAACTCTTGACATAGCAATTTCCATATCCCACCAAGAGTTATCTCAACAACCATGGATACATGTCACCAAAGTGCACCTTTGAGAGGTTTTTACAAACTCCTCTCTCCAAAGGAGTGTCCAAGTGACAACTGGCTCATTTTCATGCTTCACACTTTGCATGTAGAATGCCAACTCACAATTAGGTCCCACAAAGTGACATGGCAACTTAGAAACTCAATTCTTAAGATATAATAAATAAAATTAGCAACATGGAATTAAATAAATCAATTAAATCATTCTAGGACTCTCAAAGGTTGAGAAATTTAATCCCAACAATTTATAAAAATCATGTGAAGAAAAGGTGTAAATTTATATGATTTTAAAGACCCTATATAGAGGGAAAATTTTGAGTTCCACAAGAATAAAAAATAATCCATCAGATTTTTTCTAGTAAACATTTTGGAGACTAAAATATGTTATGAAGGTGTGATCCCAAAATTCTTAGCAGTTCAAATCAAGATAAAACTTTCTTGCTACAAAATTTAATAGTTGTTATTGAAGTTAATATTTTCTATAGAAGTAGATCTTTAAAATTTAAGTATCCTATACTATAGAAGTTTTCATAATTTTTCACAAAATCATGAAGTTGTTGAAGTTGACAATTAGTTAGTTCCTTACTAACAAATATGACAACTAGGTTGCAAAATATAGTTGGTCTTGTTGATGAAGTACTATGGCAAAGTATGAGCAGTTAAAAAAGTTGGAATCAACCATGACAGTAACTTAGTTGTTATGAAGTGAGGCTAAAGGTGAAAAGGGATGATAAAGTTATATAGTTGATGTGGAAATGTATTCCTTTAATAATTTTATTAAGGCTGTGTTTCAGTTAACAATGTGCTAAAGAAGGAATCTTTGTTATTGAAGTTTTAAAAGTAAAGCATAACACTAACAAAGGTTGTAAAAATTTGATAGAAAAAAATTTAATCCTTGGTTATTAGTTAAAATGGGAAATCTCATATCA
Source organism: Cryptomeria japonica (assembly GCF_030272615.1). Classification (NCBI taxonomy): domain Eukaryota; kingdom Viridiplantae; phylum Streptophyta; class Pinopsida; order Cupressales; family Cupressaceae; genus Cryptomeria; species Cryptomeria japonica. The sequence continues at coordinate 640,130,171 of NC_081405.1, read as the reverse complement.
TTGGTCTTCGGATGGACAAGGTAACAACTTGCCAAAGCTCATGTTTTTAGGCAATTTTTGTAACTATAATCATGGATTGTTATCTAGCAAGAACTATTATGGATATAAGAATCCATGGTAGATGAAAGCACCATTGGTGCTAACATGGAAGGGTATTATGTTGTTCCCATCAATGTGGATACTAATATGTAGTTTTTGAATGTGATTCAATGCTTGATCCATTAGGGATGGAAAGCTTGTTTGGGATATCTAATTGGTAAAAATGGAATTCTAAATTTGAGGCACTTAGATGCATTACCATTGTAGAAAACTATCCATGTTAGGGGGGTCATACAATCTATATTGAAGAGTATAAGGATAGGGATGGAAAAGGAGATTGAAGTCTTAGCATAGTGGAAGAGGAGTGAGTTTTGGGGATTGGATTTTTAGAGGATTTTTAGAATGTGTATATTATTACATTTATTATGTGAGTAAATAATGGAATTATAGAAGTTATGAGTGTTATAATTCATAATTGATACGGTAGATTATTAAGGGGATAGAGGAGTATGATTATAAAAAGATTTATAATACTCGAATCATGTTCTACAAGTGATGCATATAGTTCCTTAAGTTGATAGTATATATACCTTCATATTATCAAAGTGAAGGTATTATTAGTTGTACCCATGCCTAGGATACCTATTAGTAAGAGATTGTTTGATTTCATCTTTAGGTCAATAATTAGATGTGGTTGAACTTAGAATGATATCTATAGATTATACAAATCACACGAGGTGATGTAAACTCATATATTATGAGGATTTACTAGCATGAGGGGTGAAAGATTACACTTCTTGGATTTTCAATCCTGGTTGAGGTTTCTCCAAAGGTATTTCAATGTTACAATTGTGTGTGTCTGTTTGTTCTTATTATTCATTTTGGTGGTTTATTCATTGGTTTTAAATAGGCTAATATACATGTATATGTTTTGGTCATCTAAGAGAGATGTTTGAGTGCTAAATAATTCCAATCTATATCCCTATGTTCTAAAGTGCAACATAGATTTCCCAAATTATGGATCATGAACCAATGTATGAAAATGTAAAGATAGCCTAAGGAAATAATTACACATTAGTTGTAGTACAAATACTAATAATTTTCTATATTTTTAGTATGGGGATTAGATTCCTTACTATGATCACACACCCTACCACCTAGTACATCTAAAATGCTTAGGTGTTGTAGAATCTTAAGATTGAGTTCATATCATTTTCTTACTCAACAACTACCTCAAAATAAACATGTATATATATAAATCATCACTAATAATATTATCTCCATTCCAAAATAAGTTTTTAATTCAAATCAAGATAAACAAAAAAAAATGTGAGTGTTAGATTCTATGAGAAGTGAGAACCAAGCTAGGATCTGATATCGATTGTAGATCACATGGAACTCTACTTGATACATGATCAAAGATAAAAATAGTAGAATGAAGAGAAAAACTAAAATGAGAGAAAATAGGGACAATGCAACGGAATTTTGAGAATAATCTTAATACTCTCACTCAGTTATCTCTGAATTTGTGAAGGTGAGACGAGTGTGTTGTATGTATAGAAAAATAAGGCATATAAATGATCCAAGAGATACATTAAAACCTACTATCCATAAAATGTGGGAGGTTTTACCTACTTGCTAATGTCAAAACATGTGGCATAACCTCATTAAATGAAGACAAAAAAGCAGTTATAAAAGGTGGCACATAAAGCCAAAAAGAGGGTGAGAAACCCAACTACCCCATAACCTACTCAAGTGAGGACAAAGTAGTGGTTATGAGGGGTGGCACAACAAGACAAAATAGAGTGTTTAACTCAACTACCCATGTGTGGGAAAGAGCGACACATGTAGTTGATGTATTTTGATACGTTCCTCATATTAACGACTCTTAATAAACCTAAGAAAGCTTAAATAATATGTAGGAAAAAATCAAAACCCCTAACATAAGGAAAATAAAAAACCTCCACTAACACCCCCCTTAAGCATAGCTTAGGGTGGTAAAAAGATGGGTCCCAACAGATGAAGGCATGTTAGGTACCCATGTACAGAAAGATCCCTCCAAAAGGAACCTCCCCTCCCCCTCCCCCCCCCCCCAAAAAAAAAGGAATAGCCCCTCTAAATAGAGAGAGAAAATCCCCCCCAACCCAAAGTGTAAGGAAAGAACAACGCGGAAACGCCCTCCACCCAATCTCTGATCCCCGATAGTGGACCCCTCACAAGTCTCTTATTGGCCAAAAATGAGACTTTGATTTCCTCCTTTGCACATGTTACCAAAACCCCAAGCTACACCAAAATCTGTCTTCGCCAAGACTTTGCCAAAGCTATATCGAACTTGGTCTTGTCGGTGTAGCAACATAACTTCGGTTGACTAGTGTAGGATAAATACCAAAACTACAAGTTATATCGATATACCGCTTCATGTCGATAAGACAAATCAACTGTCTCCCCAACATCGGTAAGAGGAGTGACTTCTCTGAACTGCCTGGTAGAGTCTTACTGAAATCACTGCTTCTCCAGGAAAGTACATTACATAGAGGTTATCAACCACTGTATCAATAGCACGAAGGTTATTCAATTCACCTTTGGAGATGGTCAACAACATGAAAATTTTCCACACCAAACTGATCTTTGCATAAACCAAATGCCATCTGATCGAGATTCCAACTAGTGAGTTTGACACACCCATTCTCAATATTCTCTCACTTGATGAAGAACTTACTGATATCTTCAGAACATTCGATACTAAACATCAGCTACAACAACAGCCAAAATGATTGCTCCCATCCAACTAATAAACCCATAAGATTGAAAAATAGCACTCACAACAAGTGTTAACCATCCAATCTCACATACCACAAAGATATCAACCATTAGTAAACTCAAGCTATCAACATAATCAGCCCATAATTAGCAACCACAAGTTCCATGTGCAAACCAGTCGATGAAGACTCAACACATCCAGAAACTCCCACTGCATGGGTAATGTCGCATCTAAAAAATCAAAGGCATATAGAGTCTACCAATCACAACATAGAAAATGTAACCATGTAATACCAAGGACCATCCACAAAGATAAGCACTTCCTACAAACAACACTACTGCAAGAAACCATAAACATGTAGCATGTCCTTCCACATACATCTCTAAGTGTCAGTTGTGACAAGTAATATCTCCTTTAAAACCCCACAAGAAGATCAGATTACTCCATTTCCCATTTCAGGAAATCAGCTCACTATCATTCCCTATGTTAAGGAAATAAACATATTATCCATATCTTACAATGAATCTTACAGAACTATCTAACTTAGCTCAAGATCCACAAATTTGAAAGAAAAGCATAAAACACCTGAGAGACAATGGGAAAAACCTCCCAAATGACAAATTGTCAAGTTCACCAAGAGTGGGGAAGGAGAACGCCCCTCCAAGATCTTCAGTCATCATGACTCATCCAAGAGCAATATCCTCATAGGTTTCTATTGAGCTCGTGTTCAACAAAGGTGTAGGCTCCTTGGACTTCCAGCTGAAATCTCATCAAGAGTAACCATCTCAGCAAACATCTCTCTTCTCAAAAGAACCATAGCCTCACCTAAGTCTCTATGTATCCATGAGTACCAGTAATTGATCAATCCATGCCAAAATCCAAATGCATTTCTACATTCCCATGAAGTTCTCAGACATTTGACCAATGCACCCAACACAAAGAGAACTTACTAGACCACTGTCAAAGCTCCAATATACAAAATCAAGAACCTATCATGGCATCATGATCTAACCATACCCTCTTAGGATATCACATGTTCCAAGTGAACAAACTACGGTCTCAAGAGCAATGTATCATGCCAAAACTCTAAACTAGTCTCAACAGTGTACCATGACATAACAACATCATACTCAACCAACATTACCTTTCAAGCATAACAACACGTCAAACAAGAACTCCTTGAGCCCTCAAGATGTCAACATCTTCAAATATAACAAATATTATCATCTTCCTACAAGTGTACCCACAAATGTGAAAGACCCTTCTACAGCAACAGGATCTAAGGCGTCCTCCAAACATCTGCACACTGAGCAGATCATTCACCATCCAATGATGACTACACAATCATTGCTCAAGCTCCCATTGAACTACAGTACCGAGCTCTCCAAGCATCATGACACACCATCTCCTAATCTGAAAATCTTCTAGGTCCTCACACATAGGTGTATTGTCATTCACACCAACTGAAACCAAGATCTCCAAACCAAGAAAAATACAACATGCTACAAGATCCCATAACTAATTATCCAGGTACTCAATTATCATATATTCTATTATCTCAAAGCAAATACACCAATGCACAAATGACCATAGACAAGGCCAACTAACAAGTCTGCATAAGCACTTAATCAAACCTTGTGGATATAAATAGTCCACTTCTGAGTTATCCCACTACAACTGAATAGGTGATTAGCCCACACAACCGCATAACTCATGGATCCAATAAACTACACACACACATTATCACATTAGCTATATGCACAATGAGAACTCAAAGAGAAAGTTCATACACATAATCATGAATTAAGCACCAAATCAAGCACACATCCGATTTGCAAATCATGTCCAATTTGAGAACCATAATATAGGAATCCCCCAAGCACCACCATATAAATTCTAAGTGACTAACCACTATCAACATCCTCATGCAAATAAATAATTTCACCTCCTCTCACCATACATGAAGCATGCATGTAGAACTACAACTATCTCATCTAGTACCACCCCAAAGAAACATGGCCTAGAAAAATAGGTCTTTAGCGGATCCACAAGTCTCTTGGTACTCCAGAGCACCTCCATGATCAAACCATGCTAAGATTCAACTTAATTTTGCACCATTATAAAGCTCTCCAAGCAAATGACCAATGTACTCAATACCAAGACTCACCTCTATTGAGATGTCATGTTGCCAAGGTAGCATTGCAAGCACTAGCATCGCTCTGAGAAGAATCAGTGTCAAGAGTGTTCTTCTTTCCCTTCTCCTCACAATCCTTTCAGAAATGGCCAGTCTACCCACAATTCCAACACCTCGCCTTTGACTTCTTTCTCGGAGACTTTGATCACCCCTATGACTTGGGTTTGGACCTTCTGTCCTTTTGCTTGCCTTTTTCCTTTGATTTGTCACTCACGGCCAAAGCTTCTTTTACCATCTCAAAAGATTTCCTTTGTGCATCCTCTAACAGGAGTGAAGTAGACACAACTTCCATTTTGAAACTGGTTGTTTTACTTCCAATGGCCATCACAAGATGATCCCATGTGTTACGAAATCATGCAGCGATCCTTGTCAATGATTGTTACACCTACAGAAATTAGTTGTGCAACAATAATGTTGAAGGTATTCAGATGGTCTGCAATAGGTGTACCTTTGTTCATCTTCAAAGAGTATAGCTTTTTCCTCACGAATAACTTGTTCACCAAAGACTTTCCTTGATAAATATCACCAAGCTTCTTCCACGGAGTAGTTGTTGTCTAGTCCTCATGAACATTAAACAAAACAAAATCTACAAGACAGAGTCTAAGCTTCTTCTACAGAGTAGTTGGTGTCTAGTCCTCATGAACATTAAACATAACAGAATCTGCAAGACAAAGTCTAATCGACCCTTTGGCTTTCCTATCTATGAGATCCTAGTCTTCTTGTTTCATGCTTGATGGTTTAACTCCAAATATTGCAACCCAAAGGTCTTTGTCCACTAACAGGTCTTCCATCTTGAGTTTCCACAACTCATAGTTGTTACCATTGAACTTCTCAATGTCTACTCTTCCTAATGTGCTTGTCATCTCAATCTGCAATCAATAGTTTTCTGCAAAACTCCCATAATAGAATCAACACAAGCAGCCCATTCTACCCACAAGGATAACACACAAGACAAGCTCTGATACCACTTGTACGAAAAGCACAACATAGAAATTCCTTCCACCTGATCTTCGATTCCTGATAGTGGGCCCCTCACGAGTCTCTTATTGGCCAAAAATGAGACTTCGATTTTCTCCTTCGGACAGGTTACCAAAACCCCAAACTACACCGAAATCTTTGTCTTTGCCAAGACTTCACCAAAGCTATATCGAACTCAGGCTTGTTGGTGTAGCAACATAACTTTGATTGACTATTGTGGGAGACATATGGAAACTACAAGTTATACCACTTCATGTCAACAAGACACATCAACTATCTCCCCGACATCAGTAAGAGGAGTGACTTCTCTGGACTTCTTGGTAGAGTCTTGCCGAACCCAGATGCTATACCAAAATCACTGCTTCTCCAAGCAAGTGCATTGCACAAAGGTTATCAACTACTGTATCAATAACACGAAGGTTATTCAGTTCACCTTTGGATCTAGTCAACAACACGATAATTTTCCACACCGAACTGATCAATACATAAACCAAATGCCATCTGATCAAGATTTCAACCAGTGAGTTTGAGACACCCATTCTCAACACAAAGTAGAGAGATAAAATTGACTAAGAAGCCCCTCCAAAAGTAGACATTTGTCACACCCCAAGAAAAGCTCACTGATAAAAGAACTTTCTCTTGATATCAACCCAAGGCAAAAGAAGAATGCCCAAGAATTAGAGCTTGAGCAAATTGATAAATAAAGTATGAGGCAAGAAGTAGATCTATGCAAGACCTTGCTGACAAAGGGACAATGGTTTCTGATTTTCTTGAGTCACATGGGGAGCTAAGGTTTTTCCAATTGTGGATAAATACGAGGTGGTAATTGGGCACCCTCAAACTACCTCTCTACTACTCTTAAATGAAGATGACCAATCAAAAAATCATGTAAGTGGTAAAATTCTTATTGATAAAGATAAAAAAGAGGGAAAAAGTGAGTACATATACCCTTGAGGCTACTTTGAAGAAAAAGGGGAAGTGGGATAATATCCCTAATTGCTTTTATAGGTTGTACAAAAACCCTAAAGGGTCCAACTCTATTATTTTCAATGAAGAACCTCAAATTCCTTAAACTATCAGGGGAATGGAGACCCACAAAAAAAAATACACCATTAGAAAGACCTTAAACACATTCAAATCCTTAGGATGTTAAGGTTGTGGGATTTATACTTAAGACTAACCTAAGGTTTATCTAGAAAAATGGCATGTGATTCCACAACAACCAGAGGTGTAACTATCATTCTCCTTAACTAGAGGTGGTATAGTTGTGTTAAAAAGTATGGTTACCCTCCTTGTAATAGGATTGTTTGGGTGATTTTGAATAATGTTGATTTGGTTTTCTAAGTTTATTCAACATATGGGCCTAATGATTACGCAAATAGGATAGAATTGTAGAAATGGTTGTGTAACCTCACAAACATTCTGAGAATTTGGGGAGGGGATTTCAACATGGTTGAGTCAGGACAAATTGGAGGGCTCGAACAAGAGTTAGAAAGGAAATGAAGAAGACCATAAGATGAAGAACGACCTTAAACTATTGAAACCCCCTAAAGGAATGAGAAAAATGAGCGGAACTATCTAGTTCTCATTATGAAAATTTCAAAAAGGATCTAAAATAATTTACTACATACTAGATAGATTTTATTCCAACAAACAATTTTTGAGTTTTGATCTCTTTGACCAAAGCAATGTGTTAATTTCCACCCCTATGCTATTTCACACCATCACTCTATTGAAGTCAATGTCTTTTTTCATGATCAGAGGAACTTCAATGCAGTTAGGAAAAAAAGAAATTACAAGATAAATATTGATCTCTTTGCTTTGAATGATTGTATCAATGTCATCTTTACCATAAATGAAACTAACAAAATCTTGCTTAAGAACATGTCTACAATTGATAGATGGGATATATACATGTAAATAGTTGGAAAGTTTTATTCCAAATAGTTGGAAAGAAAAGAGCCCTTGATGGTAGAAAATTTTAAAATAAACTTCAAAAATATCTTCTTTTAGGTCAAGAATGAATCTCAAGATTGAGTTCACGTCATTTTCTTGCTCAACAACCACCTCAAAATAAGCATATATATAGAAATTATCACTAATAATATGATCTCCATCCCAAAATAAGTTTTGAGTTCAAATCAATATAAAAATAATAATAATAAAAATACATGACTGCTACGTTATCTGAGAAGTGAGAACTAAGCCACAATCTAATATCGATTGTAGATCACATGCAACTCCACTCAATAGATGATCAAAGATAAAAAATAGTAGAATGAAGAGAAAATTTGAAATGAGAGAAAATAGAGACAACACGAGAGAATTTGGAGAACAATCTTTGATACTCTCACTAAGTTATCATTGAATTTGTGAAGGTGAGAGGAGAGTGTTGTATATATAGCAAAATAAGGCATATACATTCAAGAGATGCATTAACTCCTACTACCCATAAAAGGTAGGGAGGTTTTTGTTACTTGGTAAATGCCAAAACATGTGGCATAACCTCATTAAGTGAAGACAAAAAAGTAGTTATAAAAGGTGGCACATAAAGCCAAAAGAAGGTGAGAAACCCAACTACCCCATAACCTACTCAAGTAAGGACAAAATAGTCATTATGAGAGATGGCACAACAAGCCAAAAGAGTGTGTAACTCAACTACCCATGTATGGGAAAGAGTGACACATCTAGTTGATGTATTTTGACACATTCCCCATATTAAATGCAATGCCATGCCAAGAAACCCTAAAGGATCTATCCATCAAACTTGAAATACGGAGCAAATAATTTTTTTTAAACATTATAAAAAGTATCCAATTACTTTAAAAGAGTAAGATTAAAGTTTATTGCACAAGTGGAAGACTTCTACAACTTTCCCCTAGGGTTTCTCTACGTGGTTACTTAATCTAACAATACCTCATTAAAGAACATAATCGATTTAAAGATTACATCTAGTTCATTCATGTATTTAAGAAAATTAAATACAAAAGTAATTCATTCCAACAAGATAAAGATTCATACAAAACATTACATAACATAAACATTCTTGAAACGGCAAAATATTTAATCATTTAGAATCATCATTTTTCAATTACAGAAATAAAGTCCTACCCACTAAGTTTCATTGTATTTACATCATGAGTACATCATGTTACATCATTACACCGGTTACATCAATACATAGAGATACAACAAGGTAGATACATAGAAACACCACCTGATATACTAAGTTGACCAACTCCATGAGAACAAGCTAGAACCAAAACGAAGTCATCTACGCAAGACCGGTTCAAAATCCCCAATGAAAGAAAAAGCCCTACCACTCAACCATGTGGACCAAAAGGACCACATCACATAAGGCCCTCAAGAAAACAACAAAGGTAAACATCACATGGTCTAAAAACACACTTCCATCAGGTAAAGTCACAAACAAGGAACACAAAGATAAGACTCCAAAAGAAGATGCTCCAGAGGCAAGACACCAGTGCACACAAGGGAAGAGTTTCATTGCATAGCTTGATATGGGTTATCTTGGCAGGTCTTCATAGGCCCTGCCTCTCATCCTAGGTTATCCTGGCAGCCTCTCTCAACCCCCGCCCCCCATCCAGGACTCATGCGGACCCAACAAACCTTTTATGAGGACAAGGTAGTTGGTTTTGTCATTCGAAGCCTTCCACACCTCATCTTGAGCCTAAACGAGCACTCAAGCCATGAGTGAGGCATCCATTATCAAAATTAAAAAATAAAAATAATTAAATACTTAATTATGCAAATTACCCTTTTAAATAAAGCATTAAACCAAATACATTTATTTGCCAAAAATGAGTTATTTACTCTAATAAAACTTTATTAATCAAAATTCCTTATACATCAAAATACACTTTCAATTACACACACACACACACATATATACCAGGGAATAAAAATGATTATATATATATATATAAACAAAAAAATAAAAAATAAATATTAAATTATCTGCTAAAAACAAAAACCACAATATGCATTTAACGGCACTATGGAAAATCCACAGTCGTGGCCATGCCCACGACTGTGGTTCTCCATTGTCATGAAATCCACGGACTGTGGAGGTTCCAAAGCCATGGTTCCACGCAAATGTGGGCCTCCACAGTTGTGGGCTCCCACAACTGTGGGGTTCCCACAGTCATGGGCCTCCATGACTTTGGGGTTCCACAGTCGTGGCTCCCACGGTTCGTGGAAAACCCATGCTAGACTGTGGGTTGAGCATCGGTTCCCCACAGCCAGCTCAAATAAAAAAAATTTAAAACAAATAAATAAAAACTTAGTATTTTTAAATTTTTATTTAAGAATCTCCCATGACAAAAATAATCATCCAAGAATAGGAAAAGCATGAAACCAACCAAAACAAATTACCAGAATTGAACATTTAATCACAGAGTGAATTAACACTACAAATTTTCTTAAGATTTAAACTAGAATGGTTTTCTTTACCTTTTTTTTAAAACAAAAACCTAGACCCCAAACACACACAAAGCTTGATACAGAGAAAGCTATAAGAAACAATAAATCCAAACCATTTTCTGATTTCAACTATACACCATGTTGGCATTATACACTCTAATGAGAATTGAAGATGTTGTCATTGATGGTAACCTTACAACCTTGCAACCTTGTGGAAACCTTTAGGCAACCTTGTGGCACTCATCTGGTAAACCACCAGCACCTTCATTGGCAGACACTGATATCGGCAGACACTTCACCGACAGCGGCAACAATGTATACTGGCACCCCAGCCGATAGGAACAAACTTTTGTTTATTGTATTTAATTATAAATATCTTTTGTAAAGCTGACATGGCATATTGTAATAGACTCATATATGTATGAGATCTTATAAATCATTTTGTAATGATATAAGAAATGGATATGGTAGAAGTGATGAGCGAATATTAAGGTAGATTTTGTATAAGGTTTATGGTTATAGTATGAGCTTAAACCGGTACTGAACCTAGCATAGCAGATGCTGAATTATAGCAGTACATTATATTGGATTCTCATAATCCATTTTGTAAGTCAATGAGACTTCCATTTTGTAGATTGAGCAATGAGCTCTAAGAAGTTGGCCTTCCTACATGTGTAGGCACCACATTGTAAGTAATATTCATTCAATGGCCAGTGAGTGAATATTGTGGGTCACAAATCCCACCGAGGTTTTTCCCACATCGGGTTTCCTCGTTAAAAATCTTGTGTTATGGTGTGTTTTCTATGTTGTCTTTATTGTTCCTATTTACTGCATTAATTCTTATTTACCGATACATTGATTTGGAATGCAAAATACTTAATAAGGTCAAATATGTTGTTAACCGGTTAGATACTAATTCACCCCCCCCCCTTCTCAGTATCTTCAGGACTATCGTTAATCCTAACAATTGGTATCAGAGCATGGTCCTCTATTTTCAAAAGTCTAATAGCTTAAGGAAGATTCTGACACTGGTACAGATGGAGAACTTAAGAAAGCAATTAGAAGGAGCTCTTGCGGACTATGATGCAGAGAAGTTGAAGAATATCAAACTTGAAGATGATCTAAGAACTACACAGGAATTCATTCAAGGACTTCAAGAGAATCTTACTATTGTTAGAAATAAAAGAAAAAACTTCGTGAGAAGATGTAGAGTGATGATGATGAAAATGAAACCCTTAATGATCTTGTGAACAAATTGAGGCAAGAAAATAGTACTATGAGGAATGAAATGCAAGATATGACTATGAGATTTTGTAAAGACATTGAAGACAAAAAGAAGAATGAAGATGACTTGACTAGGAGACTCAATGATGCTAGAAATGAAAATCTAAGACTCAGTCATGAAAATGATATGTTGAAGATAGATTTGATTCACATGCAACATGATAAAATTGATGTTGATAAAACTGAACTTATGAGACAAAAGGAAATTCTGGAAAATGAGTTGGTTGCTACAAATCAACATAAAGAGAAATTCAAGAAAAGTTTAGAAGAACTTGATGATATGCTGAAAAGTCAAAAACCTAATGGAGATACTAATGGACTTGGTTTTGAAGTTGGAGAAAGTTTTGGTACTGCAAACAATCATGATCACAGTAAACCGGTAAGACAACCTAATAATTACAAATTTAATGGGAAATGATTTAACTGTAACAAGTATGGTCATAGAGCAAATCAATGTAGATCTAGAAACAATCAGAACATTAATGCACCCACCGGTCAATGTTCCAAATGCAACGAAATTGGTCACAATTCAGAAAACTGTAGAATGAATGTAAGATCTTATGTTTGTGGAAGATTTGGGCACTTATCTAATCAATGCAGAACACAAACCGGCATAGGATATGGAAAGGCTATTCAGAAAAATAATGTGACTTGTTATGCTTGTAACAAGATTGGACACATTGCAAAATTTTATAGAAGTAAGACTTCATCGGCAAATAATAAAGGACCCAGTTTGAAAGGCAAAGAGAAGGTAGATGAAGTAAAGAAAGAATTTTCAAAACAGTGGATTAGAAAGAGAGATCAGAATGTTGATGAAACTATTCCTTCATCAGTAGAGTAGAGTATTATTCCATCGGCAGGAGATTCTTCATCCAACTGAAAACTAACCCTTTGGGGGTATTGCAACAAGTTGGATATCATGCAGTTTACCCTTGGTTAATGGTGAGAAGAAGGATTTCTTCTCTACCGGCAAATGTGTTAAGTTTCACTTAACCGGCGAGCATTTAATGTGGTTGTTGGAAGAAAAGACATTATAAAGCATCGGTTTTCCCTCTTTTTCAATTTACCGAGCATTCAAACTTTCAGAGAGCGCGAAATCCAAGCAAAGGCATCCAAGGCGTAGAAGTGAAGCGATTTCTTTCAAGCACTCAACCATTATCAGGCAACTTAAGGTATTTTTCAATGGCTTCCTCCTCTGCTCCGGAATTTATTGCAAACCCTACTATTGTGGAAGTTGTGAAATGCCCTAGGCTCGTTTTTAAGATCATTCCCGAAATAGCTAAGCAAGATGATTCCATAGGCGCATTTTCAAAAATTCCTAAAGGTGTTGCTTATGCTGAAGACCCTAGAATTTATATTCACTGCAATATTGAGGAATTAGGTTCTAAGGAAGTGTTGAAGATGTTTAAAACTGTTATCTGTGATGAAAATGGAAATGTCAAACACGAACACAAGGTAATTGAAACTTTAGGTTTCGTGGAAATCTTGGACATCCCTAAATTTCCTAAGGAGGTAGTGAGAATTGTCCTTAGCAGGGTTCATGGAGAATTTCTTTGGCTAGATTCAGTTTGCAAAATCACTAAGGAAGCAATTAGGGTAGTGACAGGTTTACCCTCCACCGATAGTAGGCTAGATAAGACTAAGAAGGTACCTAATAACATAGTCATGACGTTAACAAGAGCAACATATGATAGCAGATCTCTGAGAGTAAATGACATCAAGGATGTAAATGTCAGATTCATAAGCATGATCTTAGGCTACAAGACCACACATGCAAACCGACTCAATTCAGTTTCTAGTCTTTGCATTAAAAGTGCTTATGATATGGTGAATAATGATGCAAAAATAGATCTATGTGAGTGGCTAAAGGATGAATTAATAGACAACCTGAAAAAGATAAAAGGAGATAAGAAAGGAACATTTCATTTTGGCAATCTTTTGGTATGTCTTATGTTATATTTCACAAAAGAAGTTCCCGATATTGGAAAGAAAGATTTTGGATATGATATACCGGTAGGCAAACAATTGCTAGAAATCTTCACCGGCATGGCCACTGATAAAGAAAACAAAATAACTGAGTATTTTAAAACCTTCCAAGCAAAAATGAAAACTAGGGAGAGACTACCACAGAGTGTAGTAGACAAGTACAACAAAGAAATATGTTTTGTGATTAAAAAGGATGAAATATGGATGGAAGCAGTTTTTCCTAGAACTGTATGGGTAACTGAAATGGGGTATGAGGCAAATGTAAACATTATTGAAACTTATGCTAAAGCCCTATTAGAAGCACCTAGAGAACCCACATAAAAGGTTTTTGGTAATGCAGAAACAATTGAAAGTGGTGTACAAACATTGAAACAAAGAAAGAAAAGAGAAAAGTACATAAGGAGTGCAACAAAGCAAGTAAAGGAAATAAAAGAAAACATCGTGAACATAACTAGAATAAAGGAAAGTGACCTAGAAGGATTACAACCGGAGGTGCACATCTCACCGGTTGGTACATCATCTGAAAGTGAAATACCTGTTGAGCTTAAGAGAGTTGATAGGAAGAGAAAACCCTCACTGGTACCCTCTCCTTCACTGAAGAAAACAAGGCAAAAGCAACAGGCAGTAAGACCACCGGCAAAGAAGTTGACACCAAAGAAGAAACAAAAACAGGTTATACCACCTTTGGATAACTTATTGAGTGAAATCACTGATGACGGCAATTTATCAAATGTGATTAAATTGTATAAAACATTCTCTGATTCTGAGAAGGAAAGTATTGAGAACAGCATAATTCTACATCTAGACATTTACAAGAAAGTATTAATAGAAGTTGTAGATGATTTTCATAATGAATTGTACAGAAGGTTGGATGCTAAGAGGATTGCAGTTATGGAGCTAGATAAGAAACTCAAGATTGAAAAACTTCTAGCGATACATCCGGTTAACTCTGTAGAGGAGATTGATGAACTAATTAGTGAAGCTAACAGATCATTTTTTGCAACTGGTCACCCACATGTGAGCCTAATGGCTGGTAGAGTCAATGAAATTGCAAAGGAAACAGTAGACAAGTGGGATATCTTTTTTGTAGAGAAGGAAAAACAGGAAGAGTTGAACAGACCTAAGAAAACTTTCAAGGTTTATCAAAAGGACAGAGACAAAGGAAAAGGTAAAGTTGGTGGATTACCAAACATAAAAGTAATTGACAACCTACCACCACCTTTGGTTACTCCACCGGTACTAATTGATGTCATACCGGCTACTGAAAATGTTGACACAACACATGAGGACACTAACCCTGAGTCAGAAATTTTATTCACCATGAACATTGATACTCAGGAAGTGAACATTGTAGTGGACAAGGATAGCACTGAGGTGAAAAATAATATTGCTAACACTGAAAACATTGCAGAGCAATCGGCAGAAAATATTGAGGTTGGAATACAAGCAAAGCAAACAAAGCAAACAGTGCATACAAAGCAACCTTTGGATAGTGAAACAAATACTGGTAGTGTAGATGCTGGCATGGAGAAACCGACAGAGATAGAGATACCGGTAGTAGATAATACAGAGAAACCAACAAAGAAACTGGCAGATACACAGGTACACATTGAGACAGTACAAACGATAATCACTGAGAAGCCCAAACCATTGCTGGTTGAAATGCAAACTCAGACTGATCCACCGGAGGTTGATTCAAGAAAATTGGTTGCTACTACTGCAAGCACTGAGATAGTAAAGGTAGTTGGCTAGACATCTGGTACTTCACTGAGCGAATTCAAACCTACAAATGTGACGGAGGTACTTCTGGACTCAATAAAGAAGATAACGGATTGTAATGCATTGGCCTATAAGGCAATTGACGACACTATTCCTATTCTTAAGATGATTGCACCAAAATGCAATGTAGATAATGTAAAGGATTCTTTAAGTCAGTTAGACACATTGTCTAAATTCATTGCTGGAAATATTTTAACAGTTGATCAAATAAATGAGGAAACATTCAAAGAGAAAATGGAAAAGGAAAAAGAAAAATTATTTGAGGACACAATAAAGAATAGCACAGAGCACATTAACACACTTTTACCGGCACTGAATAAAACAATTTTGGAGTACAAGGAACTGTACAGGGACACATGCAAGCCACATCTGTTAACACTGGATATTGAAAATAAAATAAGCAAAGTGCAAAAAGAGATAGATGATATAGCTGATAATATCATTGGTTCATCTGAACCTATATCAGTTATTGAGCAAGAAATAGCAAGATTTGAGGAAAAGATGGAAAAATTAGAGAAAGAGAAAGAAAGGATCAAGGCAAATGCTAGAAAGCTTAAGCAAAACCTCAGTCCTAAATTAGACAACCTTATCTCTTCAAGGAAAGAGATCTTTGAGGCATTAATTCAAGGGCAAAAGTCACCGGAGGAGCATATGCATAATCTCACTGGTACAATCCAAAGAACTGAGGCAACCATGAAGGACAGCAACATATTCATATAGAATTTAAACTTGGTTTTGGCCGACATATTTCAGATTGTAACCAACCAGTTACAAACTTCAAGGTGAAATTTTGCACTCATTAGACAATTTTTGACAACCTTTGTCATTGATGTCAAAGGGGGAGTAGTGGACAGAAAAAAATGGCTAATCAGAGGAGATCATCTGCTCAGAGGGACCACACATTTTTGGTAAAATCTTGGACTTCATTTTTGGAACATATTTTTGGATTTTTCTCATGAGTGTTGCCATCAATGCCAAAGGGGGAGATTGTTGGCATTATACACTCTAATGAGAATTGAAGGTGTTGTCATTGATGGCAACCTTGCAACCTTGTGGAAATCTTCACGCAACCTTGTGGCATTCATCTGGTAAACCACCGGCACCTTCACCGACAGACACTGGCACTGGCAACGGCAACAATGTATACCGGCACCCCAGCCGACAGGAACAAACTTTTGTTTATTGTATTTAATTGTAAATATCTTTTGTAAAGTCGACATGGCATATTGTAGTAGACTCATATATGTATGAGATCTTGTAAATCATTTTGTAATGATATAAGAAATGGATATGGTAGAAGTGATGAGCGAATATTAAGGCAGACTTTGTATAAGGTTTATGGTTATAGTATGAGCTTAAACCGGTACTGAACCTCGCATAGCAGATGTTGAATTATAGCAGTACATTATATTGGATTCTCATAATCCATTTTGTAAGTCAGTGAGACCTCCATTTTGTAGATTGAGCAATGAGCTCTAGGCAGTTTGCCTTCCTGCATGTGCAGGCACCACATTGTAAGTAATATCCATTCATTGGCCAGTGAGTGAATATTGTGGGTCACAAATCCCACCGAGGTTTTTCCCACACCAGGTTTCCTCGTTAAAAATTTTGTGTTATGGCGTGTTTTCTATGATGTCTTTATTGTTCCTATTTACTACATTAATTCTTATTTACCGATACACTAATTTGGAATGCAAAATACTTAATAAGGTCAAATATTTTGTTAACTGGTTAGATACTGATTCACCCCCCCCCTCTCTCTCTCAGTATCTTTGGGACTATCATTAATCCTAACACACCAAATGTTATCTACAAAATCAATTTAACCAGAGAACTCAAAACAACAGAATTTAATCTTCATTTTAAAATAGAGATTTTTCAGAGAAATAAAAGTACACACACAAGGGTTTTCCAACCCCTACCTAGAAACGCACTCTTGAAAAAGATTATTGCAGAAGAGCCACCAATTCCAATCCATGGCACTCACGGTCCCAACACAAAAAGAATCCCCTCTCTACACCAAACCTTCTTTCCAGAAACAAAACCCCTAAAGCAATCCGCCCAAGGAAACAACAATGAAAAGAATCCCTTATTCTGAAAATTTTCCAGAATATAATGGGGATTACTCAAAAATCTACCTGAGGAAAAGAAACTTCCCCCAAACACAGTGCATGCACAAAAGAGAAAAAAAAACATTCCTTTTAGGAAAATAATTCCAATTAATTAATTTTAAAATTATAAAGAATCTAATAATCAAATTAATTAATATATAATTAAATTTATTCACACATTAAAATACAACCTCATAAATAATTCAATAAAGCTTTTATGAAATATTAATTTTAATTTATTTATTTAACAATTAAATTGTAATTAATTAGTACATAAAGTATTATATCTACTTAAATACTTAATACATACACATAATTAATTATTACTCCAAAGTAATAATAATTAATTATACTAATCTTCAATCACGGGCAAAATTTAATAATAACATAATAAAAAAGTTTAACAACACATTAAACATAACCCAAACTTAACATAAATAAACACATACCACAATCAAAACATCGGTTTATTGCCTAAGTGGCGAACCGATAAGGCTAACACGACAACTGGAAATGCTCTAAGTCGAGCAAGGATATGGGTGACATTGTCGGGCCTTATGACTATCTCCATAATTTTTCCATCAGGATAATATAGGCACGCTCAGACCTGTGGAACCAGCTGGAGTCGATGCCTTGTACCTGCAAACTTGCATCACTGAGAAAACACACATACATATATATCCAGCATTTGCAGGTACACCAGTGGAGGAGAGTCGTGACGTTCTGTGTCCCACCGAAACGAGTGACGAAAAATCATCCCCTCGCACCCCATACAGACTCAACATATCAATGAAACCATTCACAATAAATATTTCATACCTAAAGCACATATGTCAATCCATGGTCAATAACATGAATAAAACCACGTCAAACATCCATAAGATATAACGAATAAATAACCAAAAGCAACATCCAAGTATCATAGTAAAGTCATCTCATAAAAGAGTATCATCCAAACCACATAAATCAAAAGGAAAAGTCTACTGGAGTCAAACTAGGTAGCAAAAATAAAGTATGATCAAGGGAGGGACATTACATTAACCACTCCTAATAAACCTAAGAAAGCTTAAATAATGTGTAGGAAAAAAGAAAATACCCCTAACATAAGGTAAATAAAAAACCTACACTAACACCCCCCTTAAGAATAGATTAGGTGGGTGAAAAGATGGGTCCTAGCAAATGAAGCCATGTTAGGTACCCATGTACATAAAGATCCCCCCAAAAAGAAGCTTTGTTCTCCCCCTCTCCCCCCCCCCCCGGTCCTCCCATAAGAGGAGTAGCCCCTCCAAAAGTATACAACTATCACACCCCAAACAAATCTCACTGATAAAGGAACTTGCTCTTGATATCAAATTAAGGAAAAAGAAGAATGCCCAAGAATTGGATCTTTGAGCAAATTAAAAATATATATATAAGGCAAGAAATAGATCTATGCAGGACCTTGTTGATAAAGGGACAATGGTTTTTTATTTTCTTGCATCACATGGGGAGCTAGGGTTTTTCCAAATGTGGATAAATATGAGATGGTAATTGGGGACCTTCAAACTACCTCTCCAGTACTCTTAAATGAAGATGACCAATCAAAATTTCATGTAAGTGGTAAAAGTTTTATTGATGAAGATAAAAAGAGGGAAAAAGTGAGTAGAGATACCCTTAAGGTTGCTTTGAAGAAAAGGGGGAAGTGGGATAATATCCCCAATTGCTTTTATAGGTTGTACAAAAACCCTAAAGGGTCCAACTCTATTATTTTCAATGAAAACCCTCAAATTCCTTAAAATATCAGGGGAATGGAGGCCCCTAATAAAAAATACACCATTAGAAAGACCTTAAACCAATTCAGATCCTTTGATTTGGATCTTTAGGATGTTAAGGTTGTGGGGTTCATACTTGAGACTAACCTAAGGTTATCTAGAAAAACGACATGTGATTCCACAACAACCAAAGGTGGTACTATCATTCTCCTTAACTAGAGGTGGTATAGTTGTGTTAAAAAGTTTGGGTGATTTTGAAGAATGATGGTTTGGTTTTCTGAGTTTATTTAGCATATGAGCCTAATGGTTACATAAATAGGATAGAATTGTAGAAATGGTTGTTTAACCTCACAAACATTCTTTGAATTTCAAGAGGGGATTTCAACATGGTTGAGAATAATCAAGACAAATTGGAGGGTTTAGACAAGAGTTGGAAAGACAATAAAGAAGACTATAAGATGAAGAATGACCTTAAGTTATTGAACCCACCTGAAAGAATGAGAAAAGAGAGTTGAAGTATCTGGTTCACCTGATGCAAATTTCAAAAAGGATCTAAAATAATTTACTACAGACTTGATAGATTTTATTTCAACAAGCAGTTTTTGAGTTTTGATCTCTTTGACCAAAGCAATGTGTTAATTTTCACCCCCGCACTATTTCACACCATCACTCTATTGAAGTCAATATCATTTTTCATGATCAGAGAAACTTCAATGAGGTTAGGAAAAAAGGCAATTACAAGCTAAATATTGATCTCTTTGCGTTGAACGATTGTATCAATGTCATATTTACCATAAAAGAAAATAACAAAATCTTGCTTAAGAACATGTCTATAATTGATAGATGGGATATTCATGTAAATAGTTGGAAAGTTTTATTCCAAATAGTTTAAAAGAAAAGAGCCCTTGATGGTAGAAATTTTTAAAATAAACTTCAAGAATATCTTCTTTCTTCGGAGTTCAAGCTATAGGAAGACCCCTTTAAGGTGACCCTCGATGAAGAATGAATTGGCTTAATTATGGTGATAATGTGTTGGTTCAAGTTCTTGCTATGATCAACAATGATTTCCTCTATTTTTATAAACCTCTTTTCTCTATCGACGATAACCCTAATGACAACAAAAATGCTCAAAAATGGTGTACAAATATCATTCCTAGGAAGATCAATAATGAGGTGGGAAAGTCTAGCTAACAATATTTTCAAAGTTAAGATTATTAAAGATATTAAGACCCTAAATAATGACAAGTTTGCTGGTCCAAATGGTCTGCTAGTTGAGTCTTGCAAGAAAAATATTTATTGGATTAGTGACGAGTCATGTCTAGTTTATTCAAAGGCTATCAAAATGGGTGTGCTAGGGAGCTTTATAAATGAAGGAATGGCAAGACTCCTTCCTAAGGATGGTGATAAATCTCAAATTAAGAACTAGAGACCCATCGCTCTCCTCAATGTCTCTTATAAAATTCTTGCGAAATGCTTAGCCATGAGGCTAGTTGATATACTTCATTCCTTAATTAGTAATACACAAACTGGGTTCATAAAAGGAGATGCATGTTAGAAAATCTAATTACAAGTTGGGAGGTTATGGAGTGGGCTAAATCCTATGATCAAAAAAAGGGGGAATTTTTCTTCTTGACTTTGAAAAGGTCTATGATAGGGTGGAGTCGTCTTTTATTCTCATGGTCTTGGATTCATTTGGTTTTCCTCCTAAATTTTGTCATATGGTAAGAACTCTTTTTCAAGATCTAATGCTCAATTTGATATTAATGTATCTTTTTCTGAGTTGCTCTTTCTTCAAAGATCTATCATGTAGGGATGTCCATTGACCCCTAGCTTCTTTGTGATTGCCTCAAATGCTATGTATTATATATTAAGAGATATAAGTTTAGGTCCTAAATTTGTGGTATTATCTTACCAAATAATGATGACCTCTTAAATATCCAATTTGTTGATGATACTGTCATTTTTGTGCAAATCGAAGGTAATAATATAGAGTATTTGATGGAAAAAAAAAATTCCTATAAAGATTCAAGAGCTAAACTTTCTAGAATATATCCATAATGCTTAGATGAGTTGGCTCCTTTCCTACCTGGATGCAAAAATTTGACCTTCAATGGGGTGGACCAAACAAGCTAGTCAAGTACCTTGGCATTCCTTTTGTTGTCAACCCATCACAAGATTGAAAGTAAGATAGCAAAATGGAATAAGCTCCACATTTCTTTGGCTAGCAATATTCAAGTTTGTTAGAAAATTCTCATCTAATAGCTTCTACTTCTCCTCTATTTGGTTATTCTGGCATTATCAAGTTAATTACATTCAAAAGTATGTTAGAAGGTTCTTGGTTTGATGGAAAAGGTAAGACAAAGAATTGTTGTAAAGTGGGATTCGTGTTGCATTGATAAGAGTGGGGTATCTAGGAATCAAGGATCTAAGACTTCAAGTCATCTCCCTTGTTACAGAATGGATTCTAAATTATTTTTTGGTAATGAGCCATGGAAGGTCCTAATAAGGAACAATATCTTGTTGGTTGTCCCAAAGTAGGCTAAATCTTGGGTTGGTCTCCACCCACCTGATTCATTGTTTGGCAAATGTCCTATATCCCCTTTTGGCTCTGGCATTTTTAAAAGCCTTTGAAAGGTGTGGGAACATATTAGGAACTGATTTTCATTGATTGTTTCTTTGCAAAAGAGATTTAGCTTCTATTGTCTTTTAATTGAGATGGGTAGGAGAATAGATCAAACTTTTCTTAGCAAGAAATTATTTATGGTTATGTCAAGGAGTTCAATTAGTTGCTTAATAATTATTGGTTTGTTCTTCCTATTGAAATTCTCTGGTTCTTATGGAAAACTAGGGATGAAGATTCTTTTCAAGAAAAAAAGAGGGTTCTTATTAAGTCTTTCAAAAGACTCATTGTAAACTCCACTTTTTTGTAGGTTTACCTAACTACGGATGCCTATAAAGACAAATTTTAGGAGTTGTTAAAGGTTTGGGATACTACCTTTAGCAAGGCAAAGAAGAATTTGCAAATCAATGGTCCCTTGCTAAGGAAATGGAGTACAAGTTTAGGAAGGAATGCCCAAAACCTCATTTCAATCATTACAAAGTCTATTCTATTGATATGGTAGTGGATAATTTGGGGCTCAAATAGAGCTCTCTTGCTCATATTGAAGACATTATTGGTGTTGAGTTGGAGGTGACTAAGCCAAATGATAGTCTTTCATAATTTGATTCCCTAAATGGCTTCACTGGCTTTGACCAATATGGCAATATTTGCAATGGATAATCTCTTATAGTGACCATGTTTTACTTAATCTCATTTGACTACTTTATTGTAACTTTGTGTATGAATCTTAGCTAATGTTGTTGTGATTATTAATCACTCTCTTTTGGTAATAGATAATCAATTAGAAAAAGTAAGTGTGAAGAATATCATTCAAATTACGATAGGGAATGCAACATCAATGGGGAGACTACTTCAAGCAAGGTACCCAACTATTTTTTGGAGCTCTTTTGTCATCTATTGCATTGATCTTCTTCATGAAAATATATGCAAACTTGAATGGTTCAAAGCCATGGTCAAAGAGGCGACAAGAAGTTAACCTTTGTTCAAGCTTTGAGCATCCAAATCTTATTCCATTTAAAATTTGAATGTTCCTTCTACCATATGAGCATTTCTCTATCCCTCTTTGATTAGATAAAATTCAAAACTCCATATCCCATCCCACTCTATTTGTCACACTATTCCAAATTGCTTGATTTTATTGAGGGTACTAGATAGTTCTAACCCCAAGTATTCATAAGCATATCCCAAAAGGGGAAGGGAGTTCCATCTATTGATAAGTTGTCATTGATGTCAACACATGTTGTCATTGATGTCAGCTAAAGGAGTATTGTGCATATGTGTTGTCAACAAAGGTTACCAAAGGTGGTATCATGATAATATATTAAGATGAGGATTAGAAGTATTCAATTAAGGATATTGATCAATATGAATGTGAAAGGTGATGATGAAGTTAAGGAGTATGCTCCATTTTTTGTGCACAAGTTCATGTTCATTCTTTTCCACTATGTACTTCATCAATTTCCAATGCTCATGTATGATGCAGATATGGAACACATGTTTTGGGATGGGTTTGTGTAGCTTGCAACGATACCTTGTCAATATGATGTACAGCATATTCACTATGCACTTCATCAATTTCCAGTGCGCATGTATGATGCGGATATGGGAACGCATGTTTTGGAATGGGTTCATGTAACTTGCAATGATACCTTGTCAGTATGATGTGCCGCATACAGTTAGAATGTCAGAAAAGTTGACCAAGGCATTCGTAGTACATTTCCCAAGGCTAAGAGACAGTATTTTGGTTTGCAGTCCTCTGCACAACAACGTATCATCTTGCAAATTTGAAGATAAGTTGTTTGAGTTGGAAACTAGGTATATTTGAAGTTTTAAGTGGTAACACCCAACACTCAAAAAGTTAAGAATTAGTGAATATTGGACAATGTAGATAGTGCAAACTAGTTAATAGGGCAAGTTGAACTGCCATGTATTTCATCATATAGAAATTTTGGCTCCTACAATTTTGAGGATATGTTCTTTGATGTCCAAAGGATGCTATTCTAGAGTTTTAGTTGTTTTGGAATTTTGTAGGTTTTTCTTTTAAGGTCCTAAGTTGGCACAATGAACAAACATGTTTTGTTTCTCATTTGTGCAAATGACTTGATCCTGGTGACAGCTTAAAATGGTGTGGAATGGTAAAAGGAAAGTCTAGAGATATTTAGCAGGTCCTATAACACTCATGTCATGATCTGCATGGTGTTATTTATGTCTCCCCAATACCATAATCAATTTGATTGGAATAATATGTGCTTAAAGGGCCAACTTGGCTTGGCAGTTGGGTTTGCAAATGATGATTGGACCTTGTGTTAAGAAGTGTGATCTGTGCCAATTTGATAAGATGGTTTTGGGGAAAATAAGCCCTTTCCAAGGTCTGTTGTAACATGTTTGCCATGGTTCATATGTTTTGGAGCCAACTGTCTGGTATCACACGTTTCATCCAAAGGTCATCTTGTAGCAGGCCTAGTTGATGTTTTTGAGGAGTTGCGAAGGATATAAAGGGAAGATAAAATCAGGATCAAAGATGATGTGTGATAAATGTGTGAAAAAGATATGCACTTCAACACCTCAATCAACAAAGTGTATTGTTGACAAACATATCATTTTCTTTTATAAAACTATTGTAATCTTTGGGGTTTGTGAGCTCCTTTGGCATAGCCATTAACATTTCAAGGGGTGTGTGCTTCTAACATGTTTCTCTTTGTGAGACTAGATTTGGGCAATGACCCAAGCAGCAACTCTCATCATGGTTTTTAACCTATGGGATTTTCCACATAAATTTGGTGTCGTGATCATGTGCATTTGTGTTCTCTATGTTTTCATTGCTCAATCATCTATGCGAGTTGAATAACTAATCCCCCCACCCCTTGCCCCTCTCAATCTTCAAGTGTGTTCAACACCATCTCCTATAGAATCCATTTGAATCCACCACCTCCTCCCAATAATCCTCCTTATTAAATAAGCTTCCTTATGGGTAGCAATTAGAGGGTAGAAATGTGAATAATCTTAAGCAATTTTTCAGAATCCACAAGCCATCTATCTTACCAAAAGAAATTATTTATGCCATTTTGAATGATTGAAAAGTTACAACTTTTTATTAAATGGTTGACCTCCTTCATCCCCTTCCATATGGCCAATCATTACAAAATACATAATTAACCATCCTTAAAACACTCAGTCTAATGGCAAATGCACACGAAGGGAAAGGAGATTGTGTAAATTAGAAAAAAATGATTTTGTCATTAATTTAGTTACATTGCAAAGTATAGCAACTTAACTACATTACTTAAGCAAATCTTTGTCAACTCCCACTGGGTAACATGAAACCACTATTAGCGGACATATAGAAGTAGCATTCCTAGAGTCAACTTATGAGGTGTACTAAGAGATGCTAATTGAAAAGCCTGTGCATATGCTTTGACACATCAATATATTTCTCTTTATTTAAAATGAGGGTTAAATCCCATTCACTCTTACACAAGCAAAGAGATTAAATTTTGTCGAGGTTCAAATCTGATCATTTGGCCTATGAGGATGCAACCCACGGCACATGTTTGACAAGTACATCAACTAGGATGACACATAATGGTTTTACATTGATACACATAACTAGCCATATTTACTTTCAATAGTCACCCTGCTAAAAATATATGTAATCTATAATGACCTAAAAACAAAATAACCAGTAGCATTGATTAAATTATAGCGGTTTGCCCTAATCTTTTATATGCAAACTATAATCAAGAATTAGCCCACATCCCAAATGCCATCATCAAATTTGTCATCAGTATTCTCGGCACATCTAGATCTTATACTAGTAATCAAAGAAAAGACAAAATCTGACTTCAAGCTAATGTGTGCAAAGCCATTATCAAAAATTAGCTCACATCCTTATAGTCATCATCAAATTCACATTTCTATTTGTCACGCATCTAGATCCAAGATGTTTGAATTAAAAGTAACATCTTTGAAATTTTGAATTTAGGTTGCTGAAACTCATGGCTCAGGCTCACATTCCAATCCAGAGTCCTGGCATGCTCAAATTTAATGGTCAAACATAAAGAAGCTGTACTTCTTTGTGGAATAAATATATATACTAGAGATCAACTACCCTGGGGATCACACCTAGGTGCAAGATGTTTCCAATATTGCTACATATGGTGAAAACTCATCAGTCCCATGTGTACCCACTAGAGATTTTGCCCCTTTTGTTTGGGCGTGAATGCCAAAATTCATTATTTCAACATCTAAAATAGCCAGGCTCTCAACCCTTAAGATTCTTTCATACCCATGCCAAAAACCTTATTGATTCCCATGTTTTCTTGTGCTCAAATCCACATTGCATTCAAAAATCCAGTGTATTGCATTCAAAAATCCAGTGTACTGCACTGCATAAACTAGTAGTGTAGACTCCCTTCACACTATTAAGTGGAATTTATTTTTCTACAAATAAGCTAGAAGCATAGCAGCAAGCAAAACAAAAAAACAGTAATCTGCCTTTTCGTAAGTGTATAGAAACATAAAACCTTAAACCATTTGAAGTAGGAACTGTTGATAATATATGTAGCGTCGGGAGGACTCACTCTTCTGCATACACCATGAAAACGGATCCTTACAATTATAATTTATGGTCGTGAATCGGTTATGAAATAAATGCATTAAAATTAAGATAAAGTCTTAACTAATCAAACGATTATTGCATTTGCTTATCTATGATCAATTAGTATTCAAACTAATCAAAATAATCATCATGAAACATTGCATTCGCACATGGAGAGACATTGATCGGGTGAATTGTTGCAGCCCTTGAGGAACTTTGATCTCTACTTAAGAGATCGATTGGACTTTGGAAGGTGATAAGAAATACCTTACATTCATCATTATATATTACGCGATACATATTCATTAGATCTGATCGATTATAATACTATATTCGATCTATATACTCAGATCATTATCGATCTAGGTAGACTTCAAGATAAAACAGACTCTGCAATTATAACAACATCACGAGTGATATTTATTCAGACATATATTCTGAGTTATAAGATCAACGCTGAATAAAGTATCAAGATAAAATCGAAACAATATATATTCAGTATTGATATCAGAATTAAGAACATCTGCAGATCGATCATATTAAGAAGAAAAATCTAAAACATTAAACTAAAGCAGAGATCGATCTTCAGGTTTAAATTGATATCATCTATTGATATCAGATTGTGATCAAAGTACAAATAAAATTTTCAAATTACCTGCTTATTCAAATCTGATCGAAATTTAACAGGAACAAGTCCCAATCTTTGATGCATTATTTAACACATGCCCTTTATGTTATGAGTCGCCTTATTATTGAGTGATGATTTGAACTAGAGTTGCTCCCTCTAAAAACACTTTTTTTTTAAACCAGTACACATCACAATCCTTTAAACAATATACTTCTATTTTTTTTAGTTGCTCTATCTACAAACGCTTTTTTTAAAACCAGTATCATCTATTGATATCAGATTGTGATCAAAGTACAAATAAAATTTTCAAATTACCTGCTTATTCAAATCTGATCGAAATTTAACAGGAACAAGTCCCAATCTTTGATGCATTATTTAACACATGCCCTTTATGTTATGAGTCGCCTTATTATTGAGTGATGATTTGAACTAGAGTTGCTCCCTCTAAAAACACTTTTTTTTTAAACCAGTACACATCACAATCCTTTAAACAATATACTTCTATTTTTTTTAGTTGCTCTATCTACAAACACTTTTTTTAAAACCAGTACATCACAATCCTTTAAACAATATACTTACATGATAAATCCATGACATTGTAATAGTGTTTCTTTGGGGCTTAGAAAAACGAACTTTCAGATTTATACTCAACATACTGTTTTAAAATATCTAAGGAATTTCAATCTTAAACAAAGCTCGCTGGATGTTGATTGCAGAAAACAAGTACACGAAAAAATATAGTATGCAAGAATATAAGGAGATTTAAAACACTTGACTTCAGCACTGCAATCACAAGCAAGGTAAAAGTGTACTGAAATTAATGAAGTCTTAGATTCTAAGAACCTATAAATTAGGACAATCAAATCTAATTGGAATTGCCCTACCCACTTACAAGGAATTATATGATTAATTCACTTTGTGAAACAAGAATACCATCACTATCTGCATAGCACCACTCCCCTTTGACAATGCGCGTGCCACCAATATAAATGGGCACATTTTTTTCACCCACTCCTTTCTTGTTGGCTTTCAGTGGATTAGATGCCAGAGCTCTCACCCCAATGTCACACCTGTTTATTTCATCAACATCTCGTATGCAACCATTCACAATTATTCCAGACCACCCATTGTTTTGTGCTGAAACAACAATATTACCCCCCAGTATGGCACATCGGAGACTTCCTCCTCCATCAACAACCAAAACTCTTCCATTACCTCTCTCCTCCAGAAATTCTCGCAGGAGGACATTGTCCTCAAAGACCTTGAGTGTCACAATAGGTCCTGAAAAGGCTCGGCGACCACCATATATCTGGAAACTTGGCTGTAAGACACGGAGATCACCACTCTCCACAAGAGCAGGGTATGTGTCACAAATTTCAGTAGTTGCTAATACTGCCATGAAAGCTTATTTGTTACCAACCTGCATGTAACATAGAGTTTAACATTGCAGTTAGTTTAAGTTAATTCAATTTCTGTGAAACAGGGGACCAAGGTTGATAATTACTGAAATTTACCCGCACCAGAAATATCACAAAAACAAAACTATTAAATGGCCATCTAGAAAGATCTGATAGCTAGAACAAAAGTAAAATATAAGCGAACAAAAAGTCTGACCAATAGAAAACCATTATAAAGGATGATGGTCAATTTAGTTGTAATCTTCTAATGGATTATATATCTTGCATACAGAATGCAGGGAGATGATCCAACTTCAAATGTCTATTGTAAACATCCCCAAGGTATAAAAGGTGCATTAGGGAAAAATATTTTGAGAAATGTGATTTACAGATATTCTCAATAGTATAGAACTAAAGGGGAAACAGGGAACCCAAGGAGGAAATCGTCCAGATTGTAATTGGTAGGAAAGCTATGTGCTTCAAACCAAGCATGAAAAATAACTTGTTTAGTAGCAGATGCATCTAGATGCGAAGATGATTTTGTGATGATAAAGAAAATCCTAAAGGAAGATTTCAGTATCTCTATAACCTCCTACTAGAGAACCTTTTGTTCCAATATTCATGATAATTGTTAACCCATATCAGCCAATAAGGCCATATTCCTGTATGACTCATAAGTGAGAGCAATGCCTAATAATTCAGCACCGTCCATCACAAACAAAAAAGTTGGAAAAAAGAAAATAATCCCAAAAACTATCAAATGAGTGAATCACCTGCGTGCTTGGAGGAATACGAAGAAAGCCCACTGATGGATCCATCAATTAAGACTTTAAATGTGGACTGAAAATCACCTCTAATATTATGCATATTTATGTAATGAACAAACATGTGGATTGCAATTAATAAATTCCTATTCCCTTTGGTATCAGCAACACCAAATATAGACTGCTTTAGTTTTTATATTCTGCATGATTGTAAAGCAAGAAAGTCGTCCTTTTTTTAAGAATTTAGAACGATCCATCTGTTTATTTCAGAAAATGTTACATGAAGATAATACTTGCGTGCTATGAAAGGTATGTGTGGTATCAGAATCTAAAAGACAGATTTAACTAAAGAATTTCTGATGCAAAAATGTACTGTCAATACACAAATGCTTGCTTTCAAGTTCATTGAAATTTTATAAAACAAAGCTGATCTAAATATAATTTTTGCTCAGACAAAATAATATAAATCTCTTGTACTGGTACTGGTACTGGTATGGCTATTTTTTCAAAATAGGAAACGGGGGTACTTGGAGACACCAATGTTTTTTTATAATATAATTTAATAATTTATAGAAAATCTGAAAATATGATGACATTGAACTTTCAAAACAAGAATTAACATTAACTACGAAATTTAGGTACATAAATATTAAATCACCTATTGTTCCTCAGATCACCTGTGGACAGTATTATGATTAAACAGCAAGGTTGCCGGATGATTAATATTAATATAAAATAAGCATGCTTGATGATTAATAATTTAATACTTAATAATAATAATATTATAATACATATACCCATTAATGGGTCCCTGAGGGTTAATCCCACATTAGAAAAAGAGGAGGTTATATGGGAGCTGCCTAGCAAGGAATGGATAAAAATAAACTTCGATGGGCATCTAGAGGAAACCCGGGAACCTCAGGTGTGGGGGTAGTGGTGAGAAATGACAAAGGGTCCATCATCTTCAAAGGAGCCCGTCGTCTGCAGGATGGAACAAACAACGAAGCAGAGGCTTGGGCGGCACTCCTGGCAACTGAGTTGGCCTTAAACATGAAAGTCCAACAGTTGCATCTGGAAGGAGACTCCCAAGTGGTCATCAATGCAATCACTAAGGGCAATACTCCATCATGGAAATTATCTCGTTGGGTGGCGATCATCCGAGAGAAACTCAATCTTTTTGAGGAATTTCGAGTATCCCACATCAGGGGAGGTGCAAATGCAGTGGCAGATCTACTCTCCAACATTGGATGCGACATGACTAGCCAAATGGCCAAGTGGTGGAAGGGAGATGGAGTATGGAAGTGGTCTTAAATGCAGTCCTAGAAGCACGAAATAAACAACATGCACGCAAGGAAGCACGAAATGACAAGTACATCTTTGCAGACTTTGTAATTAAAGTGGTAGTTGCTGAGGCGGATAGTACCTGTTAGAGATGATGGCGGAGTGCAGCAAATCTGCTGTGAAATTTCATTCCTTTTATGTCATCGCGCTTGCATTTATGACCTGTCTCAAACGACGACGGAGGACGGCGGAGGAATTTAATTCCTTTGGTTTGTGAGTTGGTTATTGAGTTTGTATTTAGTTTGATTGATAAATGGTATCATGTCCTTTGCATTGTAGAGGCTGGAGTTAATAATTTGTGCAGGTCTAATGGAAGCAAACTTCACTTTGCGAACTGAGAAGAAATTGGTACCATTCATGGGGATAGTATCGGAGAAGAGAATGCAGGGGCTATTCAGGTACAAAGAGGAGAAATTGTGGAGTGTTGCACGCCTGATGCTAGGAGAGGAGGTGTCGCTCATCCATTTTTGCTATCGGACGAACATGGAGGTGCATTCCCTGATTTTGGCATGGGCATGCGAGTTCGAGCCGGAGGTGGAGAAAATCATGCTCACTTTGACAAAATTGATAGATGGGGAGTACCTAATCAACCTCCACTCCATTCTGGAATGGGTAGTGCCTCAGACAGGCATTCGCATTAGGGAGGGAGACGATAAGGAGGAGCTATTGTCATTTGTTCGAGGTCCGGAAAACCACATTAAGGAACAATGTTGTGAGCGAGCTCGCATTGGTTGGGAAGCCATGAAGCTCTGTGTAAAACTCATGAGGACAGATGAAGTATTGAAGGCTCTAAAGGTGGTGGCGCGAATGGAAGTCGAGAGAGATCTGCGAGATAGATTCGAGGAAGGGCAGGCGGTCCAATTGTTAGCAAGTCTGGAAGGAGACCCCGATTTTGGATGCTTGGAATGCATCCCGAAGATGAAGAGTGAAGCTGCAAAGGGAAAAGCTTTCGTTGATATCGCGGACGAGGAGAAGGTGAACCAGAGCGATAGCGAGTGAGTGGCCATGGGGCCATTGTTTTTGTTTACATTTTCTTCCACTATACTGTTTTGAAAAGACTTTTTAGGCATGTGTGTAATATTTTGGTGCATAGATGCACAGAACTAGTTTCCTTTCCTTGTTTTAGTTTCGAATGTTTTCAAAGTAGGGCAGGATTGTGAATATTTTGGGCCGATGTTTATATCTTTAGTGTGGCCTTGGATGGTTGTATACTTTTTTCTGAATCAATATACTACAAAATTACCGATCAAAAAAAAAATATTATAATACATATTTAATTTTAATATGTATTATAAATTTATAATATTATTATTATTAGGTATTAACTATTAAATTATTAATCAATAATAATCGTGCATGCTTCAGGATATAATACAATGTTTACTATTTAAAATTTAGTGTTACAAACTTACGTAGAATGATTCAAAAAAAAATTAAAATGCATCTCTAAAAATAAAAAAATGAAATGGAAATTGCGGAGAAAAAAATGGAAGCAAATCAAAATCGGAAATATCCTTTTTTGGCGGAGAAAAAAATGGAAGTCGTGTAACCCTTCGTGCAGCTTAGAACAAGTTAAAAACTCTTCACGCGGCTTAAAAATGGCTTCAAATGTCTCTGCGTGGCTGCAAACAGGCCCGAAAACTCTAAAAAAAAATCCACGTATGATCCAGACGTTTTTTAACTAGAAAAACCCTTCACGCGACTTCCGAAATGGCTCAGTTTTACCGCCAAAAGTGTTTTTACACCCTAAAAAGTCGCATTTTTTGCATTGATGGCTTTTTCCAGCCAAGAGATGTCGGGATACCTCATTCCATCTCCCGCCCACAACTCCCAAACGAACCAAAGAATCCACAGGCACCTCCGGTACTGGATATGCGAACCAATACCAAAGACACATACCAGGGGGTAGGGGAGACGTTTCCCTGCAAACTTGTGTAATTCGATTCTAAATACAATGTCTGCTCAGACAAATAAATATAAATTGCCAATATTGAAAGAGCCACAGTATTCAGAACTCACTAAGATATTACATTTCAGAATTTAAGCTCACTGACTCTCATAACAATATCTCTTGGCAAAACTTATGCATTTATACTGAATAATCACCAAATTTCTCTCCAAAGGAGATTTCACAAACTTGCTCAGATGTAGACTCCATCATGAATCCACCCCTTTTGAAGAACCAGGTTTTCATCCAGCTCTCCTATCAACTCCTAAACGTTTTCGTCTCCAGAAATCATAAACAGTTTATCAAATCCAAAAGCATGTCTACTTCCTACCCCTAGTCTCCTTATAAAGAACTCCAGGAAGCTTCTAGAATATTAGGCCAACCACATTTGGAGAACTTTATTTAATAAAGTGACTTTATGATATTATTTTATTGTTTATTTAAATAAATTAATTAATAGTAAGTCATCATTGGATATTTTATTTATTTTTGACAACTTAATAAAAATCAATTTAATTAATTGTCACCTTTCAAATGAGGGACATTACAAACTTGGATGCATCTATTGTAGAGCTTGCCATAGTCAATATAGATGATGGTGAGTCTCTTAAACCTGATGTACCTAGTAGGAGTGGCACTCCGTTTTCTTGTGATTCAAATGATGTTGAACCAAGCAATGGCTTCAATCTAAATGCTTTCGATGAAGATTACAGACCAATATACAATATTATTGTATTATTTTGAAATTTTGTAATTTTGTAATTGTAATGATTTTCATTTATAATCACAACTCTGGAGTCCTAGACATATATGACCCATGACATAATATTGAAAGTTTGAACTATCAATTGACAATAATACTATCTTTATCACTATCATTCTAGGTTACCAGGTTCGGGCCCCTAGACCCCCGGTACTGGTCCGGGGTTCTGGTCTGGTCCACCTGTGATCCGGACAAGGTCTGTATTCACAGACCTGATTTGGACCAGGTCGAACCCAAGAAGACCCAGGTCGAACCCAGGGGTCTGATAGCCCAGAAATGGTTTGTGTTTTTGCAAAATTTAATTTTTTTTGAATTCCACCACATAAAAAATTAAAATATAACCCTAAAAGTGAGTTTTAAAACATTAACTTGCCTCATTTCACACAAGAAACATGACTACAAGCAAGGGGAAACGAAGATGTGGGAGATATAACCAGAGCATACTGATTTGGATGCTTTCACTTCTCAGCGTATTGCATTTGATGACTCAGATAGTGAGCAAACTTAAAGTGCAAGTGCAAGTGTCAGTGACATTGGCATTGGCATTGATTCATCTAATGTCAATGTCAATGATCAGGAGGAGGAGAATGAGGATGATGAATTAGAGAATCCATTTGATGATCAAACTTTAAATTGTTGAAAGTTAAAACAATGATACTTGAATATTTTATCATTTTGATATTAAACTTGATGTATATGATGTTGTTATGGTATGATCATGATGCTGTGATTACAAGTTTATGTTGGTTTTGTTGTTTATATGATGCTATGTGACATGCTAATCTTAATTCATGCTTATAGGCTGCATATATATATATATATATATATATATATATATATGTTTTTGTACTAACGAACCCAAACCCCTTTTCAAAATTTTGTCGTACGGGTTCTTCGAACCCGAACCGGCAACCTAGCTATCATTGATCAATGATGAAGTATCATACCATCAAAAATTCAGATGTCATTATTACTATAAAATTTATATGATACGTCAATTTTTTTTCAATTTTGTATATTTTTCAATTTTTTTGCATATGTATATAATCATACCCAAGAAAAAAATTCTTGCCCCAACATACCAAAATCCTATACCCTTACCCAACCCCATACCAAAATTGTCAACTTAGATGAAAATGAAAACAAAGTTGTAGAAAACTTGCATCAAAGACCCCACCAATGTAAACACAGTCGGGAATAAATTTTGGACATCTTCAAAGAGACTCTCAATAGAAGGAGATACAATTAGCTTTAGACAGTGATGATGGGCGCAAGCCCATGCATCCATCTTATGATCATGATGCTGGACTTCTTCAGTAGCAAACCTGTGTTCCTAGAGATGTCAATCTTCAAGGATCCATTATGGTCAAGGGGAATAAAGCATCTTATTCAGGACACCCTTGACTATAAAAGATACATACAGACTTGAAATTGCTATTAGTTTGTGCATAGATGAGGAGATAAACAATCAATCCACTTGAGAAATGTTTTAGGGTCAATGCGTGAAAAATAATATCATCAACCAACAAGATTGTCATATATCTTCATAGAATCTAAGAGTGCAAGTGGGATGTGACTTCTATTGACTTCTCGGTGGGACACATTTGATGTAACAGTGTCATGTTGCACATGGTTCTAAGGAAGATAAAGCAAATGACTCGTCATTTGCTTCGAGATTCTAGACCAACAATGTGTACAACCACAAATCTTAAATTCTTAATTTCAACATGTCTTAATCATACATGGCAAATAGAGTGAATGAACCAAGTGTTCGAGGTTACTGTTTTAATATTAGATTGTTTAAAATGTATATTGTATGGGAATCTTCCAGACAATCTTGCATAAAACATTATAATCAATCTTTCAATTCTCACAGCATAGCCCATTAACACTGTCATTGGGTACTTGCGATTCATATCCTTCAATAATAACTATGACATTTTCTTTGGCAATGCATCTTACAAGACAATGCATGGAAAACCTTGTAAGGAACCCTTGTGCTGGAACTAATTTGAGGACCGTGCGACTATTAAGTTGTATGTGGTGAGAGATGGAGCATGTAGCAAACCAAGGTAGCATACTTTAGCCTAGTGAAGTACATAAGAGGCAAAGCAGCATGAGAAATTATCAAAGAGATTGTTGTGTGGCACAATGTTCTGAGGAAGATCATTTCACAGATATGTCCTTTGTAGCTTCTAGAAAAACTTTCAAAGTTTCAACAATAATGCATACAAAGCTTAATTTCAGCACAACTTATCATCCATTGAAGATACAGCATATGAACCAGGAACTTAAAGAATATGTTGCCTATGCAAGGCATGCTGATGCATCAACAATATCATTGAAACTCGCTTGCTATTGGTGCACTTTTCCTACAACAATAGCTATTAATTTCTTGAGTGGTGCAGCTAATACATTGCAAACCTTGCTAGATGTCCTTTGAGCTAGAGTTGATTGAAGGGCAATTGGACAGTACATGGTGAGAGATGTAGCACATGGCAAAGATCCAGTAAAGACAAAAAGAGGCTTAGGATAGACAAAAAAAAATTGTGTTGATTCTCATAGGTCTATTGAACTGAAAATTTTGGTCTTCTTCACAGTCAATTGATTTGTTCTTCTCCATTTCAGTCAAGGAATACTAGTCAAGGAGTTCCTTCATGAAAATAAATTGGTTTTCATCAGTTTCGGAGCATCAAGGACTTGTATGTAGGGTGGTTAAAGACTTAGGATGATCGAGTGCACTCTAGGGAAGAAGACAGCATGTGTGCAGGCCTCAAGACTTAGCAATTTTCCAAATTAACAAGTTCATGGATATCAGCAGATTACAAACACATGTTCACCCTGGCAAACTCATAAAAACCATTGCAGCAAACAGTCACACCCCGGCTAACTCATCAGAAGCAACAAACTATTTCTATGAACAACCAGTAAATTCATCACTGTGCATGAAAAACTTAGAATATGAAGGGTTTTGTCTGTTCATTTCATCCTCCAAGAATCGTTTTGCATGTCCACATTCTTGGTAAATGTCAGGAGGTTATTAAACCAGTTTTGAAGACTGCACACAGATTGGCACTCATGTTTACCTCTTGGGGCATGTGGGATTGCATTCATTGTTTGGCTTGGAGCAAGGTTTTCAAACAGAACAACAGATTAATGTATGTTCACAATCTTGAAACTTCTCATTGAGTTTTTTAAAGTCACGTTCACAGCTCAATATGTTGTTCTTGACTGTTACATAGTGGACTTGAGTATTTGCTCTTCAAACTAGAGTTTTCTCTCCATATAGGGTTTTTGCAGGTCAATAATTTATCTCAATCATTGTCATGTGATCTCTTGCTGTTGTCTTATGTTTTCCATTGGTTGGTGATGATATTTAGATGTAAATGAATAATTGTTACATGGTTTTAGTACAGTTTATACTTTGGCTTGTTTGAGGCGGTCATTGAGTAGTCACATAGCAAGATCTGTAATTGGTGAGCTAATCAGGAGTATCTTGGTCAGTTTATGCACCCGATTGGTATCAGAGAAGGTTTGAAACACATGTAACTTGAAATTTACAGAGATTTGTTGAGTTTCAAATATTGTACTTACAATAAGCCCAAAATTGTTACCTAGAAGTGGTATCAAGCACAAACAAGGATGACACATGAATCTAACAGAGAGGGATGCAGCTGAGGAGAGATTTCAGAAATTAGAAACTGATATTACCATGATTTATTGTCACATGGAAACAATGGACATGTTTGGCAATGTTTTCCTCGCTATTATTCAAAAAATAGGTAAACAGCAGAGCCAGGGAGAACTTACGTACATGGCAAAACATCAAACAGTGGCAACAATTGTCCAATCAAAGCTGAGATAAAGATTGAAATACAACCTTTTGATGAAGAGATGAATATGGTGAAGTTATACCAATGAATCTCACAAATGGAGATCAACGTCAGCTTGCATAATTTGAATCCCCACCAGCAAATCTATTTTTCCCATTTGAAACAATTTAGCCATGCTTTGACGTGGCATGAGACATATGATA
Source organism: Cryptomeria japonica (assembly GCF_030272615.1). Lineage (NCBI taxonomy): Eukaryota > Viridiplantae > Streptophyta > Pinopsida > Cupressales > Cupressaceae > Cryptomeria > Cryptomeria japonica. Next base: position 640,092,751 of record NC_081405.1, on the reverse strand, counting down.
CTATATTGCAAATAAAAAGAGCTCCTCCAATTTTGGAATGGGAAGACTTCAAAGACTTGTCAAAAAAAAAAATTTACCCAATTTACTATGACAGATAGAACAATCCAATTGTATTTCTTTCATCAATGACAAGGGCAAAATGTCCAAACCTATGCAAGTGAGCTCTGGCAAACAACAATGCAGATTGGACAGGATGTGGTGGACAAAGATGTGCTCATGAAGTACATCAGAGGATTGTTTGGGCATCTTTAAAGGGCTCCTGTCATGGTTAAACCTCAAAATCTTGATGAGGCTAACGAGCAGACTCATTATTTGAAGATGACTACAAAGAAATCTGACTCATATAAGGACAAGCATAAAGGTAAAAGGGGCAGCAAAGTAAGGATTTCAATAAGAGTAAAACCAAGTGGAAGGCTAGAAAACCACTAACGCCACTATGAAGGACGGCAATAAGGGCAAAGAAAAAAGATATTGCAAACAATGTGACAAGGAGTGTCAAAACAAAGAGGCCTGTTATAAGTTGAACATAGAGCTACATTCCTTCAAAAAGTTAAATAAGGACAAGAATGTCACTACTACTCACTGAATGATAGAGATTGAATGCGTGTTGGACATTGATGACAGTGCAATTGTGCAATTAAGGATGACACTTAAGCTCGGGACAAGGCTAATAAGGTAGCTCATGTCTGAGCACAGCTCAAAGGTAGAAAAGTAGGTGCAGTCTTTCATACTCGCTCTCATGCAGGCCTGATTTCACAAAGTTTGGTGTAAGAGATCGGGTTGCAATCAAAGAAACACTCAAGACCATATTATTTGGGTTGTCACAAACAAGGTGTAGAAATTTCAGTCAAGACACAATGCATAGACTTAAAGGATGAGGTAACCATAGATGGCGTTCCTTTGGATGTTTGTGATATAGTGTTTAGAAATTCCTCTCTCTATAAATGGTATGCAATCTTCTATGGAAGGTTGAATAAGTACCATTTAAGAATAGAGATGATGATAAAATTATTAAAGAAAATCCAAAGTGTCAATGGTAGTACTGCCAAAACAAGGCGTAGACGATTGCAACCCGATTCATCTAGGGCAAACCCATCAATACACAACAACAGTTTTAAATATTTTTTAGCTTTTTTAAGGAATTGACCAAGCAAAGGCAAGTAAGCTTCCAGATCCAGAACTGGATGCATCCCTTCCACTACAACCAATTTTGATCGATCAACCAGCATCTCTTTCACCTGACTCCCCAATCAACTAGATCAAGGGTAATCGTTCAGTTAGCAGACCTCATCCTCCCACCCTAGTGGAAAGAATTATAAGGTGTCTTTTTTAAAAAATACCCAAATTTGATTAGGTGCGATCCTCAACCCTAAGGTGACTTCTAAAACACATGAAACACCATAAACAAGTTCATTTTACTTCATTTCTTTTGCAAACTAAAAAATGTCATTCCAAGAGGCTGAATATTCATTTTTGCTTGTTAGATCAACAAAGGGAATTCAAAATTTGATCTTTGAAGGTTCTACAACAATTGCATTTTCCTATGGATTTGCAAGTGTTCATTGGCTGCCAAGAAGATCATTGAAGGATATTTTTGCAAAGAGGCAAGTTTTTCAAAAAAATTCCTCCATTTTTGTTTTACAAACATGAAACAAATTCTTTGCTTTGTTTATCTATATTTTTTCCATTAGTCTATGAATGTATCAAAGATTCAAAAGAGCTAGGTTTTATAAATCTATTCTTTGGATTCATTAGTTTTTGATGTGTCTACAATTTTTTTTGCCATAGGAATCACAATGACAACTAATTCTAGCTCCATAGCTCAACCTAAATTCAAAGAAGATCCAAATTCTTCTCTGAAAATATGTTGATATGATACAACCGGTTCCAAATAGTGGAGGTTACATTTGGATTTGCAATGGATGTGACACTAGATATTCTAGCTAATATAGTTGGGTGAAAGCCCATTAGTGTGAAATACCTAAGGCATCAAACCTTACCCTGGAAAGAATGATGTACAAGTGCCATCAGAGACAATGATAGGATATATAATGGAGCAAGAACATGTAGATGAATGAGCAAATCGTAAACCAAGATACCCCTTAATAAAAAAAGATCAAAGGGAATGCAGCCCTCAATACTCTCATCTAATCCCAATGTTCTAGTAGAAAACCACCTATTTTTGACCACTTCTCATCTTCAACGTGAACCCACTACAAACAAAAGACCAAAGGGGCCTTTGGAAACTGCATTTCCAAATGATAGTTGAAACATTGCCCTCTAACACATAGCAAGATGTATTTATGCAAATGGTTTGGCTCTCAATGTGGTTCGCTCACCGTATTGGCAAGAGATGGTGAAAAACATTAATGAGGCTCCAAAAGGGTACAAGGGCTTGGGTTATGAGAAGTTGTGCGACACCTTATTGAAAAAAGAGGTCAAGATCGTTAAAGATTCATTGCAGCCCATAAGGGGTTCATGGGTTGAGATAAATGTGTCCATTGTTTCAGATGGGTGGAAAGATGCAAAAAAACGGCACTTGATCAATTTGGTACTAGTGTCTCCTAAAGAGGCAATGATTTTGAGAGTCATGGATTGTGAGGAGTAGGTGAAAGATGGCCAATTTATTGCTGGCATTCTCATTGCAGTCATTGAAGAAGTGGGAACCAGTAATATTGTTCAATTCATAACGGGCAACACAAAGAATTGTAGAGCTACTAGGCCATTGGTTGAGGAATGATACATATCTTTTGCACACCTTATGCGGTCCACTCTCCAAATCTTATGCTACAAAAGATTAAGAATAAAATTGATTGGACCAAAGAGTTGTATGCAGGGGTTGAGAACATCCAAAAGTTCATCACCAACCGCCACATGTCTAAAGGCATTTTTAGATTGTTTTCAAAATTGGAGCTATTGAATGTCAGTGAAGATTTATTAAATTTTACATTTTCATAATTTGATTATGTATTTTAATTCTTCTTTAAAGTTTGTTTTTAATTTTTATTTTTTTTAATAGATTGCAAAGACCCCTTTCATCTCTAACACAATCATCTTGAGACAACTTGTGAAAGTTAGAGAGGCACTTTCTAGCATGGTGATTAGCCAAAATCAATCCATATGGAGGTAAAGCAACTCTAATAGTGCAACAAAAATTAAGCAAATGATATTAGATAACTCATGGTGGGAATGTGTGGACTATCTCCTTAGTTTCATCGAATCCATTTTGAGCATGGTTCAGTAAACTTACATGGACAAGCCTTGCATGGGAAGATATATGATGGGCATAGATGGAATACTCGCAGAGTACTCCACGAGTTTTGAAAAACTCGCAAGTTTTTTTGCTCTACAAGTATTTATGACTTTAACTCACAGAGTTTTTGGGAAAAACTCTTAGTCACTCTCATTCTCTTCATTAGAATATATACATGAATTATAACATTTAAGTATAAGAAAGACATATTGAAATGTCACTTATACTTTAAGTTATATTTCATGTATATATTGGCAGGATGTTTGAGAGTGGTTTCAGATCTGTAGGAGTTCTATTGCAAATTCTAGGTTTTAGAAGATCTTTTAAATTTTCAGACTTAATCAAATTTCAGTAACCAGTAGGCTCCTATCAACATAAGTCACATTTCAATGTCTTTTTCCTTTCTTATACTTTAAGTTTTATTTCATGTATATATTGGCAGGATATTTGAGAGTGGTTTCAGATCTGTAGGAGTTATAATGCAAATTCTAGGTTTTAGAAGATCTTTTAATTTTCAGACAGTCAAATTTCAGTAATCAATAGGCTCCTATCAGCATTCCATCGCTCTCTCTACCTCACTCACTTTATATACCCCGAATTCTAGACCTATCTATCTTCCTATCACTCTTCCTCCATCTCCTCTCTCTACCACTCTCTATCTCACTCTCTCCTCTCTCCCCCAAGATCTAGACCTATCTCTCTACCTCTCTCTCTCACCCTCAGACCCCTACAAGGGGTGCTACGCTCAACCTCATTTTGGCGAGGTGGAAGAGGCACATCGGACTCCTAGGACTAGACCCTCCAGTTCTATCTCTCCCCTATTTTTCACTAGAGCTAAGAAGAGGAAGATGTAAAATGTTTTGATGTAGTATTTACTTTTAGTTTTAGAAAAACAATTTGCTATTTCATTTTGTTTCAATCTGTCAACCACCAGCATTCCATAAGAGGATGCCATTTTGTACCCAATTTGCGTTTAAATCAATCAAATATATCTAGACTCAGCTTGTTTCTTTTGTGTTCTCATTTACTGACTCATTGGATGCATCTCCTCACTAAATTTTGCAAAAAAATGCATTTCTAATTAAATTTGAGCAATGTTTTAAGTTGCCGAGTTTTTGCCGAGTATTGGCCGAGTTTTTCCCGAGTTTTTTTTAGGCCTTGGCAAGTTTTTGCTTTTGGCGAGTAGTTCAACTATGATGATGGGATCAACTCAATGATTGAGAAGATGAAGAGCATCATAAATGTGAAAGAATAAGTCCTCGAAGGGACTTCTTCAAAAAGGTGACCACAATTGTTGAAAACAATGGAACAAACTAGCCAACCTATTACATCTTCTTCCCTTTGCATCGACTCCAAAATACTACAGTAATGAGATTCTTTCTATGTCAAAAAGGGTTGCCCCATATAGATTTTGAAGTGGCTAAAGGGTACAAGGTAGCAATCTATAGACTCTTCCCTAAAACTCAATTGCGAGATATCGTCACAAATGAGTTCATTGATTTGGTGCACTCAAAGTATTATGGCTCTTCATGATAGGTTTAAGAAGGATAATCATAGTTGGTGGTACTTCCATGGCCAACAATTCCAACACCTACAACCCCTCGCAATAGAAGTTATATCACAAGTTCAATAAATTTTAAATTTTTCATCTTTAAAGTTTCGAATTTCAATTTTCAATTTAATTTATAGTTTTTACTGTTTTTTAATTTTATTTTTATAATGTATAACTTAATTGTTTACATTGAGTTTGTCTTTATAGGTTGCTAGTTCATCTACATCTAAGAGGAATTGGAGCACATATTCATTCATCCACTCAATAAAGTGCGTCAGATTGCACTCAAAAAGAGCGAAGAACTTAGTATATGTGCATTCCAATTTGTATCTCCTTACACAAACAACATGACTACAAGGGGGCATAAAGTTGTGAGATATAGAACTAGAGGACACTAACTTAATTACTTCCACTTCCCAACATATTGCATTTGAGGAGTCCAAAAGCCAACACACTTTTAGTACAAGTGGCAATGGCACTAGCACTACTTGTGATTCATCAAATATTCCTACATCATCTAATGTCAATGATAATAAAGATGATGATATTGATGATTTAGAAAATCCCTTTCATAATTAAAAGTTAAAAACTAATTGTTAAACTTGATATTATTGTTTTAATATTGAACTTGAAGTTTGAATGATGAATAATTATCATGCATATTTTAAATGACATTCAAGTTTATGGTGGTTTTGTTGTTTATATGATGTTATATGATATTCTGGTCTTAATTAATGCTTTTCAGTTGCATATATAATATATATTTATGATTTTTACATGTTTTTTGTACGAACTACCCAAACCCAAAAAAAATTAGTTGGATCCACAAACTCAAACCAAGATCCATAGCAAAACAGACAACATAGTTATTTTCACAAATTGCATTTGTGAAAAATATTTGCCCAAAACAAATTTTAATTTTTGCTTTTTAAAACCAAAGTGGTGGCCACAGCCCCCTATGCTGTTGAGAGGTAGCACCCTCACAGCAGTTTGGAGGCAAAGGCCCAACAAGGTTGAGGGGCAGTGCCCCTTACATGTTCCTTGTCACAACACAAGGTAAAGGGGTGGAGTTTGCACCACGAAGCCCAAATTGAGACCTTCAAAACCACACAAACCTTCAAACTCATGAGTTTTTGACAATTTTGACATGTTTAAGAAGTGAGCTAAAAGTAAAAACTGTGAAAATATGACTCATTGTGTCCACTATACATGAGTTTTTCATGAATTTTTGAGCAAGTCACTTGCTGAGAACATCAGAGATCTTGTTTTTGAAACTCAGCAAGTTCAAGATCAAGTTACTCAAGACAGAATATTTCTCATGAACAACCAACAAGTTTTAAATCTGTGGTTCAAAACATACATGGGCTGCATGCACACAATGAAAAGGAAGGTGTAGATCAACACGTACACCAAATTGAGATCTTTTTGAGGAACCCAATGGTCCAGCCCCTTGCAGATTCATAAAGCATAAAATCCAATTGTTGCCCAATTGCCTACTTCCTACCATATGTCTCTATCAGCAAAGCATTCAAGAGGCTAATGAGATGAAAATACAGCTGCATGAATTGTAAGAATGTGATATTGTAAGGCTCAGTACATCACCATGTGATTCAACTATAGTGATTGGTACCAAAGAAAGACAGTTCTTGGCAAGTGGATTGACTATAGAGCGTTAAACAAGATTGTGGAAAGGAATTGATACCCTCTAACTTAACATTAATGATTGATAGATCAATTGTGACATGCTAGGTTCTTCACTAGGTTAGATTTGAGATCCAAATATCATCAAATTAGAATAGAAGTAAAGGACATGTGAAAAACTGCATTCAAGACTACGCAAGGATTGTTTGAAAAGCTAGGTGCTTTGGTTCGGGTCATGCAATGTACTAGCAATCTTCATGAGATTAATGAATGGAGTGCTACGCCCTCTCACCAATGAATGTGTGATTCTCTATTATTATGCTATCAAACTGTCAAATGATTATATTCATTACATGAATGGGCTACCCCTGGATCCCACGAGGGACGCTGCCCCTTGACTCCTTCGGGGGCGTTGCCCCCAAACCCCCATCAAACTATTAGTCTAACCAAGTATTAGACCAATGATGAATCATGATCACAATCTGCAAAATACATATCCCCTATTGCAAATCTCTACATCTTCACAATCAAAGCCACAATCAAGGATTATTTTGTTTCATGTAGTGGACAATTTATTTATTATACAAGGAATGCCATAGACAAAGTTGGCATGTGTTCATTATACTGTTGAATAGAGTCATAGTTAGTGAGAAATGCCATTTTCATAATGAAAAAATGTATTTGCAAAGACAACTCAGAAAAATCCCATTTAAGGTCAAACCGGAACATAACCAATTATCATTTTATTTAACAATTCCTCTTTGTTAAAGAGTTTGACAACAAAACATGTAGTCTTTAAGGCTTTAGATTCTTAAATATGAACTTGTGCTCATATGTATATATAAAGATTATAATTCCTATTCAATTACTCATGCTCACAAAGGTTCTATAATGCCTATGATGAATGCTTTATCAATGTTATCATATAAATATTTGAAATTTACTAATTTTTTAATAGTTGTCCCCTAAAAAAGGCCAAAAAGTACCCCCGTACCAGAAACACGTCCTGCTGTCCCCTACCATCGCTGTCCCAGAAACTTGCAGGAGCATAGCTTATTTTTCTTTTTCTTTTTTTTATTTTAACCCATTTTCTGGGTTCCTGATATCTTCCCAGTTTTTTTCCGATAATATCCCAACAAATTAAAATTACTTTTATCTTTTCAGATGCCAAGAAATTCCCAAGAACAATAACTGCTTCTATGCACTGTAGGACCTATAAAATTTCAGTGCCAACTTATTTATTTTTAATTTTTAATTATTTTTGCTTGATAGATAATTGTTTGTAGGGCTGTAGCCTTAAAAAGCCCTAATATTCCTCCTCGAAATGCTTCTTGCTTCATTCAATTTTGTATCATGCCCATGATGTCTTTAAGAGTACTAGGGACAATCTATAGTAGTTGCATATTATCTTTCACTGCTATAATCTTGCAATGAACCTGAAGTGAGTAACTGGCAGTGGTGGAAACCCAAAGAACACCTTAAACGGGGTAATCTTAAGTAGAGGTGTGAAATTTCATTTTATACCATCATTCTGCTCGTGACAATCATTTGACAAATTGGGCTGCTTCTCTGAAATGAAACAACACAAAACTAAGGAACTCGAGATATAACAAAAGGTAAAGGAGGAGTTGCCAAAACTAGTTGCTCAAAACATTCCTTAGCAATGGTTAATGTAAGATTACAACTACCACATGAAAATAAATTAGCAACGTACAGTATACCATGGGCACGATCATCCAAGATATTTAGGACATCTTGTGTACTTGGGGACAGGCATAAATGTCCCCTTTCTGTCTTTAGAATTTGTTCAAAAAGGCAAGCCTCTCCTAAAATAGGAAACTCCAAGGAGATGCCCTAGCATTCCTAGTGTTCCTTGACAATTCCTATGCAGCCTGTCATCGTTGACAGCCAAAAATAGATTTTTTTTTAAAGCCTGAAACATAAACGGGGGACCCACCAAAGCAAAAGACAACCCCTAAAGTTATCCATATGTCTTTATCTTTTAAGAATTCATTATATAGCAGAACCGTTATGTCTTACATAGGAAAAATTGATGAGAAAACAAGACAATCATCGATTATTGAATTTGGATGAATGAAGCAACGTAATGATGTTTTATTATTTCTAAAAATGTACAGAGAAACCATCTATATATTTGTAATAAAATTAAAGCAAAAAGGAAAGTCTTGCTGCACAATAATAAACAGTCTTTTGTAAATAGTTGTACATAGCTGGTCCTATGAAAATATGCTTACTTATGCTAAGTGTCTAAGTGACGAGACACAGACAACATATTTATATGAATATCAATATCTGTTCTCAAAAAAGTAGCTCATGCAATCTAGAGATAACACTCAGTGCAAAAATTGAATTCTGAACATAAAAGAATTACACTGCACATATATACAGGGAAAATATCATTAAAAGTGTATGGGAGAGAATAGTTGTTTCATCTTGTTTCTTCCGATTGCTTACATTATATCTCTTTGTTGCATTGTATATATGTAAATGAGAATGAAAATATTCAAAACTATGCATTTGCTTGATTGAATGAAAATATAAAAGAGCCAACATGCAAATCAACGGATAGTGATTGCAAATTTAGCACTTTGTATTTACTTTTTAAAACTTTAGCTTCTTTTAGTTTGTTTAAGTTATTTTTAATTTACTTGTAGTTTAAATTAAAATATCTTTTTCGTATATTATTTTGATACCAACCCAAAAAAAATCACCATCCCCAAAACTTTTCCCCATCCCCACAATAGAGAGAAACAGTTGTATTGCATTCTGCAAAACAGCTCTAGAAAGTATTGTGTTGTTTTATATGCATCATTAGAGAAATGGTATTAATTATCAAAGATGCAAATGCATACAACCATCGTAGCCCTCTGGTTATGTGTACAAATCTGGCCTATTTTGAGATGTGAACCAAAGATGCAAAAGCCACAAGGATACAATGAAATATAAGGGTATTGTATCTGAAAGTGATATTAAGTTTTGATTTTGTTAATTATATTGGAGGAAGATCCTAAAATACACCAAGTCTTTAATAGTTTAATTGTATGTAATCGTATAGAAAGTGAAAAGTGGATTTGAAATCAGAATATATATGTAAGCTCTACCCTAAGTTCCAAGATGAGATCAGAGATGAGAAACTTTTAAAACCTTTATAGGTCAAAGCAGTCTGTAAGAACTAATGAGATGACTTTAATATCCTTTAGGTGAAAGCAGTCCGGATGAACTACTGAAATGACTTTGAAATCCTTTAGGTCAAACAAGATCAGATGAACTATCAAAAGTGTGTACCCGAAGATTCTTTCTGGCTGTTTATAGAATAAATTTCCCACACACAGTTTGATTATCCTAGTCTAAGATTTTTAATGAACTAGATTATTATTGATGGGTGTTTTGTGACACTCCCCAACATAAAATTAAAATACACCAAGTATCCTATCCTCTCTTGAACAAGGAAACCTCAAATGCTAAAGATGTGATCAAATAAGGTTACCCCAAGGTTCCTACTCTCAGGTCTTGACATGCAATGGATAGTCTCAATGGAATGATGTGATATTGCTGGTATCACAAAGGGACTTCCACTTCTACAAAGCTGGAACTTAGAACATCTGTTATGGCAATCTAAGTGATGCTTTCCTCCTAAACTAACTTGAACTCTTCAAACAAAAGAACAGAAGGATGAGGGTTAGAGAAACTAAGCTAAGATCCTAAGGACAATGATAACAATGGATAGTGTTTTAGATAGACAAATTCCTTATTGAACTACTTTCTACTTAACCAGATAAAGCTCACAACGCCATAGAAAGAGTGCAATCTTCAAAGGTAGTGAAAGATTTTCATATTGTAAACATCCATCCAAATACCCAATGTTGGCACAATCCAAGTGAATATCCACAATTGAACTATTGCCAAATGAGGTTCAGACTAACCATGCAAAGTAATTTGCAATCAACAAACTACAAATGGTATGAACCAAGGAATCTATCAAAAATCTTTGCATTTCACCATTAAAATCAATAAACTTTAACTAAATGTTGAGAAGTAGAAACCATGCAAAATATTAAAAATTCATACAAATGTTCACCATATCTTCAATTGAAATTATGTATTTATTCCAACATAGTTTCGGCAACAATTTCTAATCTCCTCCCTTTACAAAAGAAAAGGCAAGTTTTATATAGACTTCCAATTACAAATCAAGGGCCTGGATTGATCCTAATCAATGGCCAAGATTAAACAATAAAACCCTAAGGTTGAGGTAGGTATACCTACCACCACTTACATTTAATTCCAACCAATGAGAAAATTAGAAGTCTTTGAATACATATCCTTTTAGAGAAAGGACCAATGAGAAAAAAGTTGTATATTGCACCTAATGCCTTCCACACATTTGTTTTTCTCTTTGTCTGAATCAGGTTCAATGAATCTAGACATGTTGACCCTGAATTATTTGATTGGTGGAGATGAGTAGGTGCCACCTCAACTCTTTGTTTCAACACCACTTCTATATCATCATAAAGAAGTCTTTGCATCTCCAGCAATATCTCTTGATACTCAACATCATCCAATTTTTATAACTGATCGTCGTGGCTCATATTCCCAAATTGCATCATCTTTATCAGATAGAATACCATTCTTTATATTTCCACTGGATAAGTTTGTAACTTTGATTAACTCTTCTGAAACTATCTGCTCAAGAGAAAAAAATGCAGTTTCCTCAGCTTGCATGCTTCCAAAAGTGTTATTCAATTCAATTTGTCCTCTTCAAAATGTACTCCTTGTCCTTTCTTTTGCATTTCCATCTTCATCTTTTGCCATCCTCTTTGGATATCCTTGACTTGGATCTCCTTGTCGTAGTTGTATCCTTCTTTCTCATCTTCTTGAGTATCTTGATCTTGTCTTCCCTTGTTCTTATCTTTTCATCCCACTCCATCCACTTCCTTGCATCACCTAAAAAGAGAAAGAATTCTTGGACTAAAGTTATGGATAAATTACTCTCATCAACTCCGGATTTCGGAATTCCTAACAAATTCATGAAAAGACCATGGAATTCCAAACTGAAACATATGCATTTCACCCTTAATTCTCTTCTGGAAGATTTAAAGATATTTCATGCAAAATATTCTTCCAAGGAAATTGTGAAAAGAAATAATCAATTTTGGATTTTCAAAAAAAAAGTTTTCACATTCACTTCACAATCAAAATGCATTCACAAAAATGATTTCACAGAACTTCTCAAAACTTTATTTTCACTTTGCACAAAAATTTCCAGAAAAAAGCACTTTAATGAGATTTTATCTCCAACAATCTGGATATAATACTCAGAAATTCTGAAAATGATGTTTCAAGTCTGGAAAGTGTTTAAATTGGTGGATAAAAACGCTCAGGTCTGCATGTAAATTGCAAATGTTTTGTCTATAAGAAATTACATCTCCTTAAAGTCTTCAATGACAAATCATCTGTTTCCTTCTTCTTTCTTTCACTTCTTTGTTTTAAGCCTGACTTTGATGTTCAAATCCGCCTCCTACTCTGCTGGAATTCACTCCTTGAATTGCTGGGAATTGTTTTGGATGCATGATCAAATGATCAACTTTACCCTGCCTATATAGAGCCTCATATGATATTGTCTTTCTTGCAAAGGGGGCATATGATATTGTCTTTCTTGCAAAGGGGGTCAGCCAGGTAAGGATTTTATTTTGTTTTTCAACTTCCAGATTGTCTCCATTTCCAGTCAGTCTCCTTCTCATGGACTTTTGCAAATTTAAATTGCTGTTTTTGGAGAGGACTTTTCATTCTTCATTTCAGCTCGGCCTTGATGAATTGATTTCACCTTGCTTTCACTTATTTTGTGAAGGAAGGCCAACTTGCCTCTTTCTTGGTGGGGATCTCACCACTGTCCTTAGAATTTTTTGAGTGGAATTTGACATCAGTCTTGGATTCCTTGGTGGAGATTGCAAGTAGTCTTGGATTCCTTTGCAGGAATTCACCTTGATCATGGATTGCCGAGCGGAAATTGGGGGTATGCAAGGATTGTGGATTGCCAAACTTGTCCGTGAATTTTTTTTGAGGTAGTTCCTTGGAATTTTCCAGATTTCTTTCTTCCTCCTCTTATTCCATGAAAAATAAATCCTTATTCCTTTATTAAACTTTGGATAAAATTCCATCTCTTATGATTCTTGTCATGTCAATCAGAAATTTCTTTTCTATCTCTTCTCAAACTTGGATTATTCCTTCCATCCTTGTCTAAACTTTGGATTTTTCCTTCATTCTACAACCACGCCTTGAAATTTTCTTTCATTCCATACTCGTCATTTCCAGATTTCACTTGTCATTTCTTCATGGAAATTTTGTTCATGCACCTAGGATCCTTGGAGTTTGTTAAATTTTGTCCTTTGGAAGGTTATATTTCCAACCTATCCAAAGATAATTCTTGACTTTCATTTTTTATTCCTTGGATAATTTCCTTCTTTCATTTTCATTTCAAGGATAAATTCCTATTTCAACTTTGTTCCAAGGATAAGATCCTCAGTTCAACTTTGTAATTTTCATTAATCCTAATATAAACTTTGAAATTTTCCAAGATCCTGATGTGGATTTGCAAATCAAGGAATTTTCTTTGTCTTGGTCTTGGAATCATGGAATTTTCCAGATTTCTTTCTTCTTCCTTAATCTTATTCCATGAAAAATAAATCCTTATTCCTTTATTAAACTTTGGATAAAATTCCATCTCTTATAATTCTTATCATGTAATTCAGAAATTTCTTTTCTATCTCTTCTCAAACTTGGAGTATTCCTTCCATCACTGTCTAAACTTAGGATTTTGCCTTCATTCTACAACCACCCCTTGAAATTTTCTTTCATTCCATACTCGTCATTTCCAAATTTCACTTGTCATTTCTTCATGGAAATTTTGTTCATGCGCCTAGGATCCTTGGAATTTGTTAAATTTTGTCCTTTGGAAGGTTGGAATTCCGACCTATCCAAAGATAATTCTTGACTTTCATTTTTTATTCCTTGGATAATTTCCTTCTTTCATTTTCATTTCAAGGACAAATTCCTATTTCAACTTTGATCCAAGGATAAGATCCTCATTTCAACTTTGGAATTTTCATTAATCCTCATATAAATGAAATTTTCCAATATCCTAGTGTGGATTTGCAAATTCATCCAAGAGAGGGTTGGAAATCCGACCTCTCTTTGGATAACTTATTATCCTGATCATATAGACTTTTCTTCTTTAAACACCTTTCATCTTTCATTTTTCCTCAACAATCCTTCTACCTCTTCCTATTGATTTCCATCCTTTGTTAAGCAAAGTTTCCTCATGATTTTGCCCTCTATTCCTCAACTTGAAGATCGCTCATTTATGAATTTTGGACTTGGATTCCTAACTGACCCACCCATTCCTGAATTGATCATACCTTTCTTTTCCAAGGACAAACCTTTGCATTCTTACTTATTTTGAGGGTTGATCAATGTTTTCTTTCAGATTGACAAGACATTGCTTCCTTCTCCCAATAGCTAGGAGACCAAAACTACTACCAAGCTAAGCAAAACAACTAAGCTAACAAGCAAAAAAGAAAGAGGCGTCCCCATTTGCAATGGGGTGTGTGTGTTTACAACACAACAGATATGATTGCAAATATTTGTGTAATTGTGCTAAAATTATCCAATGTTGTGCATGTTAGAAGTTGATGCTTTTATAAGACTATAATCTCATATTCATGTGGGCATTTATCTCCAAAAGTATAAAAACTCACAAAGTGTTCGGTAAGAAACTAGAGGTACGGGAGGAGTGATGTAACCAGAAGTGTAGAGAAAGAATGCAAAATAACGTAAACCAGAAATGTTTTAAAAAAAAAGAACAAGAACCATAGTTGCACAAAAATGCGTCTCCCGCACCAAAGACATCTTAGAATCTTAGAAATTATCAGCATATGTAATTCTGTTTTGTGATACTAATATTTTCAGTTTTACTGTTAGAAAATTAATAAATTATTATACTAAATTAAAAAAGAGTGGCAAAAAATAGCCATACCAGTACCGGTCTCATGGCAACCTTGACAAGAACAAGAAGAATATTCCACCACAAAATACTAAATTCCTACCAAATACAAAGTCTCAAGTTTTATATACAATTACCACTCACCCACATTCTAGAATGTTCTTGCTCTTCAACTAAAGCCTATTAAATGCTCCCAGTAAAAACTAGATCAAAGAAAACACCCTAGTGTAACCTAAAAAGCTAATTTTGAAAAATTACTATTTTAAATAATTTTGCATTTAAGCAACAATGAACCTGAAACTTAGCCCCTACACAACCAAATGAGTCTCAAGAGTGACTTGCAACCTAAAATGATGCTTAGACAATAAATTATTGAGTCTACAAAATTCAAAAAGAAAAATACATTAAATTGCAATTTTAGAGCCTTAGATGGTTGAATTTGGCTCCCAAAATATTTTCAAACAAGTTACAACCGGCTAGGGCAAGTTATTGTGAAGTGGAGCTCTCTAAGATCTTCAATCTTAAAAATTTAGCAAGCTCAAACAGCTTCATAGGTTAAAAGTTATGGTCTACTTACACTTCCATATCATTGTCCTCTAGTTTAAAAAACTCAACTCCTACAGGTTGCTCTAATCAAGCTCCTGCTATTTGCTCCTATCAAATTTCTTCAATTCCCACTATGAGATCCAAATCTTGTTGTAATCCTTCCCACTAAAACAAATACCTCTTCTATCTACCCCGCCTTGTGTTCAATGTCTTCTTGTCTAAACCGATGCTATCATCTCTTCTTTCTTGGGACCTACCACCCACAATCCACTTCTTCTATCTTCCCCATGAAATGAATATAAATCACAAACATTAAATTCTAGAGAGATCAAAATATTGTGGTAATTGATAATTCCACCTCATAAGCAATGACATTTATTATCTTCAAGATTTTGCATGGATCAATTCTCTTATACTTCAGGTTGTTATATGTCCTTTGAGGAATTCTCTCTTGTGTGCAAGAAGAGCTTCTAGATATAACTATGTCTTACTTTTTAGCATCAACATTTTGGATTAGAATCCATGATCCATCATCAAGATGACAACGAGAAAAAATTAGTTGCAAACCATGCTCCCTATAAAGAAGTGGGAGAGGTGGGAGTAGAATGCTAATGATGGACCATGGGATGTGATATGAAACATTGATGCCAAAAAGTAAAACATTGTCATATTCAGAAGTTATTCTTATTCATTAAGTTTGCTAAAGTTTCCATCTCAAATATGCTATTACTAAATCCCTCTTTGCAAACACCTTTGACCTTCTTGTTTTATCAGTCGCTACCATACACTTCTCATTGTTCTTCTACAGCTTTCTCCTCACTTCATCCTATAACTAATATATGTACTCTACAAATCCCTATGCATCATCACTAACCCATCCTACAATTGGCAACTGGACCAAAATCAAAACACCCTTAGTTTCATTATATACAGTTTGGAACAAAGATCTTCCTATGGACCTATTTGTTTAATTGCTATAGGCAAACTTAATCTATGGTAAAGCCAAGTCCCATTGCTTGGGCTTATCTCCAACAATGCATCTCAATAGATTTCTCAACTCTTATTTACTACTTGGTCTACCCATATGTTTGAGGGTGGGATGCACTACTAATTATGGTTTAGACCCCAACTTTTACCATAGAGTTCTCCAAAAATAATAGAAATTTTGTATCCCTATCTAAAATAATAGTCTTTGTAGCACCATGCAATCTAACAACTTCTTCGAAAAATAGATCTACTATTTTAGTGGCACCATTGGTTTTTTTGTATGCAATAAAATGAATCATCTTAGAAAATCTATCCATAATAGCAAAAATTGAATCATTACTTCTCTCTATTAATGGCAACCTCAACACAAACTCCATACACAAATTGTGTCTGGTATATTTAGCACGTGGCCTTTTAGCTACTTAACATATCCTACATCTTGATATATACCTTGCCACATCTCTTTTCTTTCGCCAAAAATGCTTTTCCAACAAAGCTATTGTCTTATTTATACAAAAATGTCCACCCAAACAACCACTATGAAATATTCTTACAATGTTGTCTGTCATAGACCCAACTCAAATACAAAGTTGTTTTCCTTAATCATCTTGCATAAAATAATCATCACGAATGGTACCAACCCCACCCTACTAAAGGAATCCTACCTTGTTCAAAAACTTTAGCAAACTCTAGATCAAAATCATAAATGTCCTTAATGTTCTCAAACACCACTACTTCCCTAGCCATAGTAGTTAGTAATGCCACATGCCTAATTAGAGCATTAGCCATATTATACAAACTTGGCAAGTTGCTAAGCACTCGTGAGTTTTTAGGGCAGCTAAGAACTCACAAGGAAAACTTACAAGTCTATGTTGGCCAAGTTTCTAATAAGTCAAAGCAACAAAACTAGGTGAGTTCATGCATGCAACTCGCTAGACTCAAAATAGCTATAACACAGCACAACATAAACACTGAAAAACCACAATTTTCTAGCATTTGACTTTTCTTGTGCGAATAGGAGTGAAAATACAACTTTTTGCTTTTTAAAAAATTATGCAAACAGTATGTGCTATGAAGGTTTGTGTGATTTCAAAGGTCTTCATTTGGGCTTGGTGGCAACAGCTCCACCCCTCGACCTTTCCCTACAGCACAACAAGAAACACACTAAGAGCATTGCCCCTAGACCCCACAAGAGGCACTACCCCTTGATCCCATTAGGGTCAATGACTCCAAGCACCCACTGAAAACCCTTGATACATTTTTTTAGTTGTATTTTCCATAAACTTATGTTTTTTCAAAACTTAAAAGCAATTTTTAAGTTGTCAAGTTTTACTGAGTCAAAAAATTTGGTCTACCAAGTCCAAATTGAGTCTAAGTTTGCAACTTATGGCATCTACAATGCAATTTTGTTTTCCTAAGTCATGCTTGAAAATAAAGGTATACCCCCACAAGAAGGGAATCCACTTTGCATGTTTTCTAATGAGCTTTTTATGGGGGGAGATCGCATACTTTAGGGTTACATTTTCTATGAATAATAACTCCTTAGGCACCAAGTAATGCCTCTAATGTCTCAGTGCTAATACAATAGAATAAAATTCAACATCATAAGTACAATACTTCTTCCTCACCTCATTAATTTTCTCACCATAAAATTCTACTAGCCTTCCTTCTTGGTTTAATACTGCTCCAACTCCCAAATGTGAAGTATCACAATACACTTCATGCACCTTGTTGAAATTCAATAATGCTAAAATAAATGCTTTTATCAACTTCTTCTTCATCAATTCACAGTTTTTTGTTGTAACCTTGTCTACATGACTTTTGTCCCCCTCGCAATATGTTATTGGTGTATCAATGCTACTAAAATTCTTAATGAATAATCTATAAAAGGCTGCTACACCATGGAAATGTCTCACCTCTTATATGCTCCTTGGAGTAGGTTATGCAACATTTGCATTTACCTTTTCTTCACCCATTCTTAACCCACCCTCTAAAATGGCAAATCCCAAGAATACCTAACTCTTCTACATAAAACTTATATTTCTTCAAATTTGCATAGTCTTTCATTCCTTAATAGTTCTAATCCAACTCACAAATGCATTAGGTGCTCTTCGTTACTCTTACTAAATATCAAACTATCATCAAATTAGACTGCCACAAACTTACCAATATAATCTCACAATACTTTGTTCATCGCCCTCAAAAATGTGTTGGGTGAATTGAACAATCTAAATGGCATCATCAACCACTCATTTAAGACATTCCTAACATTGAAAATTGTTTTCCATTTATCACCTTCTCGAATTCAAATTTGATAGTAGCCACTCTGTAGATCAATCTTATTGAAATATTTAGCTCCTACAAACACATCCATCATGTTATCAAGGCAAAGTATAGTAAATTTACATTTGATGACGATTTTTTTGATTGCTTGCTATCCACACACTCCACCCTCCATCCTCCTTTGGAGTAATTAATGCAAAAGTTATGCAATGTCTCATACTCTCCTTTTACACCCTTTCTCACCAACTCAATTACTTGCCTTTTCAATGTTGTATGTTCTGTCAAGCTCATCTTATAAGTTACCTAATTGGGTAGGGATGGTTTTGGAATTAAAAGTGAAAATGTGTATCTCTCTTTGGTCATTGCCATCTAGTAGCTCATTAGTTATAACATCAACAAATTATTCCAACAATTTTGATTCTTCTACTAATATTGACACAGCATTTGTATCTTCTTTGTTTTCCATTAAAGCAAAATAGAGCCCTGTCATCTTCATCTCCTTATTAAAATCTTTTACGGACAGCATGTTCTCCATCCTTCCTTAAGAGGTAACAAAACCACTTTAAATTGTGTTTCCAAAAAGTATACATATTCTTCTATCATGGATTGCTTTCTATCATATTGCCATAGCCTCCTTAGCGAGACATGGCATGCATCCATTAGGATGACATCACACCAAATTTCATCTCAATAAATCTTTCCTATTGAAAAATTGGTCAAACACCTCTTATAAATAGTAACTTCACTTCCTTTCTTAAATTAAAAAGAAAAACACAAGGATAAGGATTTTTTTGCATGTAATTTCCATACCATTTCATTAGAAACCATATTTTCACAACTCCAACTATCAACAATAAAATTGCATATCTTCCCTCCTAAAGTGCATTTAGTTTGGAAGATATTTGTATGCAGCCATTAGTTATCATCATAAGACTCTACTTCCTTGGATCTATCATTGTCTTTGTTGTAAGGCTCTCACCTACATCTATTACTTCTTCATCTTATTCTTCTACCTCAACCTCAACCAAATTCACTCTTGGCCAATCTTCTTGCCTCCTTGCGCATGATAGTGCAAACACTTAAATGCTTTATGTGCTTCTCCACCAAACCAATAGCAAAAACAGAAGGTCTATGTTGAGCATACCATCCTCTATCAACATAATAGCCCCTGCTGCTTTGAAATCTTTTTTGCTGAAACCCTTCATTACTACCATAACCTTTGTGTCTTTAAAATTCCTTTTTGCTGATTTTGAAATCCTTATCTAAAATTTGAATTTTTCTCCACCTCAAAGGATGATTCTCCACTTGTGGGATTAAACCCACCTTGTCCCTTGGAAGGAAATGATGACCCTCTCTTCACCCCAAATGATCTCCAAAAACTATATCTATTTGATTCTCTTCTGCCTTCAAAGCTAGTTGATAGGCATCCTACATGCTATGAATCCTATGCATACTTAATTCATTTTGGATAGAAAAATTTCAGCCATTTACATACCTTGCACCCATCTAATCATTTGTTTCATCATGCTTCACTCGAATTGATGGCTTATAAAGTTCATTTGTGTAGTTATATACACTAAGTTCCTTTTATTTTAGATTATTAAATCTTTTGTACAAGGTTTGTGCATAATCCACAAGGAAAAAATTTCCCCTAAGCTTCTTCTCCATCTCTGTTCAAGTATTGATATTTTCAATACCCTTCTTTTGTCTTTCTTTCTACAAGCAGTCTCACAATACCATTGCATGACGATTTAATTTCAGGCATGCAAACTTTACTTTCTTTTCCTCCACCATAGTTTTCTATTCAAAAAATTTATCCATACCATTCGACCAGTCTATCAACTCCTTTGGTTTTAAAACTTCCCCCATAATTTGAAACTTCAACCTCTATTCCATCATCACTTCCTTCTAATGCCCTAATCATGCTCTCTTCAATTGACCATGATTCAGCTTACTATTACCCGTCTAGCTGAAAGGATGATAAGTCATTCTTTAATACTTCTTCCCCCAACCCTCTTTCTTTATCCGTGTCATTTGCACCTCTTCACCTATGTTCCTGCCCCACAATAATTCTGGTAAGCTCTTCCACTTGCCTTTGTAACTGTTGCATATTCTTGTTCATATGTGCATAGCCTCCACATCTTATTGCCATCTTGCATAAAACTCATATTTCTCCAGAGTTGGAGACCCTCTGATATCAAATGGTGTAGCTAAAAGTGTAGATAAAGAAAACAAAACAAATTTAATCAGAAATGAAAAAGAAGAATTCATCACATGATGCAAAAAAAAAATTGTTTCGTTCCCACCAAATACAAAGAGTCTCTAGTTTTAAATACAATTATTCATCCATATTTTGCAATGTTTTTGCTCCTCTAGTAAAACCTAATTCCACTAACCCATTAAAAAACAGATCAAAGAAACACCTTAGAGTAACCAAAAAAGCTAATTTTGAAAAACTTATTTTGCAATTTTGCATTTTAAGTGTGGATGGGCCTCAAAATTATCCCCTAACTACTACACAACTAAATGAGTCTTGAGCGTACCTTTCAACCCAAGATCATGCTCATACACTAAATCATTAAGTCTAGAAAATTCAAAAAATAAAAATAAAAACATTAAATTGCAATTTTGGGGCCTTAGATGGTCAACTTTGGCCCCAAAATATGTCAAAACAGGTTGTAGAATATAGAATAGGATGTGGAGCTCTTTGCGATCTTCAATATGAAAAGAGGAAAAAGGGGGACCTCAACCAACTCCCTAAATCAAAAGTCTATTAAACACTCCACAAGAATGAGAGGAGGGGTGAATCAGTTAGGACCTTAAATCACTTTGTTTCTGATCAATTACACTTCAAACCACACTTAACTAATTACAATGATTATGAAACATGAAAGCACAAAGCACAACATACACATGAACACCAGATGTACGTGGAAAACCCTAAACAGGGAGAAACCATGGTGAAAATCACACTCACAACATGGATAACTAATTACAAAGTTTAGGCACAAGGCCAAGGAGCTCACTGCCCCTGAAAGGACTTGCGAGACTAAGGCGCACAACCTTAGGGCAAGATACAAAGGTTCACAAACTGCCAAAATGAACACACCTTCTGGTAGGTGCAAAGGAACAAATGAACTGAAATGAGTAAGATCTCCTAATCATAAAATTGTCCTTGAACCATTGTGTCAAGCGACCAATGTCATGGCAAACATATCTAACCACAAACACTATCTCAACTCTCCTCTCAACTATCTTTCGGACTTCTACAATATCAAATCTGCTTACACATCAATTCACAATAATCCCATACCCAACTTATACATCCGCACTCTTATATATACAAGATAATTCATTGAAACCTTAAACTAACATCAAATGCACCAAGTGAAACACATCAAAACTCAATTTTTCCAACCGATTCCAACAAACCACACACACTGGCACATCCTCCAAGGTCAGCACCAAGTGAAACATGTAGCACGCCAACTAGTTGGCCCAAAAACATTCTCCAATTCACACAACTTAATGCCGATCTACACACGCCATGGTGAGACCCAGACCCATATCAACATCAAAACTCAACCACCAAAATATGTCTGGACCAAAAAGGCATGGTCTAGAAAGAACACATCACCTCAGTCAGACAAAACAAGGACCAACTGACAACATTGAACCTAGAACATTATAATTTCACTTCCAAGCCGAACCATCACTAGAAAATTGAACAGGAACACTACACAAACCAAATAAACATGTCCTCAAAGTTGCAACACTTGAATCCACAAATCAAAGAACCTCCAAGCATTCTCTGGACAAATTCTGACAAACAGCCACTGTTAGATACAACAACAACTAACTACACCATTTGAGCAATAGAAAACCTATAAACTTGATAGTACAATATACACAGATCATAAACATTATATCCAAAATTGCAATCCATAACCTTCACATACTAAAGGAATGCAAAACATTCTTTCACTAAGACTTAAATACTCTTTCCTACTTAAGTATTGTTTCCTGCATATTGAACCTTCTACTACACCAACCTTCAAGAAACACCTCATAGTTAATATCATTACCAGACCACTTAATAACATCATAACATACTTTTCTGGAGTACCTACAACATATAGTGACATCAATAACACAAGACGGGTTGACATCAATGACAACATAGCACAACTACTCAAGTTTCCGACAAAGTTATGTTCTCTGCAAGTTTTGGCTCCCACATCAAGGAGCTTCCTCAACTAATTCCTTCAAAATAATGCTTATCACTGGGCAATTTCTAAAGATGTGATTATCACAAAGCATAAAATAAGTGGTGCATTATGCCAAAACAGCTCTAGAAAGTATTCTCAATTTCTACACATCACTAAAGTAATACTATACTCATCAAAACTCAAATGCATACAACATGTGTAGCCCTCTAACACTAGATGCAAATTCAACCTCAATTGACAGTTGTGACATAGAGGTAGAACACACAAGAATGCAGTGAAATTAATGATGTTAGATGTAAAAGTGGCCTTTAACACTAATGCTATTAATCAGATGGAAGAAGCTCCTACAATAAACCAGCCTATCTTTGAGTTTAAATTTTTATGTAATCATATAGATAATAAAACATGAAAAACACATTTGAAATCAAAAATATATATGAGGTCTGCTCTACTTTCCAAGATGAGATAAGATGATTTTAAAAATCCTTTAGTCTAGAACAAAGCTGTTCGTTGTAACTATCAAAAGTGGTTATACTTGTTTAAAGCTTTCTTCATACATCTCTTTAGTTGTTAAAAAACATCCCCGAGCGTTGCTTGACTATCTTATATTTCATGAACTATGTTAAAAGTGCAAATCTTTGTGTCATTGTACTTAATATCTTCACATAATGAGAATTTTCAATATATTTTGCCTTGTACTTCATTGAAATTACAGAGAATATGCACCTTTATACAGGAATATAGTAGGAAAAACAATTATTGATTTTGAATTAGCTATGCCATTTATATAAAGCAGTCATCAGTCGTCCAAATATTGATTCCTCCTTATCATTAAACAAAATACAACAAATTGGTTTTTATGATAATACCTACATGAAAAGTTTAACAATTTGAGATGGCAGGGTACTTGTACATAACTCAACGTTGTAGAAACACTTATGATTTGAATGTGCTGTGACCTTTTATAGTGCAACTCATAGTACAGACCAAACGGGATACACTCCCATTCTTAAATAATGAAAGCCAACAACAATAACTATTTATATTTATATCTAATGGAATAGATTCCGTCCAATGTATGACTGACTGTCTTTACTTGTAAATGATTCAATACTGTACAGTTGCTTATGATTCAAAATTCAAATGTGTCACAATTGTTTAAAAGGCAATTCACAGTTCATACTACAGATCAAACAGAGTACACTTGCATTCTTAATTATGTAAGCCAAGCAACTATAAACGACTCTATCTACACAACAGATTCACCCAACATATCCCTATGACCATCTTTTCCAGTTTCTAGCGACCAATGGATAATTCGCTTCTTGCATGATATTTTACAGATTTGTAGGTCCCTTGACATTGCAGAGTGGTCACTGATCATGTTTTTCTTTAAGCTTGAATGAGTGGGAGCAATATTTCATCATACTGAAAGTAGAGTTGTTCTGATCACATAAGAGGATTCAGACATTTTCTAATCACAGAAGGCAAAATGTTCTGGTACTTGATGGAGACAAAAACGCATTCAATTGAGTTGCTTGATTCAAGGTACACTTGCATTCTTAATGATGTAAGCAAGCAACAATAAATGACTCCATTTATCTACACAACAGATTCACCCATCAAATCCCTATGACCATCTTTTCCAGTTTCTCGGGACCAAAGGATAATTTGCTTCTTGCATGATATTTAACAGATTTCTAGGTCCCTTGACATTGCAGAGTGATCACTGATCATAATTTTGTTTTTCTTTTAGCTTGAATGAATGTGAGCAATATTTCATCAAACAGAAAGTGAAGTTGTTCTGATCACATAAGAGGATTTGGACATTTTCTACTCAGAGAAGACAAAATGTTCTGGTACTCGATGGAGACAAAAAACACATTCAATGGAGTTGCTTGATTCAAATGTGCTATGTTTATTTAAAAGGCAACTCATATTTCATACTACAGATCAAACAGGCTTAAATTCATAATGATGTAAGCAAACTACAATAAATGATTCTATTTGCTTCTAACACAAAAGATCCACCAATGTATCCCTATGACTATTTTCTCCAGTTTCTTGGGACCAATGAGGAATTCTCTTCCTGCATGATATTTTACAGATTTGTGGGTACCTTGACATTGCAGAGTGGTGTAGTCACTGATCATATTTTGTTTTTCTTTAAACTTGAACGAGTGGGAGCAATACTTCATCAGACTAAAAGGTAAGTTGTTCTGAGCACATAAAAGGATTCAGACAAAAGGATTCAGGCATGTTCTACTCAGAGAAGGCAAGATATTCTGGTACTTGATGGAGACAAAAACACATTCAATCAAGTTGTTATCTGCTTTTTTTGTAGTAGCAATAAAGTACAGATTGTATTTTATGCAATTTATTACTTTGGGGCAACTGAACTGCTAGTGCCACCACTTAGCAAGCCTAAACTCACATATTTTACTGCACTAATCATTCAGAAGCACTCAAAAGAGGTAAGTTCCATGGATGTAATCTTAACTTATTTTCTAGACAACAAACATACAAACTTCAAAATCTGGGATGCTTGGCAAGGATGCTCCTTTTTTAACCTTGCGCCGTTGTGCTTTTAAATAGATCAGAAAATGGACCATCATCACGAAGGCATATTGAGTAATTTGATGTCACAATTTACCGTATCCTAAGTACAGAGATTCAAAACAAAGAAAAAACACTCCTATAATTCTGAGCTTACAACAAATCTTGCATCAAGTAGTAGACATCCAACGATAGTCATATGGTGAAGCAAGAGCTTGCAACAAATTCATATTGAATTAAGAAATCTAAGGGATGATCCTAGCGTGTTCTGCTCCTGTTCTAGTTTATATGGAAACCTCTGGTATATGTGCCTACAGCAATGCTATGATGTACTTGACACTGAATTTCTCTCTTGATGTTCTTTTAGGCGCATGAATCTATCCTCCTAAGTATCACGGCTGTGACACTCTTGTTTTTTGTTTTTCTATACGTTGTAAGTGGGCAACCAAAAAAAGACTTTAGAGAGGAGTAACGCCTGAAAAATGTGAACACACATTATGGGAAACACATAACCTGTCATCCCACTAAGCATAGATGAACCCGATCTGTATAGTCAAAGCTTCATTAAGCTGTGCAAAGCAAAATCTGTACTCATTAAAACAAGGCCATGCCGGAATGGCAATATTTGGTCTAACAATTGATAATGCTGCCATATGCTTTCCACAGTATGCACACCCTGTTGCGAAGTGTCACAAGCATGAAAGGTGCTGCCAAAGGCTGATAACAATGGCTTACACCTGACAACTGCATTTGCTAAAAAATGCCCAAGGCTTTCCAGCAAGGCCATACTGCGGATGTGGAAAAATAGTAGCAGCCCATGAGGCCGCATTTGATTGAGATAATTCAACTAAAACCATAGAGCCTCTGACAATGTATAGTCTATTAATTTTTAAAATTTTCTACTTTTTGCAAATATGTTTTATAAAATTAAAATACTTATTATAGCTACGACCAAATTTTGACAAGATTAAGAACATATATTCTTGAAAAATAGACCAGAAGATAACTGTGATTCTAGACAATAAAAACAATCAAAATTCAATACTGCGAAGATCTGGACTTAACAAACAATAATCCTACTCCAAAATTAATTAAAAATTCAAACCCACCTCCATAATAAGCTCTTACAACACATCCACCTCCAAATTTAACTATAAAGGCAAATCATCCATCAAATTGGGGTATACAGTTTAAACAAACATAAAGAAACAAATGAGCAAGAGATCAGAAATTTGATCAGAAAGAGTAATAAGCGTGATAATACTTACTCTCACACCAGAGAATATTGAGATCGTGCAAGGAAGGCCTTGTGTAGATTCTCTCCTCCAAATTTAGCAGAAGCTCTCCATCTAAATCCTCTATTCCATATTCATCGAAGCATTCGTAAGGGCCCCAAAAGAAGAGATGAATGAATCCGCGTTGGTAGGAATGCAATCTATCATTAAACAATAAAACTAGTAATAGTTATATCAGAATTTGGCAGGTGCGGACTATGATTTAAACTAAGCAGCCATTTCTCCTCCTCGGAACATATGCCCACCTCTTTATATAATATACACTTTACATATCCAAACCCTGTGATTTCCATGTGTTGTGACCATACATACATATGATGTATATATATTATATACCAAACAACTTTACCCGCCGGATTTAATCCTTAACGTTGATAAAAATAAACTTACACAGTAGAATCCAAAAATGGTAAATATATAACTTTACCCGTTTCTTGACTATATATCCATACAATGTATATACATCAATCATTCCTACCCACTTCTTAAATACATATACACTGTATGTGCCACTAAATTCTGACCACTTATTGATTAGGTTAACAATGAGTATATATCAATCAGTGCAGCCGCCCCTTCTTATATTCACATCGTGTATACCTAAACTCAATCAATCTTATATAGCCGCCTCTATACAAGGCACAGTGGTCGCATACCGATAAACCCTGCTAAAATATACACAAATGTATATACGCTACCAATAAATCCTGCCCACTTCTAAGTATATACGCACAATCTTCGTAGCTATATACCATGAACGTTGTTCACTTCTTGGATACATATACATTGTGTATATGCAATCAAGCGCGTGTACTCCGGAAGACATACATCCAATGTGCATGCCCATTTGGATTTAAGCCCTAAGTTAATTAAGCACAAGAATAAAGTGTTTGGAATGTGGGTCCGCATCTGTCAGCAACTTTGTTTATTCCTCATTGTTTTATGTGCACGGGGCTATGTTCGAAAGCAATCTGTGTCTACAACCTCCAGAGAGACTCGGATTCATGCGTTTCTAAAATCCAGATTATATTCATGCTGATGTATTGATGTACCTGTAACTGTGCGTCATCTTGGACTGACTTGGACCACTGGCAAACCCATGCAGATCCATATGACTTGTTGCATACTGAATTTGACGGTCGACCCTGCTGGTCAAGTTATGTTTTTTTGTTTTTTTTTAATCTGGTTTTAAAAACTTTTTTTTTTTTGTTTTGGCTGTGTATAACAGAAGCCATTTTGGAGTCAGATTACCCTTTGCAATTGTCTTCTCAATTATTAAGGGTTTTTTTTTCATGGACGTGGCTAATTTTCACACAAAATTACAGTTTTTAAAATTCACAAAATTTTCAATAGCTGAATGTTCATGATCATAGTTTGGAAAAAAATTTAAGTGTCATTTTTGGAAAAAAAATTTAAGTGTCATTTTGTGTGGAAATTAGCCCCGACTTTTTTTAATATATATATCAATATAACCATAAATATTCAATTCAAAATCTTATCTTTTCTTTTACACAATTTTCATGATATTATAATTGTACCAAAATAAAACGTTGCTAAGTAATTTCTAGATTGTACAGAAATTGAACTATACAAACATGTTTTTTAAATTAATAAGTTTTATTTGTGTTTTAAAAAATATTGAAATTAGTGTTTGTTCACATACAAAATAAAAATTACAAGAATATTAAGTATAGTAAACTTATTTTTTGTTGGAAAATATGTCATTTTCTAGTTTTTAAAATTTATTATACAATTATTTGTTATTTAACAATTTTAATATTTTAATATTGCAATTATGTCAATGATATTAGATATTAGATGATTAGATAAACAATAAAGTAACTAATAACATTAATATTAGTAGACAATAAATGAAGCACTTGCTAACAAATACAAAGTAGATGAGTGGTTTGTTTTGTTGAAAAATAATAATTAAATATATTAAAATTAAAATAAAAAATTGACCAATTCAAAGTAGCCTAAGGGGATTGCACCCTTATATTAAAATAATATAATAATATATATATAAACAATACAAATTTTACCAATATGAAAACTACCTTCTAGCCCTACCCTAGAATCTACCCCCACCACCCTCCCATTAGAGACACGGAACACCCATATAAAACAAAATGGTGTTCACATACTACAACTACATCTGACAAAGAACCTATCACCTATTACCATCTCCTTCATAACAAAATTGGGGCGCTCTGTTATAAAAAAACAACATTAAATTCCACAATGTACAATATTGGGTTACAGCTGCAAATATCACTATACATTACAAATAGAAACTTCTTACCCCTTCATGTTTACCCCACGCACCGTGCTCATGTTGTGGACCTTCATGACTTCCTAATCTACCATGGACATTATGGCTCGCATGTGTTGTGATTAGCTTCTACCTCATCCTCATCTACATTCGGCTTTGAGCCCTCCTCGAACCTCACCCAATTCGCAATACCACCCGTGTCCATCAAATTCTCCTACCTAATTTAGTCTTGTAGCCAGCCCAAACCGCCTTCCTTGACCAGGTTCAAAATTATTTTCAAGAACAAAAAGCTTTTCTCCACTATTGCTTTGAATTTTGGCAAAGTCAACAGATCTTCTACAAATATAAGAGGATATCTCTCTGGCTCCTGGCCCCGCTTCCAAATGATGCAGTAATCCTTTGGAAGCGAGACACCTTTTCTTGCCTCCACATTGTTCAAAACATCCTCAATCTCCCCCAAATACCTTTTTCAAATCAATTTTCTACAAAACACCTTAGTCATTTCTTTCAATTCCCCAACATTTAACACAAATGCCAAAAAAATTATAGAGATGCTAGAATTCACCCTATACATATGATCTATCTTCAAAAATGCCCTCCCCAATACCATTTTAACAACATGGAGGATGATTCCAAGCCAAATTTTGAACACATAAGCCAACCTTTTCTTTGCCACATCCCCTAACAAAACCATCTGCCTCTGTTAGCCTACTAGCCTCACTAGTGTGTCCATCATTTCACCATTTTGATTTTCAACAATATGTTGAAATGACCACCTAGATGAAACTTTAATAGCATAAGCCTTCCTCACAGTCTTCTCTCTTGAACCTTGAGAATCACCCAGTCCATTCATCGTTACTCAATCAACTCCAACTAAATTCGATTTGCCTTATAATGATGGCATACGATATTGCATCAGATTTCAACCATGGGGGAGTCTATGTATGCAAAATCGATAATAAATCTAGTTATTATTATGATGTTGAATCAGTTTCTGTTGCGTTTTTGGCTCGGTCATCGAACGCCTGATTACCCACTTTATAAATATGAGAAACTTTTAACTCCTTGAATTTCCTAAGCATTTGTAATATTGACCCTAGTCATTTTCTCAAATTTTAATTTGGTATCCACTTTGTATGGTATTAAATATCAAAAGGGAATCACCTTCCAAGTGAATTATCTTTGCCTCTTCTTTATCTATGCATTGTAGTCCAATTAGAGTTGCCCTAAATTATGCTTCATTATTAGTCCCTGACCCTAGGTAAACTGATTTTTCACCAAGATCAATCCCTTATGATATCTAATCACACATCTTGCCCCACACTCCCCGAGATCACCTCTTGTAATGCCTTGTCCAAAGGATCAAGGCAAAGTAGGCTATTTTTAATTAAAATACTTACATTAACATACCATGCCATGGAAGATAAGAGAGTAATTAATCTCATTTACAAACAAATTGTACACAATAGTTTTACAACGAGAAGCAGTACCAACATTACTGAGTTAAGATAAACAATCCTCACTATTGCATAAGGTGGTATAAGAGGAGACTAAAATTTTCCAAAGCAAGCTCAATTGTGAGAGAGCGCCAAGAAATCTCATAGGGACACCTAAGAACCCTTGTGTCATCCTAAGGAATATTCTTCATTAAGGAGATACAGACTAACAAAGTTTAATTTACCAGGTATTTTCTATGTCTCAAAAAATTGCATTTTTGGAGGCCTCTGAAGTGGAATTTGGGGTCTAAAATTTCATCAATCTCTTAAAACCATTATCATAGGAATAGTTCAAATGTCTAATTTTAAATCTCTTTGAGCTCTTTCCAAAAATCGACCTAGGAGTTATGACCCTTCGAAGTTAGGGTAAAATTCAGTACTAGATTGGAGAACATATTTTTTGTGTTGGGGTTCAAGGGTCAAGGTTTTGCTTTATATTGTTCACGACATAAAGGAAATTTGAATAGAGGAAGACAACTTTTTTATGTTGGAAGAACAATTAGGGATCAAGGTTTGAGGGTTTGACATACTAAATACTAAACATAGGCGAACATGATAATGCAAAGGTCTGACATCTAGTCTAATGAATACGGTACCTTCGGCATCCAACATCCAAAAGGTCCTCATTTGGGATCAGGGGTTGGGGGTTCAACTTACCAAGTTCAAAGTCAATCAGAAAAGGGTCGATGCTTGATATCCAAAAACCATTGGGGGTGTAAGTTCAAAAGTACTTTTTCGAGGTCAAGGATCAAGGCTCTATTGACCATGGTGTTAGCATAGCCAATAGTAGGAGGTCTAGGAACAAATTTTCTCTCTTGAAAACTGAAAAATCACTACAAGGTTCTTTTAGGCTAGGTCATAGCCATGCATGTTTCCACTCGATTATACTATGTGATTGTTTGTTCAAGGGGATTTGTTGGTCCTTAATTTAACTAAAATATAGTATCATTTCTCTTAATAATGATGAATTTGTAAGGTAAAATATGTAAATTTCTAGTATCACAACACTTGCAACAATAATCTAAAAAACAAAGCTTTCTAAACTAACAATCTATTCTAACATGGATTTTCAAAGAAAGATCAAAAGGAATAGGGTAACGAAAAAATTAAATTGAAATCTATTCCATTTGGACATTGATAACAATGTAATTACATTGCTACAAAGATGATTGGATCGAATCTCACAAGACCAACAACGTATAAATTATATTTCCCAATTCATACACTTACTAATGCAATTATCCAAGGAATATCACAATAACACAAAATATTCAAGTTTCATCAAAAATCACTATGCCACACCAATGCATGCAGGGAGATGAAATCATATGAAGCACACAAGATCAAGATTCAACCAAGTTATCCAATTTGAGAAAAGTAATTACATATATTTCAATACCAAATGAATAAATAACACCAAAATGCAAACACAAAATGCTTGAGTCTGATTGATTTTCGAAATCCACAAGTTTTAGCAATATGACACACTGAAATTGCAACACATTTTCCTATAGTTTATGCATAAAGAGCTTCCAACCCTTAGAATGTCAAATGAACATCCATAAATGGAGTTTTACAATAAGAAATTTCCAACTCATAGCTAGGGTTTTTAGCATAATAATCAAGCGTTTAAATTATTCAAACTAAAAATAAACTATTGTTGAACTCATGCTAACTGAACCTAGGCTAAGACACACCTCGTGCAAGAGATTGGTGTGTTATTAACTCATTGCAAAAAAGAAAAATGTGACACAAAACTTGTGGAACTAGAGTTTTAGCATAGTGGAAGTATGACAAGGATTATAGGACTAAACATTATTACCATGACGCCCTAATTTCATGCCATGAGACTGGAGCTTGATGTGAAGCTGGAGCTAGGAGTTGTGGCATGAAAATAAAGGAGATTTGTACTCCAACTTGTCTTCAAAGTGTTTCCTTTCACTAAAATGTGTGAGAAAAACAATAAGTGCAATTTTATCTCTTAAAAACTCATCAAAATCTAACTCAGATGTTCAAAGAATCTCTACAATTCAGCCTCCATATCTATATGGAGATAAAACATGGAGACTTCTTTCACAAATCTACAACTTACTCGGGAAAGGCTTCTACATATGCATTTACAATATTTTTCAACTCTTCAATATTTGGATCCTTAGTATACTTCATCTTTATTGTCTAAGAATGTCCAACTTCCTTCGATTTAATCTTCAAATACTTTATTGCATCCAACTCTGACTACATCTTAATTATCTCAAACCTCATGATCATCATATTATCAATATTATCTTTTGTATTTTGTTTATGCAAAATGGCTTTAAAATCTTGTATGATGATTGTGGGCGAGCATTGACTTTGTCTAGAGTCTCCCATAATGAGCCAGATAATGTGCTTATGAATTCCTCTATTCTCTTCAATACTTTCTTTCCATTTATATAATGATGTAAAATTTGATCTTGCACTTTCTTGTATGTAGAAGAGCCAATTTGACTTCTTTTAACCATTCTTTCAATTATTTTTTTATTTTCATCAATGATTAACTTTTAGAGTAATTCCTCCTCAGGTGTGGCTTTCAACTTTGTCAACAGTGGGATGTAATTGTCCCACATGAGAAAATTTTCCTCTACATTACTAACTTCATCTTCTTTTGACTTCTTTTAACCATTCTTTCATTTTTTAATTTTTTTTTCATCAATGATTAACTTTTAGAGCGATTCCTCCTCAGGTGTGGCTTTCAACTTTGTCAACAGTGGGATGTAATCGTTCCACATGAGAAAATTTTCCTCTACATTACTAACTTCATCTTCTCCTGACAATAACTGATATAGAAAACTCAACTTATCACTAATAGATTGATACAATTTGATAACCTTATTGATCAAATCTTCTATAGAACCCTTAAGATCTTCTTTCCATTGCACAATTGTTGTGATAGCATCTTGGTATCCTTGGTAAGGGTCTCTTGCAAGCTTAATTTTGGTGTAGCTATATCGCAGGCCCGATGAGATGATTGATATACATTTTAAGCTTTTCAACTTGAGCCTTTAACTATTCTTTGGTTGTCTCATCTTTTTAAATTATTCTAAATATTACATCAATATCTTCCTACAAATAATGATTTTCACCTACCCATTTTTGAACCCTAAGGTCAATTTTCTACATTTGATAATATTTTGGTTCCTCCTTTGGGCTTGTCCACTATAGGGATGGCTATCTATTCCCATTGGTGACCTAGTGCATCAATTGTTACATAAGATATCTTTCTTGCTTTCTTCTTTGCATTTTGAGTTGTACTAAAGGCTTCATCTAACTTGGAGAAGTCTTCTTCTCCTAACTCTATATCTTCTTTACCTTCTTTGGATTGTGTGAGTGCACCGAGTGGAAAGTCGTCTGAATGTTGTGTGAAGTGTTTGATCATGTCCACCAACTTGTTTTCTACCATCATTATTCTCTTGATTGAGCTCTCATTCTTGGTGGTCATTTGGGAATTCATCATCATATTGATGTTTTGGAACTTATTCTTCATGAAGCTCTTCATGTGTCCCTTCTTCACCAAGCATTGTATGCAATGCTTCTTCATCTTCAAGATTTTCGTTATCAACTTCTTTATCTACAAGATTTCCTTCATCAACTTTCTTTTGCATTTCTTCTTCATGTTGATTATTTGGAGGAAGTTATTTGTCTACTCTCTTCTCCTCATCTTCAACCTCTAAATTCTTATCTGACTCTAGAGTTTCAACATCCCTTGCTATTTATTTTTCTAAATTATCCTATAAATTCAGTTTTATCTAGATTAGTTTACTCAATTGATGTCTTTTCTTGTTCACCTTGTGTGGTTTAAGGAATGGTTGTGTCTTTAGCCTGTGTAGAAGGTTTCTCTAGAGGAGGAGATAGAGGCTCATCCCATGAAGAAGGAGAAAACTCCTTTTCTTTCTCTACAATGACTTCTTCCCTTCTCTTCTTTCTCCCATGCAATTAGAGTTCTTCCACCTCTTTTTATTCTTCTTCGGAAGACTCAATAAATAATCTTTTAGGACCCTTTCTTAACCTCTTACAAGTTATAGGTTGTTCAAATGGTTTCTTACCTTTATCTTTGGCTCTAGATGGTTAAACTTCTTTCTAAATAGTGGGGGCAGTAGTGATTGTAGCAACAACTACAATATGCCCTTTTTTTTTCTTATCGTAGCACCATTAAAATATTCCCCTCCCCCGCCTCACATTAAGAAACTCTCAACACCTTTATTGGAACCCTCTTATTAATAGATCTTGCATGGTCCACCAGTTTAGCAGCCACAAATGGTCTTGTGGAAGAAGGTGGCTTTTTCTTTTCTGAAGTTGTTTTTTTTTTTTGATAGGTAATGGGCCAAAGCCGATAAGATGTACATGTACCCTACCCCCTTGTGGGGTTTGAACTTGTGACCTCTCTTTCAAGAGCACAAGTTCTCCACCACTAGGCCAACTTAGGTTGTACCTTCTTTTCTGAAGTTGTTGTTTGTTGTTGAGGGAGTTAAATTCCTACTTATGGTATAGGATCCATTTGATATGGCTTTTAAACTCTCTCCTAGGTCTATTGGAGCATGATTCTCTCCCTTGAATCCATATCCTCAACTTCTTCAATAGAAGGATCTACATTGAATATGGGAATCTTATATATTTTTTATGAGTTGTAAGAGGGGTGCAACCTTTGTCTGTCATCCTCAACTTCTCTGGGGATCCATATTCCTAAAACCAAATTCCTAGCTTCAAATCCATCCTACATTAATCTTTTTATTCTCACATCATAATCATCTACACATTTAGCCTAGTGATCATCCACCTTACGCTCATGTCTAACGTAAGCACCAATGATTGGGATAATTTTACCAAAGGGATCAAATATATCACTTTTCACTAACAAAAACTTCAAAGAGTAGTCTAAAATCTAAGGCTCCACATGTTTGGCATTTTTCATATCTAAGCAAACATGTGCCCCTACTCTTATTAGAAAGGTAAACCAAGTCTTATGTTTTAAAATAATCAGCTTGTGTGCTTCACTGACTTGTTTGTGTAGCTCCAACATAATCAATTTGTCAAAAGGATACCTTGGCAACTTGTATCGTTCTTTGTTGAAGTTTGCAAGGCTAATATATGTATAAGTTTTAAAATAAATAAAATAATTTCAAAATCTTTGGATTTCAACAATTGTGTTAGGTGACAACCTTTTTGCAAAGTCGCCCTCTAGGACTCTAATAATTGCAAATATGAACCCATGATTAACAACCTTGCGATCTATTCTACCCTTCTCAAGGGTCAACTAAAGATATTGATTGTAAACCCTCATCTCTGGATTTTTTGATAACCCTCTTCTTATCAAACTTGGGAAGGTTTCCTAAGTTGCAAGCAAATAAAATAAGTAAGATGTCAAATAAAACTTAGGGTCATTTTGTACCCTTGATAGTTGTTAATGCTAACTATTATTAATAATTGTACTCCATTCTATGTCTTCCTTCCTAGTCATGATTGTCTTGACGAATAAAAACATCCATGGATGAAATTCTTTAGCATCTATTTATCCTACCACTCTTCTTAAAAGAGTGACTTGATCCCTAGCATCCATGTGTAACATGCTTTAATGAATTGTCTTTAATGGATTGTTTGACAGTTTTCTTGGACTTTCTAGTATATGGTTATCAATGTACTCCACAAGGTTTGTACAATTCCCATAATATCCATCTCCAACAGCTATACTCATCTTGGCATAATCATCATGTAAAGGAATACCAAACACCTTTTTAGTTGAGTCGGGAGTCATATCTAATGCCACTTCTCCTAAAGGTCCATAACCATGTCTCCCTTTTGCACTATAGTGTCTGGCACATGCAAAAACTAGATTTAATAATTGAAGAGTTACTAGGAAGGAAATTGCTTGTACAAGTCCTAAGTTTGCCAAAGATGTTACCCAGAGAGTCCTATTGTTCTGATTTGTCATTCTCTTAAGGAACTCATCTAGGTCAATGTGACCCAAGTCTATTTATATGATTTTCCTATCAACAAATACAATCTTCGAGGGAGGTAAGTAACCCAAGAACTTGTACTTCATTAAAGTCTCCTTGGTTGCTAGGCTCTCTTCTAACATTACTTCTTCTACAAATAAATAGATCAAGCTAGGAGAACATATGGTATGAGTCAAGATACACCAATATCATCAATACTCTTCATTAAATTTATCATAAAATACTCTAATGTTTTTTTAAAAAATCATTTTCTATGAATTAGAAGCAAACAACATTGAGCTTAGGTTTGGGTAGGGGATTGGGCTTGAACTCTCCATAGGAAGGCTTTTAGGGATCATGACTTTAAACCCCCAATCCCCGATGTTAAAAATAGTATTAGGTATGAAGCGGGGGTTGGGGATTCAAACTAACCATGAAAACCTTAGAAATTGGAGCAAGACGCTCTCAAAGTCTTATGTGTGCAAGATAATGAAGTGATAGTACAACGAGGTTGAGGATTGGGGTTAGGATTTCCTCAAGTGTAAAGGTAAATCAAAACCCTTGAAGCCCAATGTATGCAAGGTATTGAAGAAATAATAGAGTGGGGATTGAGGATCAGGGTTACCATATAAGGTTTTCAAAAGTGAACAAAGGGACTGATATCCTTGAAGTCTACTGCCCAATATAGTTAGACTCTTTTTTTTTACGGGGGTTTGGGGTTGAGGGTTAGACCTTTGGTCTTTGTAATGTATTGAAGCCTGAACTTTGAATGCTTGGAATTTCTCGAGGATTGGGGATCAGAGATCCCCCATCATATTCCATCTCAAATATGTGTATATGTAGAGGTGAACTGTAAGGTTTGACTTCTACTTAATCTTTTTAAGTATTTTGAAAGGGGAATCTTCTACATTTCAAATTTCAGCATTCTAATCATAACTTAAAATTTTGAAACCGTTATCACCTATGTCTGATTCTTTTTAGATGTACAAGGAGGGGGCAATCCCTTACCTTACAAAATGAGGAATTTAGAGGTATGCATGAGGGTCGAGGTAGGTTAGGGCAAGAATTAAAAACCTAAACAACCTACATTTAAAGCTTGCAGAATGACAAGAACAAACTCAGAAGGGGAACTTGGCAAAAAAAAAAAAATGAAAGAAAAGTGAAGAGAACAACATCAAGGCCCTAAAGAATCATCTCAACACAAACAAACCAATAAAAACACAAAAAATTAGAAAGACAAAAATGAAGGCACTAACCTCAAACAACAAACCTAGGACTTTCGACCACCAATGGAGGTTGTGCACATAATCAACAACTAATTTTCAATTTACAAAGACAATAAATATACAATCAATTGCCAAAATGAAAAGCTAAGGCTCAAAATGCTCAAAACTCAAGTATGCAAGGTGAAGAAATAAATTGGAAACACCTTCAATATATAGGAAACTAGTTGACATAAGCAGACACCTAACACATTTATTACAAGCAAGGTTGAGGTTTAGAGGAGGAAGTACCCATAAAAACAAGAGACCCAAAGATCAAGGGTCGGGGGTTGGGTGTTTACCTATTGCTAGGTGAACAATGAACCCCCGATGTTCAATCCCCAGTAGGAAAACGAACTTTAGGGGTCAGTGATCAAGGATACCATTCACTTTTATAGCAAATGATCATGGATAACCAAAAAGCTGATATCCAACACACAAGAAAAAAAGTAAAGGAACAAGGTGATTTTTGAGAGTCACCACATTGTTCCTAGGGTGACTAGGTAATAGTGCAAGCCTAAAGCTTGATCATCAACAAAAACCAAAAGCAAAAAAGACAAGGAGGGAAACATAAAACACTAAGGGGCAAAACCTTAAGTAGAAACTAACAAAACAAGAGAGGGTGTGAGACACAACAAATAGCCTCAAAATAAAGATTCTCTTTGCTAATGCAAGGCAATTCTTCCACTAGATCAATCTTATCATCATCATCATCATCATCATCTATGGACTTCATTTTGACTTTGTCAGCAAGAGTCTCCATCACCATGAATAGAGCCTTTTCACCATCATTCTCGAAAGTATCTTGATCTTATTCTTCATCAAATGAACAAATACCTCAATTACAAAGAAAGTCTTCTGATTCTTGTTAAATTTATTCTTCTTATTGAAAGACTTTTTTGCATTCTTTTGACCATCATTCTTAGAGTCCTTACATGGTCATTTAGCCATTGAATTTCCTATATCCCCATAATTAAAACATTTTAAAGGAAACTTACCCTTGTACTTACCAAAACCTCTCTGCAATCTTCTAATAAATTTTGCCACCTTCGAATTTGATTCACCATTAGAACCTGAATATTCTTACTTCTTGGACACCTTGAAGTCGGCCTCTTTTCTTGAGGATTTGTCACTATCAAATATCATCTCATAAGCAGTCAAGGACCCATGTAACTCATCCATAGTAAACTTATTCAAATCTTTAGCTTCTTTAATTGCAGCCACCTTGGGATCAAATCTTAGTTGCAAGGATCTGAGTATTTTCTTTACAATTATTGTTTTCTTTAGCTCTTCACCAAGTTCTCTATAAGAACTTAATATCTGATCAACTTGGAGTATAAATGCAACATTGTTCTCATCGTCTTCATATTTAGACTTTCAAACTAAGCTCTATAAGTATTAAGCTTTAACTATTTGACTTTCTCATCTTTTAAGGTATGCAATTTGACCCACACGTCCTTCATTGTCTTGCAAGGCATAACATTCACAAACTCAAAGTTAGTTAAATAACATATAATAGTATTTTTTACTTTGGCATTATTCTCACGAGATTTTTTTTCATCCTGATCTCTTGGGGGTGTTAATGCATTAGTAGCTTCTGCAAGATAAGACTCTCCTAACTCATTAATCTCCTCTATTCTGTTATTAGTTTACTCATTCGTGCTTTATGTTTATCAGACTATAACATTGATCATAATTATGATATTGATATTGGATAAGGATGAACTAGATTGACGACCTACTTAACTATGTTAAGCGTTAATCTAAATGTTATTGGGCTATTAACCCGATAGCCAATAATGCTAACAGTTATTGTTATTGTTTACTTTAACCGATTCATTATCGGTGTGTTTATATTGATCCATTATCATTTTCTTTGATACCGATTCATTATCGAGTATGCTTATAGATCTGTTACCATTAACAATGATACCGATTCATTATCGGGTATGCTTATAGATCTATTACCATTAACTATGATACTGATTCATTATCGGGTATGTTTATAGCACCGATTAGTTATCATTATGGATCGGTTGATGGTTGTAAGAGTCATGACCAAGTGACATCTTGGTCGGACATGTCTAACAGACATGTCTGATCAAGGTGCCACTTGATCGTGGCTATCTTACTATTTATACACCATCCAAATTAAAGGAGATGACATTGAAATCGATACATGTTCATCCTCCTTACCTGCAGTAAAAGAAATATAACAATATTAGTGCCATAATCATAATATCAAAACGAAAATACACCATCCTGCATATAACTTGTCCATTAAATTGGAAATTTCAATACTTTTACAAGGGGACTTTCAAGGATTTCATATTCATTCACAATTTATTACCCATCATCAAATCCAAGAGCCGCGAAATAAGATTTCATCCTTGCACTCAAAAAATAGCTAGATCCATCAAAGAGTGGAGTGTTGTTTGAAGACAAACCTTCTTGAGCAACTAAGTGTGCCATCATGGATCTACCTCAAGCTATTAATCTTTATCTAAGGAACCTTTATCTGGCACTGATTGAAGGGCACACAATACATCGAGAGGGGGAAGAGTAAGTATATCCCAATTTCAATGTAATCAAACATTAATTTTCATTAATGACTCATTCCCGACTTCTAAAACATGAACCTTAAAAATTAATGTAACTTTAATAAATCTTATTAATGATGCAATAATTTAAACAAAACAAAAGAGCACACATCCAAACAAAGAACACTAGATATATGTCGAAACCCAGGATGAGATAAACCACAATGAGAATAACTACTTGGATCTATTACCCAAATCCAGCCTCACAAAGAAATGAATCACTTACAAAATGAAGGAAGCACCAACCTACTAGAGATACCAATCTGGACCATTTGTGTTTGTAGGCACCAACCCACTGGAGACACTAATCCCCTACACAAAGAGCTAAGCACCAAATCAATAGGTAAGACACTAGTCCTACTAAAATAGAAAGATGTGATTTGTGGACCTTCAAAACTGATAAATCAACTTGCACTAGATCTAATCAATCTTCAAACAATTTTCCACATAGCATATGGTCTTTTGATAATGGTGCACTATGATTGGAGTGCAAATCACACTACATCACTCTAATATTTGCATTGAGGCCCTAATTACATAGCATTATAACAACTACATCACCCTAGGACACATCCTAGAATTCTATAAATAGGAAGTATATTTTCAATTACATTCATGTGTCATTCCAAAATGTACAGAATATTTGTAAGTCGGGCACACGAACACTCATTAACCAAACGTATAATAGGCTAGATCCAATAGCCTTTATGCTACTCCAAAAGATAGAACACACTAGAGGGTTATCTATGTAGCTCCATTTGGACCCAACAATCATCCACATACTACCTCCAATGAGAACATGCTACAAGCCTCAACTGCATCAAACTGGAACAACAACCTAGTTCACTAACTAGCACAATAGCCCTTTTGTCACTTCAAACTTTTTTTTTATAAATCAATTTTGCAAACTTTGAAATATGATAAAACATGTTTATACATACTCTCCTTTGAAGCTATAGGTCTTAACTCATAACCATGAAGAAATTTGAGTCACAACAAGTTACCGTAACAAGCTCACTATCTAGCTAATGAACCTCAAATATTTTGAATCAGACTTTTGGATCACCTCGAACAACATGTCTAGATACAATATGATATTACAAACATTCCTCAATTGAATCTATTTCCATAGCTAGCCATATGTACATCTACAACTCATAATTCTCTTATATATGACATGATAGTATTAAGAATTTTCTAATTTCTGGATGCCATTGCATTAATGACAAAATTGACTAGAACAATTGACACTCCTCTAACATCAAATACAACACTCCTTTGACATCAATGATAACATATGCCCAACACCCACCACATCTCCAATCTTAAAAATAATAGAAGTATCGTCGATAGCCATAACAAGAGAATCCCACAAATCAACAAAGAACAAAGCAAGATATGAAATTTCTCCTCCTCATCCATCTTCACACTAACATATTGTATGCCTCTAGGTGGTATGGAATTCGTCCACCCTCTTCAATTCCCAAGGAATACGATTTCTTCCTTTAGAAAATCTTATTCACTAAATATTTGTCTTGATACAGCTCACCAGGTTTCTTTCGTAACTTCTTTGCAGAGGACTCTTCATCGACATTGATTAAAATAGAGTTTTCCAAGCATAATTTGAGTAGACCCTTGGATTTATGGTCCATAATATCATACTAAGTAGCCAAATTAGGATCTATAGGTATAAAGACATTTTCATCAATGACATCCCACAAATATCAGTCTATGAGCAAATCCTCCATCTTCAACATACACATCTCAAAATTATTTCTATAAAATTCCTCTACCTCTATTCTACTCGATGAACTTTCCATCTTAAAATTCCTGCAACAAGATCACAAAGTATCTTTTGTACAAGCTCCCACTCAAATATGGATTAGTTCAAAAAACTCAACCCACAACTGTAACCAAAGTTGACAAAGCTCTAATACCACTTGAAAGGAAACTAAGGTAGCAAAACAACTTCCGACACTAACCTTAAGGGGAGGGTAATGCAAAAAAATTAGATCTTAACAAAATTTACAAAAATTAAATAAAAATAACACAAATAGCATCCATACCATAAAATAGTGATTTACATGGGAAAAACCCTTTTGGGAGAAAAGCTCCACACTCCAAACACTGCCCAATATATTATTCAGAAATCAATAACACAATACAACATACTTGTAGAGCAAGTTTCTCACATGAGTATCACCAACCAGAGATGCAGAGGTAACTCAACGAATATAAGACCCTTACACGCAACCTCTATCACACACACCTAATATATAGGAGATACAATACGTGAAACCGTCAAATGGTATTACAAAAGCATGAGATAAAACCACTCAAAAAATAGGCACCCAACTTATCTCCAATCCAAGATACCCTATGATGTGTCAAAACAAACACCAACACGTGTAACTCCCGTGTACAACTGATTTATGTGTCCAACACATTTTTATAGTTTCCTGTTTCAAGAGACCCAACTTTCAGAGGCCATAACTTTTGATCTAAGATTCCAATTGATGAACTATTTGAGGTGTCAAAAATCTTGTGAAGTTCTCTATCAATCTATAACTTGCTACACTAATTACGACAAATTTTGGGCCCAAAAAATACCTCTAAGGCCTTCAAAATTAACTTTAAAACTTTCAAAAATAGAAACTTTAATATCGTCAAATCTAGACATGATCTTGCAACAAAAAATTATTGACATGCTTATTTATCCAAATCGTAGTCTTGGGGAAAATTTCAGACCAATCCATGTTCAAATGTAAGCTCACTATAAATAGTAACCTATGCAATTGCAAGGTTGAGACGCCATTATCCTAACAATACTCATGTTAAAAAGATTAGCCTTTGTGGCTCATAAACAAATTTTATTGGTAAAATTGAAAGAATTGGGTAAATACTAGAACAAACATAAGCAACCATAAATCAATAAAATAATATAAGACTAGAATTGGAAGAATGGAGCTCTATTGATCATTGTACATCTCAATAATGTCAAGGTGAAATATGTTATAGTGGACTTAGGTGCATATATAAACATCATTATAGTTACCACTTGGGACAAAGTCAGGTGATCCATGTTGGTTAAAACTCCATTTAGTATATTTCTAGTAAATAGATTAGGAATGGAGACATTAAACACATGGAAGAATGTAGAAGTGAACATACATGGACTAAAACAACGTGCAATTTTGAGGTAGTAGAAATGAAGGAACCCTTCAATACATTCAAGGAATTGCTAGGCCTAAATTGGTTAGTAAATGCCACTGGTATTGGATTCAAGGAAAGAGGAAATTTTATTTGTGGATGAAAATGGTGTTGTATACATCCCCCCAAGAGATGGTGAAGATAGATCTTATGTAAAGGAAGTTGTTCAAGACAGAAACACAAAAGATGATTCAAGTTCATAATATATTAAATCTCAAGATTTCCTATTTCAAATGAAGTAGAGGATCCATATAATACTAGATAAATTGAATTGGATAGTGATAACACTAGCACATATAGTGATGAAGTCTTGTGTGCCTAGATGTCAAATGAACAAGAATTAACTTCTCAAAAATTGTATGGGTTTTACAGATCACTCGTGATACAAAGATAGTATAGAAAACCTATGCAAATCAGTACAAAAATCCAAGACTGGTATAAAATCTTCCTTCATTCAATCTTTATACCATTTGTAAATTAAAATTCAACTCTATACAAAGCACCCTAGGACATATACGCTAAGTAAACAAGGAGTACACACTGGAAATGTGCATTATGACATTACATCAAAAAAGTAAAATGGGCTAATAAATAATAATGTGTTGTAAACCTCACACTATCCAATACATAATAACTACTTCCAAATGAGGTTGACAATATGAATTAGGTTTCAGTTTGAACACCCATTTCCTTGATCTAACCCTAAGGATATAAAACAAGGCACTAAAAAGTACATTTTAATAGTAGACTAAGATAAAAACCAATGATATATATTAAAATATTTTTGTATCATAGTTGTATAATAGGTTTATAATGGTATATTATGAATTCACTCACCAGAAAAGAGCCATAGAAAAAGGTAACGAGAAAAAAATCAAGGGAAAATTAAAAACAACTACAACATTTAATGCATTCTCTTAGCTTGATATCTATAAATCCTAACATTATTTTTCACAATAGCACATTTTTCTCTTTTGCATCATTTTGCCACTCTTGCATTCTATTATATTCATACTTCCAAACCCTCACATTTCCTAACTCACACATAGCAACAGTTGCTCCTATTCTATTAGACATCTCCCAAAAGCCATAACCCAAATACAACAAATTCCTATACAAGGCAATGGAGAAAAATCTAGAGTATACATTCTCTAAAGCATATGTGAATGTTATTTACTTCAAAGACATTAAGAAGTACATCCATGAGCCATTAATAAAGATAAACTATATAAAGTTTAAAACCCTAACACTCACTCTAGTACAACCTAGGACACAACAATATATGAATAAATATAGCCA
Source organism: Cryptomeria japonica (assembly GCF_030272615.1). Classification (NCBI taxonomy): domain Eukaryota; kingdom Viridiplantae; phylum Streptophyta; class Pinopsida; order Cupressales; family Cupressaceae; genus Cryptomeria; species Cryptomeria japonica. Next base: position 640,048,278 of record NC_081405.1, on the reverse strand, counting down.
CATCATAGAAAAGAACCTATATGTATGGAGGGATTTCTCGAACTTCACACAAGAAAAGGGGTGGATACACATCATTCTAAGCCACATTATGATGAATGCTTATACTTAGGTTGACCATATAGATCCAAGGAGTCACAAGCTTGTATGCACAATGAGAGGTACCATTGAAGGAGGAAATTAAAAACTTGGAGGTTATTAATCTTATCAAGGCAACATATGATAGCCAAATCTTGGACATAACAATAATAAAAAACCCTACTGACAATTATGTTACCATGGGCATTTCCTACAAGGTTTACTATACAAATAGGAGATTTAGCTACCACATCCTCCATTCATGGAATGTACCAAATTGTGTTTAAGGAAAATGATATTGATCTTTGTGATTTTTTGTGGTAAGATCTCCTGGAGAATGTTGAGTGTCCAAAGCAACCCCACTATCAATTCAGGTATGGGATCTTGATTATCTACCTTTCATTCTATTTAATGAATGAATTACTAGTGTTTTTAGGAGACCACTATTGGTTGTCATACAAATACAAGAAAAAGTCAAGCACTTTTAGGATGCCACCTCTTACATAGCCACATGTTGGGGTTTCTTAAGATACCTTCAACAAAAGTTGTAAGAAAGATAACACATCTCTTATGATGTAGTCTACAACTACATAAAAGACATAGTTTTCTTAGTAGACAAGGACTATACTTTTATGGAGGCAATAGAGCTTGGAAAATATTTTACTCCATAACTACCATATAAAGTCAAATGAAAAGATTAACTAGATATCTTGGGTTTGGCATGCATAACCCACTCTTAGTGAGTTAATTGAATGATTCAGGTGTGTAGGTTTTTTTCTCAAATGGAGGATGTTAGAAGACAAGAGGATTTATGGTATCGGATAATGGTATTCATATAGACACATTGTACAAATTGGATGCATGCTCACTTGAGTGGAATCGCTCTTATAACAAGCCAATGAAGAGAATTTTGGATTCTTCATCCTCACCATTATATTGAGAAACAATAAACTTATAGCATCTACATATGATGCGGGTGTAGTCACGGTTAGGAGGGACCTCAATGAAATCTATCTGGACTGTGCAACAAGAGTAAACACAACGAAAGAAAGACAAGACGATGGAGGCAATGTAGAACTGATTATTTATATCATGAAAACCATTTAAAATCTGTCGAAAACATGTGGGTTACAAGATTAGGCTCACTGGACTAATACAAACATGCTCAATTATAGTTTCAGTCTATACCAAACCTCATAACCTCAAGATAGATCTTCCTAGTTCCAATGAATTTCTACTACAAGCTAAATTACATTGATTTATATGGTCTATAGGGAACCGATCGGCCTAAGAAGAATCAAACAATGATGAACATAATGAAACATGCAAAACCATCAAGGTCACCCTCTGCCAATGAAAAATCCTCCAGAAAATCCAAAGGAAGAAGTGGATCAAAAGGAAGGTCGACCACACGCCAAGGAATGCTGGAATAACGAATGGGGGCTCCGCAAGCTATGAAAAGGATCTGCAAGATTTGCCAATAGCAAATAGGTCCAAGTAGCTCCGGTGTTCTAAGCCATAAAACTGTCTTGGAATCCGGAAGTGATAACTTGCCAGAAAAATATCCAAATGTTCCGCGGTTCAGGAATAAGGAAGATAATCATGTTTACAAGCAAAATCTAACTACGCAAGATCCGGTGAGAAAATGCAAGAAAGTGTAGAAAGAAATGTTGAAACTACAAAATAGAAAACAAATTGAAAAGAAATGTTTTTGGTTGATGCAAGATTGCCAAGAACCGGGGATCCTCCTGCATCAAACATCTGAGGTTGTTGAAAAAGTGAGTCCCTCACTTTGCTAGGGTTCGAGGAAAACCAAGGCAGTCCACCTCTTCCTGAGAAATCCAAGATGAATCTTCAACTGGTTTGTCCTTCCATTACACAAGATACTCCTTGCATTGATTACTTTAGGTGCTATGACCAATCCTACTATCCAAAATGGCTTCAATCTGATTCGGTTCCTTCTGGGGCAACTGTTTCTCCAAGTCTGCAATACTTTCTTTACTAAATTCTAATTCATGATATTGATATAGATCTGCAATGTTAAATATAGGTGAAATACTCAAACTATCTGGTAGCTCCACTTCATATGCATTTCTGGAACTGGATTTCCTCAAGATTGTTGGTTGAAAATTTTGTATACTTGGGGAAATATACAAAATTGTGGTTTCAACCATAGCACGCGAGTAAAAATTCTCCTAATTAAGGGAAGGCTCCCCCTATCTAACTAAAACTGAAATAAAAACAAGATGGTACAACAGTCTTCCTTCTTTCTTCAAGAAAGACAATATCCTTTTCTCTTCACAAAAAAGGATAGCGATTGAATATGAACAACAGTAACTACTTTCAAGTGAAATGAGAGAAAGGAAATGAAGTTTCCTGAAAGCGCAAAGACTTCCGTCACTTCCTTCGGGACGGGACAACAATATCAAGCTCAAAGACTTGACTATTGGAAATCCTATCTACCCTTTGCTATACTGAATTTTACAATGAATAAAAGACAACAACTCAAAGAATGGAATAATCTATTCTTTCAACACAAAGACAAGAACTAATGCAAGCTCAAAGACTTGCTGATATTTCTTATCAAACAGTAATTTTTCCTCAAGAATAGACGCAAGCTCAAAGACTTGGTGCTCCTTCAAGAGATTTACCTATTTTAATTAATCTTCTCTACTTGCAGCTCAGAGACTTCAAATCAGATTGGACTAAGCTCCTTTAGAAACACTTTGCATAGAAGAAATAAAAAGATTCAAACTCAAACATGTAGCTCAAAGACTCAAAACTTGAGTAATCCTTCTTCATTATTCTTCAAAACCTTAAATTCACATACATAAGCTCAAAGACTTCTTGCTGTAAATTTGGCAGAGTTTTTGCTTGCTTTCCAAAAGATATCAAATACAATAGACCCCTCAAGTATTTATAGAAGAGTAGCCTTGAGAAAAAGGTGGGAGGATCCTAACTAACTTGAGAGATTCTCTCAACCATCAAGACTCATTCAATAACTAACTGAGACTTCATTAACTAACTAAGAGTTATTCCAACTAACTAAGACCTATTCCAACTATAGTCCTAATCGGACACAACTTGTAGTTGCCTTACATGTAATTATAAAAGTGCAAGTAATGTGTAACTTGCATTTTACAAAAAATACTTTTACATGTAACTTGCCAAAACTAAATTACAACTAAAGATTACAAAAGAGGGAAAATTCAATTAAGTGTTGAAAAACACTTAAAATGCATTTTGTGAAGACACAAATCCTTGAAATTTCTGGATGCTCGCTTGTAGTTCATCAGGATTCGGTTCATGGGTGTTCTTGGCAACAACCATAGTCTTCACAATAGTGTCGTGATAGCGGAGGAGCACAGAATTGTTTTTATCCAGGATAGACTGGATTTCATGCAGAAGGCTTGGTGTTTCATCAATTCTTGAATTGAAGCGGCCGAGAATTGTCCACTCCTCTATTCATTATGAATCCTCATCTGTAAATCAACAAGAACTTCTTCTTCTGGAATCAGCTCTCCATCCTGACTTACTATGTTGCAAGAGGCCCTTTCACAATGTGAGACAATATCTCAGAAAACTTCACCCTGAAATCTCCTTGCATCACCGATCTCCTCAATGAGGGATTTAAGAACAAGGGTCTTGTTTTCCAAGAGTTCTTCAAATTCCAAGTACATGACCCTGGAAGAGATGATGGTGTGCTCTTGTAGAACACTCAACTATTGTTGGGGCATGGTACGCCAGATTGTCAAACTTTCTTCAACACTTTCCAGATTCTTTTTGAAAGTATTATAAGTCTGATCCAGTTTCTCCTCAACAGTCTCCAACTTAGACATTATCTGAAAAATGTCTTTCATTACCTATACACATAGATCATGAAGTTGATCAACCCAGGAATCTAGTGCTTGTACCTTTTGAGCAGCCCTTTCCACTCCACAAATTGATTCTTGGGAACCAGAAGAACCCATGGAGTTACTCCCATCAGCAGCAAGTTTTGTAATTTTATGAACGACTGCCATAAGTTGTCAGTTTTCCTCTTCTAGCTTGTCTTTCTTTGCTAGAAGATCATCACACCTTTGCACCAGCGAAGCAATAGAAAAATGAGCATCATGTTTAATGACCTCATGCATTTTCTTTCCCAACTCTATCCTTGTAACCTTATAATCAGCAGTTGACATTTCATCAAGTGGCTTATCTGCAATAGGTTCCACAATTTCAGCTACCTTCATCTTGTTACTGTCAACAGTTATTCTGGAGATAGTCTTGGCCTTCTTAGCAACTTTGGATCTGGACTATTTGAGTTGCTAGTAATCAAAGGCATCAGGTGAGATTTTTTGCTTCTTCCTTTTTGGGGTAAAAGAACTAAGCCATGGAGGCAAAGTCATCAACTCCCCTCCAGTAACAACCGTAGGCAAAGGAGAAGCAGTTTCTGTTTGAATCACCGTGGTCATCCTGGGAGGAATATCTGTTTGGACAGTGACCATGGTTTGCTCAATTACCAATGGGCATGAATATTGCCTCATGAGTTTTTCAAAACCAGAAGTGGAAGTATCAATTTCTGATAACTGGATGCAAGTAGGAATATTCTCAGGAACTTTCGACACACTCTCTTGTTGATGATCAGGAGATGGCTCGTATGCTGAAATGGGAATAGAATTATGTGGAGACTCATCCACAAGCAAATCAGGAGGAGAAAGAGGCATATCAATGGAAACTGGTGGAATGATCTCATGAGCTTAGTCTGAAACTAGAGACTTAGGAGCATCATCAGATTGTTGCCCCTCATCTGGATTATCTAGATCAATTACCTGAACATGGAATCATGATTTTTCCTTCCCACGAACAGTTGTTTCCTCAGGAGGAAGCACTATTGCATGACTAACATGCAACTTGATCCTTGTACTCGAAGACAAAGTACCCTCCTTGTTGTCAATCTGAATCTTAGACTTCCATCCAAGAGGCCTCGTAGAATCATCTTCTTTACCAACCTTGATTTTTATAAGTCTAACAACATTACTTTTCAGCCATGCGTTGGTGTTGGCCAAGATAGGCTGAAATCTGTCAAGGATGGATATGCACTCCTTGTGTGACCATTGGATCAAAGGAAGTGGAGCTTCCTCAACCCTCTGTGAAGTATATTCAGGATCAAGTATATGCTCGTCATCAATCATCCCTTATGGGATATCCACCAAGTTCAAATCAACAATTTGCTCAATAGTGAGCCTACAGTAATCCATCTTCAAAACTTCGGCTTCTGTGCAGAGATCTACCCAAATATCTTCAATGCGATGAACCTGCACAAAGGATTTCTTGATCTTCTCCTTCATACCCCTATTATCAAAACCAGCTCTAGGCTTAAACCTTTTGAGCTTGATTTCCTGCAATTCAGTCTCCATGGCTTTAGCCTTCATAGATTTGACAAGGGAGTACCAACCAATTTTCAATGGGTTTGTGGTAGAGATCCCCATTCCAACCTTGTGCTTAGCAGACTGAAAAGTGTGGACAGCCATGATCTGTCTTCCCAACTCCATAAGAATGATCTTATTAGTTGGGTATCTGAGAAGCATGTATGGCTGACCACCATAGCATCCGATCCTTATATAGGTGAAGGTGGGAAACTGCAGAAACAAACATCCATACTCGCACACCTTGTCCCATGCTTCATCTAATACTCTCTTGTTCCTAAGAGTTCTATCAAACTGACACATGAAATAACCGAAGAATGCATCTTGGACCCTTCTGAAATGTAGTCTTCTACATCTCAATGACAACTGGTCATAATGCTCCCAAACTGGTATAAGTGAGTGATCACCCTTGGTAGAAAGACCTGGAAAGTGTCTAAGTGATGACTCTTGACTCTTTGTCAAAATGATGGGCGCAGGCAAGAACGAACTCAGGTTCTAGGGCAGCCACCGGGAAAGAAGATGCATGATGGATATGGTTGTCCAACAACCACTGCAAGTTATTAGCACGTGGATCTTCTACCCTTTTGATGAATTCTAACATATCAACGTGCCCTATTTCCGTGTCTCTGATGCGATCCAAAGGAGAAGAAACCTGGGAAGGTGTAACCTCGTTCTGGTATTTGTCATATTTGTATTTCATCTTCTTTGGAGTTGGAGATGCCGACAAATCTAACATTGATTGTGAACCTGGGATACTGCGATGAAGACTTAAAAGAGTTAAGGCAACATCATAGTCAGCTGCAAATATCATTCTTCCTTCTCCAAATGGGTAAAACTTTGATTCTTGAACTTTATGATTTTGTGAGAGGAAGAGGGGAAATATGGGAAAATCTTGACTTTGACCAATTTCGGATCTTGGGAGAATTTTCACAAGTATACAAATTGGAAAGGACATACATGCAATCGAGGTTTTAAAATCCGAATACAAGTACACTTGTAAATTTGCAAATGGAGAAATGGAGAAAAAATGAGATTTTGACTTGCGGAAAATGACGGAAATGGAAAGTATAGATATGGGGAACATGGATGGATAGAAATGGGAAAATCCGGGAAAGTCATTTTGATGAAAATGGGAAGAACTCTTCAACATGTAATCCGGTTTTGAAAACCCAAATTTGCAAGGGAGAGGTATTTCACACTTTTCAACTTGGAATTTCAACAAAAAATGGTTAAATTCCTTAACTGTAGGGGAAGAACAAGAATTTCCAGCGAACTTGTAATCGAGATTAAAAATCCTGAATACAAGTAAAGAGGGAATGTTGGGAAGAACAATGCAATTCAAAAATTGCATACGAAGGGGAAGATTTCTCTCACAAAAACTGATTTTTGGGGGAAGAACAACACATGCCAAAAATGCAACTAAGAAAGAAAACTAAGAGAGCAAGAAAATAACAAAAAGAAGGAAAGAAAGGAAAGAGAGCATACCTTTCTTGAAAATGCAAATGCTTCTCCAAAAATGCAACCAATTTTTGGAAAGAAGAAGGAAAACCAATTAATAGAAGCAATCCGCAATGCCAAACCCTTAATACGTTTTTGTAAAAATGCCCCAAATTGATAAATGTAGCAGCAATCCCAAATTTGGAGGACCAGGATGCCAATGAGAGAGCACACCCAAGAGGATTGGAACAAAATGCCTAAGGAGGAGTAGAAGAAATGGTGACAACTGTTTGCAAAACGTAGCTAAAGGAATCACGTGGAGAAAAACGTGGCCACCATTTGCATCTTCAATGGCATCATTAAATAGCTTAAAACTCCTCACAAACTCCACGCCTAGGTGAGAGAGGGCAAAATGTTTTAGGAGATTGCAGCTTGTTGGAGATTTAATCAGCCAAAATGTGGCATTAAAGAAAAGTGTGATTATTGATCTAGGGCAAAAAACCAGTTAATGCAACCTCCATATGGCGTGAAAGGTGTCCAAGAATGCATGAGAATAGGACGCAAGCCAAAACGCCTTCCTCCTCCAACAATTTCTCGATAAAAATTGCCTTGAAATGGTCAAAAACCGTTTTTCCTTGCATTTTGGGTTTTTTGGAATTGGAATAAAAGACAAGTTCGATTTTGCATAAGGGAATGAAAATTGGGCTTTTGGGAGAGAAAAACAAGTTTCAATTTCACTTTTTCCACTTACAAGGCAAAATCGAGATTTTTAAGAGAAATAGCAAGTTTAAAATTCACTTTTTCACTTACCAAGCCAAAATCAAGATTTTTTAGACAAATGACAAGTTTAAAATTGTCAAAAATGCACTTGCAAGGCAAAATCGGGTTTTTTAGAGAGGAATACAAGTTTTAATTACTTGTAAAAGGGAAATAAAATCCCTACAACAAGTTAAAAATACTTGCACATATGTAGTGGGGATTTAAAATCCCTATTACATGTAAAAACCATTAAAGTAGGGCTTTTTAGACCAAACTGCAAGTTTACTTGTAATTGAGCCAAAAAATCCCTATTTTAACTAAACAAGACTAAAAACAATAAAAAAGATAAAAACAACAAAGGGGAAATTTAAAACAAATTACAAGTAACATCTTTTAAATAAAAGTGCACATGTAATAAGTCAAAAATTCCCCTACAAAGACCAAAACAATGAATATCATTAAAACTTGCAGTTTGAAGAAAATTCTCCACCTGCAGTCGGGATTTTAAAACCCAAAATTGAAGGAAAGACATAGAAAACGAACCCAGAATTTGATGAAATTTGAAACGCAGTTCGAGGATGGACTGAGGATTAAGCCAGTCCAAGGATTAGTCAAAATTTTGCCTCGGGAAGCGTACCATAGAGTAATTTTTAAAAATTTTCCACAAAAATTTCATGTAGTGGTCCTTCATTTTTGAAAACAAAAATGAGGACAACAAAGATCTTGCAAGGTCCAAACTTTCTCATCTATAATTTGTTATGGGTTCCAAATGGAAATCTTTCTTTCCTCGGGTATACCATCACTTCATCACCAAATTCAAATTCCTTATGTCTTCTCTTCTCATCTTCTTTCTCCTTATACTTGTTCATTTCCTCCAAATGCTACTTAACTTGAATATGTAAGGCCTTCATATGATCTATAAATTCTTCTACTTTTGCACTCCTCTTGTCTTCATTATTTATATCTCTCAATTTTGATATTCCTCTAGGGTGTTCTCCAATAACAATCTCAAAGGGTGTTCTTCTGGTACTCCTATTCACTGAATTATTGTAGGCAAACACTGCTTGTGTAAGGATCAAATCCCAACTTTCGGTTTTCTCTCAAACTAAGCTTCTCAACAAATTTCCCAAACTTCGATTCACTACCTCCGTTTGCCCATCAGTTTGCAGGTGAAAAGTAGAATTGAACTCCAAATCTATCTTTATCTTCTTCCAAAGTGTCCTCCTTAAATAACCAATAAACTTGGTGTCTCTTCTAAAACTATGCTCTTAGGTACTCCATGTAATCTCACCACTTCCTTGAAAAATAGGTCAGTTATATGCACTGTGTTTGATGTTTTCTTACAAGGTATGAAATGAGCCATCTTCGAGAATCTATCTACCACCACAAATATATAATCATTCCCTCTTCGTGTCTTAGGCAATCCAAGTATGAAATCCATGCTTATGTCCTCCCAAGGTCTCTCCGGAACTATCAAAGGTTTATACAATCCCACATTCTGACTACTGCCTTTTGCAACCTGACAAACTCTACAACCTGCACAAATTTCTTGGCATCCTTATGAATCTAAGGCCAAAAGTAATGTTCACTTACCAATGCTACTATTTTTTTCAACACCAAAGTGTCCAGCTAATCATCCACTATGCTTCTCCTTTATTAGATTCTCCCTCATAGAACTCTTAGGTATGCACAATTGAACTCCTCTTAATAACATTCCATCCTGAATGAAATAATCCAACCGCTTACTTCTATCTACCATAATCGCTGCTTTACATGTTTTCCAAGGTTTTGCAAAGTCTGGGTCATCATCATACAAGGTCTTCAACTCGTCAAATCCTAATAATATCACTCTCATCCCTGTCAGCAAATTACTCCTTCTACTCAATATATCAACAACTTTGTTTGACTTCCCACTCCTATGCTTCAACACAAAGGTGTAACTCTGCAAAAACTCTACCCATCTCATATGTCTCTGATTCAACTTACTGATAGGGAGGATGGGCAAGGGGGTTGCCCAATAGGATTGTATGTTCACTAAGTAATAGGTCCTTGCTAGTTTCAAGGTGTAGTCACCAAAATCAGAGTGCAAAAGGTTTATAGACAACTTAGCAACTCTCCTTGATCCACCTCCCTAAGTCAAACACTTCTTGGTTGCTCAAGGGCTTCAACTCCATAGTTTTTGGCTTGGTAATCTAACACCTTACTCTCTCAATTGGAATTCATTCCCTCTATCCTTGATCTATTCTCTGACTACACAAGGTCTCATTTTGTTGAATTACAAGTTTGTGTCAAGTTTTATCCCCATGGGTGTCTTTGGTCTTCTACGTTTTGGAGTGTAGTAATCCTTCTCAAGTGCTACAAAGTGAGTTATGGAGTCTATCTTGCCAAATGTGTTAGATGCAAGAAAGTTCAACTTGTTTCAACCAGATTTGATGGTTTTTAGGCTTTACAACCTTCCCTTGTATACCCGATTTGACAAAAAACCAATTTTTAGGCCTAAAACGGGCTACAAGGAATTAGCCCTCCTTTTGGGGTTTTGTGCTCACCCTGCTCCAACGATGGACTTCCAGACAAAAAGAACTTCATATTTGGATACCCTTTTGGAAGTTCTTGAGGATTTTCTAAGTTTTAGGGCCCACTAGGCCTCCTCCATGACTGTCCCAAAAATGGGTGCAAAAGGAAGGGTTTGCAAGGGTTTTGGAGACAAGAATCAACTTGCAAGCTAGAAATATTCAAAGGGAACCATGAAACCTTATTTCGACCATGTCACATACTATTTAGACCAAAATGAAGTAGTTTTACACCTTCAAAGGGTTAGAGAACAAGATTTTACAAAAGATGCTCATAGGGAGTGTGCAACATTGACAACTTTTCCATTCTTGCTTTCTACAAACACATCATTTGCATGAGAACCAATTACATTCTAAAGCATGTAAACATGTCTATCATTAGTGACAAGAAAGAACCACATTATCCCTACACAAAAAGGCATCAGGCAATTACAAAACAATGAGTCATTCACTGTCAAACTAATTGTCACTGCACTTTGCCCTTTTCACTGTTTTTTCACTTTAGACCTGCACTTTCCACTGTCAAAACTCTTTTCCAAAGCTTTGATTTGTGCTCTTTATCAATTATATATCTTTGTATTCTTGTTGTCCTTCATACCTGCCATTTGGAAGAGGAAGATTGCAAAAACAAATCAACCAAAAATGCAAAAATCAGTCATAATTGACTGTGACAGCCAGCTGGGCATTACAACTTTGCCTAAAGGATCATTAATTGATCTTGGAAATCTCAAAACCCATGGGTAGGGTCAAAAACCACTCCTTGTTCTTTTTTGCAAACAAATAGAAGGAGGTACAAGGCTTTACAAACTCCAATATATGGTGGAGAGTAAGCAATTGTATGGAAACCAACATCAAAACAATGACTCACTGTTTTTTACACCATTTTCACAAACTGAAAATGCAATCCTCCTTATCATGGCTTAGAAAGCCTCTTTTACTTTACATACAACCTTAAACATCAAAACAAGTCTGTCCATTTGATGAATGCATTTTCTATAGAAGAGCAAAGCATCAAACTTCTTCAAAGACCCTAGCCAAATGGCACACTTGCCTAGGGCTTCACGGCCACAAAACTTCTTGCACCTGCATTTTTGAAATCAAAACATGTATTTACATATCTTACAAGTTGACCAATTGGTTCTTGGGGAGCCATGAACATTTAGGGCCTCAAGAAGCCAAGTTGGTCAAGCATCCTTGCCAATTTCCTAGACAAGGTAGTGAAATTGTCAAAACTAAATAATTTTGCCTAGAACTCAAAACTTAATGAAATTCAATGCCACCAAAGGGAAAAGCTTCAGGAAGAATAAGAGAACTAGAAAATTCAAAAATAGTATGCCCACGTACAGCAGGTGTACGGACTGCTGCTCACATGGAGTCAAAACATAGAGAAAAACAAGGTAAAATTAGTGCAAACTTGCAAAATGCTTGATATCTCTGAATGATCAACCCTTACAATGGTTAAAGAAGGAGAATAAATACCTCTAAAAATCATTTATCCTCCTATATGGATAGGTACATGTCCAAGAGCACTCAAATTTGACATTTTCATGTCTAAAATGACAACTTTTAATGCCTAGATGATGCAAGGTTGATCTCAAAGACTACCAATCACCTAAGAACACTACTCACACCTAAAAACCAAACACAAATCATGTCTAAAAACTTTTCAAAACAAAAACACATTGAAAACTCACTTTTTACAACATTTTGCCAGGCAACTCCAAACTGGCAACTTTGAGCAAAAAGATGAAAACAGGAAACCAAGACCACACAATGAGTTCAAAACTCATCCAAACAACCTAGAACAACTCAAAAACATCTTAGACAAACTTTCCAACTCAAGACTAATAAAAATCAAACTTGCTATCAAACCTGTGATGAAATGAAGCTAGGTGCTCCTGCACCACTTACTCTGACTGTTCAAATACTGCAAGGCTTGATGATCGGTATACAACACAAACTCCTTAGGCAACATGTAATGTCTTCTCTTCTTCAAGGCTTGAATTATGGCATAAAATTCTTGATCATACACTGAATATCTCCATCTTGCATAATTCAAATTCTCACTGAAATAAGCTACTGCTCTCCCTTGCTGGCTTAGAACGACTCCAATTGTATTCCCACTTGCATTATAGTCTACTTGAAACACTGTCAAAATCCAGTAAAGATAACACATGCTACTTAGTCACCTTCTGCTTCAACAATTCAAAACTCTTATTTGCTCTGGTTGTCCATTTGAATTCCTTCCTATCTCCTCTCATTGTCTCATTTATAGGGCTACAAATTGAACTGAAAATTTTGATAAATTTCCGGTAGAAACTAGCCAATCCATAAAATGATCTTACCTCTCCAATGCTTTCTAGTGTAGTACATTCAACAATTGCTTTTACCTTCTCAGGGTCCATCTTCAATCCATCCATAGATATCACAAATCCCAAATAGACTAACTCTTCCTTCATGAAACTACAACTTTAGATTTATCAACAACTTCTCTTCTCTCAATCTCTACAAAAATTGTCTTAAATGCAACATATGCTCTTCCTTTGTCTAACTAAAAATCAGAATGTCATCTAGATATACAATAACAAACTTACCCAAGCATTTCTTCAATACCTCATTCATCAACCTCATGAAAGTACTTAGTGCATTAGTCAATCCAAAAGGCATCACAAACCATTTGTACAATCCTTCATTTGTCTTGAATGTTGTCTTCCACTCATCTCCTTCTCTGATTCTAATATGATGATATCCACTCTTCAAGTCTATCTTTGTGTAGTATTTGGCTCCACTCAAACAATCCATTATGTCATCCATCGTAGGCAAAGGAAATTGGTACTTCACTGTGATCTTGTTTATTGCTATGGAATCAGTACACATCCTCCATTCTCCATTATTCTTAGGTGCTAACACTATTGGTACTACACAAGGACTCAAACTTTCTCCAATCAAACCTTTCTTCAACAATTCTTGCACTTGTCTATTCAACTCTTCATTCTCTATCAGTGTCATCTAGTGTGCATCTTTGTTAGGCAAACTAGCTTCGGGAATCAAGTCCATGTAATGGTTGATACTCCTCACAAGTGGTAATCCATCATGCACATTATCTAAAATGATATCTTCATACTATGTCAGCAAATCTTTTATCTCCTTCGGTTTTTCTTCCCGCTTCGGGTTCTCAGTCTTCTTAGGGACTAAGGCAAAACACACATTCTCATGTCTCATTCCATCCACCAAACAAATTCTAGTATTCATACAAACTTCACTCTTTAGGGGCTCCTCCAAGGGTAACAAGGTTTGTTTCATCCCATTTTCTACAATAGTGTATATGTTCTTTCTCCCATCATGTATTGCCTGTCTATCAAACTGCCAAGGTCTACCCAATAAAATGTGAAAAATATCCATAGGCATAATATCACACAAAACTTCATCATGATAATTTCCAATTTTCAATTTTACCAAGCATTGCTCACTTACTAAAAACTTATGGTCATATTTAATCCATGTTATCTGATAAGGCTTAGGGTGTCTCAACCTTTCCAATTTCAATTTATTCACCATCTCTTCTGAAACAAGATTATCCTAACTATCACTATCGATAACTACTTTACAACACTTACCAAATACCTTACATCTAGTGTTGAACAAATTTCTCCTTTGCAAGGGCTCTTCATCCTCTCCAATATGATACAAGGCTCTCCTCATCATTAACATTTCTCCATCTTCTGGTTTGTTAGTTGATCCAGTGGGGCTTTCTTCTACCAATGTTGTTCTTCCAACGTTCTCTTCCTTCTTACATTCAAAAGCACAATGTCCTTCTCCTCCACAATTAAAGCAAGTTCCTCTAAATACTCTCTTATCTTGTCTTTTGTCATCTTTTCCATAACCCTCATTCTGATAGCTATCAGGTTCTCTTCTCTGGTATAAATTTCTATCATCCTTCTGGTATGAACTACCATATTTGCTTACTTCTTTGTCCTTGTTCTGATCTGTATTGGTTCCTCTTCCTCCTTGAAATCTTCCTCTGGAAAACCTTCCACCTCTACTTTTCTATCTTTGCTCATGTCTTTTGTTCAACTTCTCTTATGCTTTCAGGGCATATTGATAAGCTTCTTCAACACTCTGCAGCTTGATCAAACTAAGTTCATCTTGTATAGACATCTGCAATCCATTCAAATATCTCGCAACTTGTTCAACCTCATCGTCGACATGTCCGGATTTGATATTTAACTTGTAGAATGCTTCGGTATACTCCACACTAGATTCTTTCTGCTTCAAGTTTTGTAACTTTCAAAATAAATTTACTTGGTAATCAGCTAGTATAAACTTTGATTTCAACTTGGCAACCATACACTCCTATGTTTTGATCTTCTCTTTGTCTCTTCTCTTTCTATCAACCTGCAAATGTTCCCACCAAAGAGATGCATGACCTTTCAACCGAGTGCATGCATATTTCACCTTTCTTTCTTCTATGGTGTTCTCAAAATCAAAATACTTCTTCATCTTTGAGATCCAATCCATTAATTTATTTGAATCCAACTTACCATCATACTCTGGTGGGGTAAAATGTGGTTTGGTGTTTCCCCTACTCAAAACCCTCAAGAGCCTTTCCTCATCTGGATCGATCGTCAGTGGATTTGCTACCTATTTTTCCAGTGTTTCTTCTTCATCATCTTCGTTCATGTCTTCAATATGTCGACCTCTTCTCTGGGTTGTTTCAACAACTTCCAACCGGGCTGCAATTCCTCTCAACATTTCGATCACAACAGGGTTTGAATTTCCACGTGCTCCACCATTCCTATTTCCTCTGCAGCTGCAAGTTGGTTCCACAGTCAGCCACCCTATAAAAAAATCTTCAAGACAACAAAATCTCAATCTGATACCACTTGGTGCAGTCAAGGTTAGGAGGGACCTCAATGAGATCTATCTAGACCATGCAGCAAGAGTAAACACAACAAAATAAAGACAAGATGATGGAGACAATGCAGAACTGATTAATTATATCATGAAAACCATTTACAATTTGCCGGCAACAAGCGGGCTACAAGATTAGGCTCACTGGCCTGATACAAACATGCTCAATTATAGTCTCAATCTATATCGAAACTCTCAACCTCAAGATAGATCTTCCCGGTTCCAATGACTTTCTACTACAAGCTAGATTACATTGATTTATATGGTATAGAGGGAATCGGTCGGCCCAAGAAGAATCAAACAATGATGAACATGATGAAACACACAAAACCATCAAGGTTAGCCTCCACCAATGAAAAAACCTCCGAAAAATCCAAATGAAGAAGTGCAGATCAAAAGGAGGGTCGGCCACACACTAAGAAATGCTAGAAAAATGAACTGGGGCTCCATAAGCCATGAAAAGGTTCCACAAGATTCACCAATAGCAAATAGGTCCAAGCGGCTCTGATGTTCTAAGCCAGAAAATTGTCTCAGAATCCGGAGGCGATAACTTGCTAGAAAAAGGATCCAAACGTTTCGCGGTTCATAAATAAGGAAGATAATCATGTTTACAAGCAAAATCCAGCTCTGTGAGATCCAATGAGAAAATGCAAGAAAGTGCAGAAGGAAATGCTGAAACTGCAAAACATAAAACAAACTGAAAAGAAATGTTTTTGGTTGATACAAGATTTCCAAGAACCAAGGATGCTCCTTCATCAGATGGCCATGCTCTTTGGGTGCCTAAGGTGCAAATTCCTTGGAGATGAAGCTTTCTAAAAAGAACTTAATATTATGACACCAACAACTTGGTCACATTGGTGAAAAGTTTCTTAGAGCCCTAAAATATAAGATCCTTTTTTAATGCCTTGATGATTGTAAGCTTGAGTTTGAATTTTATGAGCATTGCATATATGAAAGATAACATTGTATTTCTTTTTATTCTAATTCATAAGTCTTCTATGGTTTTAGATTATATTCATCCAAATGTGTTTGGTCCTGTGAATGTTCCTTTGTTATCTAGATCTATTGTACTTTATCTCATTTATAGATGATTATGGTAGAAGGACATTTATTTATGTTATTAGAAGTTAAGTTGAAGTCGTTATTCAATTTAAGGAGTTTAAGACCCTTGTTGAAAATTAGACTAGTAGAAGATTAGTTTTTTGAGGATTGAAAATGGTGGTGATTTTTTCTTGGAAAAATTGGATAGATTGTGTAAAGAACATTGGATTGAGAGACATAAGAAAAAATCATACACCTCATAGAAAAATAAAGTTACAAAGAGGATGAACAAGAAGTTGATATGGAGACGGCTATGAGTTTGTTGACTGGTGTTGGCCTTGAACATAATTTTTGGGCATAAGTTGTTTCCATTGCATGTTACTTGATCAACATATCTCCTTCATTACCTCTTGTCAAAAAGAAATCCATCAAGGCATGGTTTGGTAAAAATTCTTCAATGAGACATCTGAAAATATCTAATTGTGAAGCTTATGCCCATGTTCCTAGTGAGAAGAGGTTTAAGTTGGATAACAATGCAATGAAGCTCAACTTTATCATCTATGGTGTTAGTGATAAGGAGTAGAAGCTTTGGATCTAGTGGGCCAATAAGTTCACTACAACAAAAATGTGATTTTTTGAGAGATGAAACCTTCTACTATTGAGCTACAACCAAAGGAAGATGAGAAATAGAATAAGGAGGTAGATCAAGTATTGCATAATTTGATGAGAGGTGAACTACATACTCCTATTGGACTTGACGATGAGAAGAGCTATGGCATCTCTAAGAATTTTGGAAAGAAGAAGAACCTCAAACTTAGCAATTGAGGAGGTCTACACATGTTAGGCAACAATAAAAAAGGTTTGGTTATTTGATGTTGGATTCCAATTTTAATTTTTTTAATTGCTAACACTAATGAGCCTAGGAGTGTTAGAGATGATATGTATACAAATGATGCAAATTCTTGGATGAAAGCCATGGATGAAGAGATGATTGAATTGAAGAAAAATGATACTTGGGATGTAGTGTCATTTCTTGAAAGATGGAAACTTGTTGGATATAAATGGGTGTTCAAGAAGAAATTTGGTCTAGATGGCAGTATTGAGAAACATAAGGCATTTGTCCAGGGGGAGTTCTAAAGTTCATCTTTTTCCCTTGGATTGATGTGGTGGTTGCTCTCAAGGGGAACAATGAATGTTGCAGTTATCAGAGCTTATCAGTAAGGGGGAGAGAGAGTTTAGTAGCGTGCCCCTTGTCCTAGATGTCAAAGTGAGAGAGAGATATAGATTGGTAGAGAAATCAACTATATGTGCTCTTTGTCGTTGGTTGTGTTGCCATCAAGAACAAGGGGGAAAATGTTGGAAACTCAAGTTGTTGTGTCATGTTGTCATTGATTTCACTATGTGTTACAAATGGTTCAAAAGTGGTGTTCTAATATTTGTGTGTGGTCCGGTGAAGATATTGAGATGTTTTCGGAAGGTTGGTGTAGTGGAAGTCTCAATATGTAGGAAACAATATTTATGCAAGAAAGAGTTTTTAATGTCCTAGTGGAGGAATGCAAAAATATGTGAAGATTATGGTGTATGGTTCTGGATATAATGTTTATTATCTATGTAAGTTGTACTATAATGTTTACAAGTCCTTTATTGCTCAGATGATAAAGGTAGTTGTTGTTATTTCCGACAGAGACTGTCTGTCAAAATTAGTTTGAAGAATGCTTGGTGTTTCTCTATTTTGTGGATTCAAGTGTTACGACTCAGAGGACATGCTCATTTTATTTGTGTAGTGTTCCAATTCAGTTTTATAGTGATGATTTGATTAGCAAGTGAAGTTGTGATGTTCTAAGGTTTGTGTTGTCAGCTAGTTTGGTTTTTGGTTGATTGAGGTGGTGCATCCTATATAGATCATGCACTTTTGGTCTGGATATGTTTTAGTGGATGATTTTTAAGGTTGATATGGGTCTCATCATGACATGTGTTGATTTGCATTGAGTTTTGTGCATTGGAAGATATTTTTGGGCTAACTAGTTGGCATGCTGCAATTGATCATCTACACGTTTCATTTGATGCTAACTTTGGAGGATGTATTAGCATGTGCAGTTCATTGGAATAATTTAGGAAAGATGTGTTGTAATTAATTTTTTTACCCTCTATCTCTTGGAGTGGATCAAAATGGATATTTTAGGTTTAGGTGGCCAAATTTATGTAATATTATTTATTCTATCTGTGGTTGACCTATTTAACAATTTCAATGAATTATCTTGTATAATAGGAGTGTAGATGTATAAGTTGAGTATGGGAGTTATGTGAATTGATGTGAAGTGGATTTGAATGATACAAAAGTAGATTTGGTATAGCACAAGTACAAAAGACAGTTGTAGAGAGATTTGAGACAGAGTTTGATGTCAGATGTGTTTGCCATGATATTGGTCACTTGACACAGTGGTTCAAGGACAATTTCATGATTAGGAGATCTTGTTCATTTTAGTTCATTGATCCTATGCATTTGCCAGAAGAAGGTATGTTCCTTTTGGCAACCAGTGTATTCATTGTATCTTGTCCTAAGACAACGAGTCTCACTATTGTAAGTCTTTTGTATCTTGCTCTAAGGTTGTACACCCTACACTTGCAAGTCCTTTAAAGGGTAGTGAGCTCCTTAGCCTTTAGCCTAAACATTGTAATATATTATTCATATTGTGAGTGTGATTCACATAGTGGTTTTACCCTGTTTAGGGTTTTCCACATAAATTTGGTGTTCACGTATATGTTGTGCTTTGTGCTTTCATGTTTCATTATTACAATAAGTTGTGTGGTTTGAATTTTAATAGACCAGAAGTAAAGTTTTTTGAGATCTAGACCGATTCACTCCTTTTTTAATCATGTGGTGTGTTCAACATATTCCACCCTAAAATCTCTATAGCTTTCTTAAGAAAATGCTTTCCCTCCAAGATTATTAATATTTTATAATCTTAAGATTGTACCTAATTTCAAATTTTGAAAGAGAAAAAATACATATAAGACCATAAAATAACCAAAAAATAACTTTATTTTAGTCACCCTACAACAAGAAATCAACAAATAGTATTGATGGTGTGCCCCATGGTCTCTCTCTATTTCAATGTATCCTAAAACTATCCTCCCACCTTATACTTTCACTCTCTTTGTGATATGTCCATAGCACACACATAAAGTGTGAAATAATGATACCTTATAAAGCTAAAGAACAAAGGGATAGACTCTATTTTTAAACTAATTTAAAAATAAAATAAAATCATCATACATCCCAAAAAGATCTAATAGCTCCTAATTAATGTACATAAAAATATTTTCAAAATTTTCAAGAACATATATATACCAAAAAATTTTAACTTTAACTTTATAATTTTAAAAATTATTGTAAAAAATAATATATCATAATAAAAAAAATGATTTTTTTATAAAATAACCTTTTTAAACACATGTTTTTAATTCACATATTATCATTTTAATTCTGTAAACTATAAAAAATACAATGAACAAAACTTTTCAAAACTATAAACAATACATGAACCAAAGTTTTTAAGTATATAAAAAAAATAGTTTTCATGGTATGAGAATGGGTAGAGAACTTCTCCCAACAATCATCTGTCTTTTAGATTACATTCCTTTATGAGATGAAACTCCACGAAAATTCACTCACAAAATCAAAAGGATGTTGAACTATAATAGTGACTCCTCAAAAGCATCCGCTTGAGTGGTTATACCCCACACGTTTCCTGCTAGATTTTTGTATGATTCCCATATAATTGTAACCATAGGACCTATTGGTCCTAGAGTTATAATTACAAACTAAGTTTTGAAAATTTTGAAATAGTATCTACTATCCATAATATATTTAATTATAAATATTCCTAGCTTCATATATTATGTTGTCATTATAAATTAATTTTTCAATTGCTTTACATCAATTCTGAATGCCTTTTGGAGGACTCATTTTGCTCAGTTGTTTGGAAGAATTTAAGAAAATAAATAGAGTTAAACAAAAAATCCCTATTTTTTTTTCTATTATCCATTTTTAATCTATATTTGAAACATTAATATTTTTTAATAAATGGAGCTAAAATAGAACAAATCTAATTATTTAGTGCTTTGCATAGATAGTCTATTTGAATTCAATGAAAAATAATATTGAATCTATGTATAGTTCACATTTTTTTCAATCAAATGAAAGACAATATGTAATGTTATTTCCATTTATATGCTATCAAACAATGAGAACTAGATTGTAGTCCATTTTCATAATTTCATCTCAGAGGTAACTTAACTAGAGCCCTACCTTAACTATATAACTAACCTACCAAAACTAAAGTCTCTCTATTTATACCTAAAATTTTGGCATTGATTCATGTGTAGTTGTGGATCAATAAAATATTCATCTCCAATAGAAGTGCGCTGCTTAAATTGGTCCTAATTTTGGTTTGGAAAAGTGTAGTGCCCTACTAAAAGGAATTTATTGGACCTTGAATTTCTTCTCCTCCCATTGCACAATTATGTAAACTAAGATATGAAGTTGCTTCTTGTAAGATAAAACTAGTTTGTCTTTAGGGATTGATATCAAAGATAATGTGGTTCTTGGAATGTTGTTTTCCTCCAAAAGTGAAGATCATATTGCTTGTCAAGCACTTATATTTTGCTTGCAAAACTTTGGAATAATTGTTGTAAAAACATCTAAACTTTGTATTATGAGATTGACCCTTTAAACAAGTGGGCTTTGCAGGGGACATTTTCAATTCTTTTTTCAATCCTTCATATCCTTCCATCTGTTTTAGAGGATATGGTAGAAGAATCTTAGAGGAACCATTGTCTCTACCTTCAATTTTATTTTATTTGTTAAATAACTGTTTATAATTTCTATAATTTTGTTATCCATTTAGAGATCGCTTTCTTTAGTCTAATATTGCTCAACTAAATGACCTATATATTGTAAATTTCAGCCATGTCTCTGGTTTATAATTTAATTTTCTTATGAGATTTTCCCTTGATTTGTGGCTTATTGCACTGACTTTTCTTGATAAGTCATGAAAAGAATTTGGGTGGCTTTTCTTAGCTGGTTTTTGAAAAGAAAAATGGGTAAAAGAGAGACAATTAGAGATTAAGATTATATTTCTAATAATGGCTTTCCTAGATAAGCAATTAGAAGCATTTAGCTAGCTTTGTTTGATAAGTAATGGGAAGGATATGGGTGGCTTTTCTTAGTTATTTTTTGAAAAGAAAAATGGGTAAAAGAGAGGCAAATGGAGATTGGAATTATGTTGCCTATTGATCCTTAAAATTTCTTTTAAAGGAAACAACCTTATGGCAAGTTCATTGAGTGGGGGACTTATTGCGCCTCAACGGACGACCTCTGGGATTTTAGAAGACAACTCTTCAATATTGATAGGAAAAGGGGAAACGGGAGAAAAAAACATTAAAATGAAAGATGATACACCATTATTTTAGATATAACTCTGCAACACAGTAAATCACACATCTATATGCATAATTCAAAGGCTAAACATTATTCATACTTATGTATTCACTTCTGATTCACAAAACAACATAATACATCCCGAATATAATTATGAGTTTTAGATGAAAGAGTTTCAAAACATGATTCAATTCAAAGAATTTATATTCGGAATGATAAAAGATTAACACAAATGTAAAATCTTAGTCTGTTCATATTGACATAAAGCATAATGGAAAATGAAGAGTCTGCAAAAAGGCCGAAGAACTAGCACAATTTGTTAAAACCAAACACAAGCCAAATACTAAAGTCCGACCAAAATAAAACTCTACCATATCTTTTTATGACTGTGAACCTCCTCAACAATAAAAGGACCCCAAATATATAGCCCTATCAATAGTACGTTGTTCTCTAGGCACCAACCTCCACATGCAACTTTCTATTTTCCTTTGCAAAATAAACTCCATGATGTGTCATGATGGTCCATAATTGTCGTTGCCTGTAAAAAGGTCATGAAGAAGATGTGGAGATTTGTCTATACCATTCTTAAAACTTTTCCTTTGCTAACGGGCTTCCCAAAATTACTTTTATTCGCCCAAAAGATGATGCTCGGACAAGGTGCCAGGTAGCGATCTCAAACTAATGATGAACAACCCTAGGGGGTGCATGTGAAAGTTCAGGAGTGACGCGTGTCATCATGGCGGGACCCAACTACAGAATGAAGAGAGACCTCCTTAAAACACACGAAAATAGTACCACGTAGCGAACCAAAACAAGGCGTTTGCTTTTGAAAAATGGGGGGGACCGTGAAAGGAAAAAGTAGAAGCGGGTCCATGGAAATGAGTAAGACTAATTAAAATTTCTTTGCAACTTAACGAGGCTATTTTCTTACAATTTTATGAACCACAAAAACTTTGATTCCGCAAACAAGCTCCTGAAAACAAAGGCTCAAAGCTGAGAAATAGATTTCTACAGAGGAGCCCATTCCTCTACAAACAGATGAGTTTGAGTGTGCAAGAATGTGAAAGCTTGATCTAATTGGAAAATTTCCCTTAAAGGGAGATTTCCCAGCAATCTGAAATCCTGCTCCAAAGAGAAGGTCAGTTGAGCTAAGAGATGAATAACATTTTCTACATCTGCAATAGTAGGGGAATTATGCACCTATAAAGAAAGGAGATGGAAGATCGATCTGCACAAAATATTCAAATTGCCTCTTCAGCTAGGAAGGAGTGGTCGTCAACACACCTAGACAATCTCTAGTGTGAGTAACTGCTTTATTGCAACTTATAAATTCATAAGCTCCTTGAGTTGCAACTCTTCGGTCTACTACTCCAGCAACAACTAATAAATCATCCAATGAGGTAAACATCTTTTCGAGGAGAGACTCTGCTTTGGGTATACTAGGTGTGATATTCTGTAAGGTTTCCTCAACTATCACATTGACCTTCGAACTCAAATACTGTGCATTTACTAAGAATTTCAAAGCCGACCAAAGTGAAGTGATAGCATTTTTTTATTTTCTCCCAATATGAAAAGTGAAATTGTTGAACAATGGGGAGTTAATTGGTCTCAGGGGCGGCTGCTTTATTGGAAGTCTGGAGCAAACTGATAGGGCATCTTTTGATGCTGCTTCGATAACCAAGTTTTCAACTCTCGCATCTAGGATCTTCTTTTGCTATCGGAGATCAACAATGATCTCTTGAAAAGATCGCTATGCATTTGAATTAGCTTCTTTCTCCTTTTCCAATGTCATTCGGGCCTCATTGAGTTCTTTGTCAAATTGTGATTGCTTGTAAATCATAGATCTTGTTGTAGATGAACCTGCGCAGTACAACAGGCGGAGTATTCTTGGTGTATCCTTGAAAGTTCAGTTGTTCAATCCCACAACTAGTCATCCAAAATATACTTGGCATGCTTCTCTTTGGCCAACATCACTTGATGTTTATTGAGTTCAACCTAAAAAATGTTTCTGTCGCTTATGGCCCGAGAAAGATCCTCTTGCAGGGTTGACATGTTGGCAATATTGCTTTTGAGAAGGGAAATGTCTTGGTCCCAATTCTGAACATCATTGACTAAAATCTCCTTCTCCTTCCTAGCAGCTTCGAGCTGAGCTATTAAGCCATCAGGTCGCTCTTGTAGTTTAGTCTTTTCTTCTTGGTCTTGCCATGAAATATTGAGAGTACTCTCTTCCTGCAATTCCTTTGTTAACTTAGCAATCTCCTTGGACAACTTAGAGATTGCCAAATATTTTGCTTTTTCCTTAGTCCTCAAGAGGTCAAGGGTTGATTTAATGTTTTTTAGCTCAGATTTCATCTTTTTCAGACGACATGAAACTTTCAAGAAATCTATAGATACTATTTTTTGCGCCTCCTCTATAAATTCCACTTTGGCCTGGGCCCAAGCCTGACTTAGATTAATGCTTACCGCATGAACAATGTATTCCTTAGGTATCATCTAACCTTTTGGCTTGATTGTACATGGCATCTTGGCAGTAAACATGATAGACCTATGGGATTCATCATAAATAGTTTCAAAATGGGGCTCAACAAGCCTAAGAGCATCCTTGTCCCTTCTCTTTTGTGCACGCTTTGCCTAGGCCATCCAAGTAGCCTTTTCTTCGTTGTTGAAATCAACCATGGACGAGA
The DNA here is from genome assembly GCF_030272615.1 of Cryptomeria japonica. Taxonomy (NCBI): domain Eukaryota; kingdom Viridiplantae; phylum Streptophyta; class Pinopsida; order Cupressales; family Cupressaceae; genus Cryptomeria; species Cryptomeria japonica. The sequence continues at coordinate 640,023,950 of NC_081405.1, read as the reverse complement.
TGTATTATGCCACAATAGGATATCCAGGAGGCAAGGTGAAAGGAATAGGGACCACTAAGGATCCAAACTGGGCCTGACCTGGAAGGTTAAGCACTAAGGGCGAAAAAGGAGGGATGTTGTGAAGCAGCATGGAGGGTGTTGGCCTTGACTCCAGAGTATGAGTATGTATAGCAGGGGAAGCTACATCCGTGAAGGCGGGGGAATTAATCAGGAGGACCAATGGAGGAACTGTCTCTAGAGACATGAAGGATACACTTGCAACTGAAGTCGACGAAGGAGTTTAAAAAGTGGCTGATATAGTAATAGGGGCTTGCAAAGGAGTTAGTTGCAGTGAAGAAACAATAATTGCATGGGGGGAAACATGAGTAGACACTGAAGTCCCAATTAAAGACAAAGAGGAGAGGAGAGGGGGAGTAAAGCAAGCCTGAGCTTACGCCATGGTCAGGCAAGGGCCCACTTGAGCATGCAGAGTTGGAGATGGCTCTCGAGTCTCACTTATCTTCTACCTTTTCTCTGACACTAGATTATCTACTCTGCGATTTTATTGTGGAGTTTCTGCATCTTGAGCCTTCCTCTTGGGTGCATGAGTACAGGGTTGGTGGAATGCTAGGAATTCACGCTCACGTCCGAGGACTACAACAGTCTCTGATGCTATCTGCTTTCCTTTAGCCTCCTGAAGCTCCCAGATGGATTGGTCTTCCTCCTTCTCTTCTTCAAAGTCAATATGCTCATGATTCCAGATGTCATCAAAAGTATTGTCAAGGGGGTTGGCCTAGAACTCAAGTGAAAATTCTTTCATTTCTTGATGGAACGTCCATAAATCTGTAATTTTATCTTCTCATACCCACTCTGCTCCAACTTTCTCTTGAGGGATGCACTTATCTTCTTAGTAGGGTTCATCCACCCTAAAATACCATAGAAGGATAACCATCTGGGTCTCACCAAGTGAGACGTAGTAATATGAGCGGGGTGAATATGTATTTCCGGAGTGTCTACTAATGGATCGTGCCGCTCTTCGCAGTAAGGATGGGAAATGTATGTAACTCGAATCTTGCGATCCATCAAGAAGTCATCCAGATCGTAGTGTCATTCATCTTGACAGATGACCAGGCTCAGATGTGCTAATTTGGTGGTTAGAACAAAATCAACATTATCATTGCGCCTTGGTAGGGTGATGGTGCCTAAGGATTTGGGGATGTTATATAAAATGGTCTGATGCTTGCTCAACCGATATGCTTTGTCAATAGTGGAGAGTTGTCTAAATAGTTCTAAAGTGAGGAATCTATTTAAAGGGAAAGTGGGCAGCCGAAAGGGTTGCTCATCAAATCCATGAACTCTAATCAACGAAAAATTTGACCCTAGGAACTAGTCACATGAGGTTTTTGATTTAGACATCCACTCGACCTATTTTTGGGAGAAGCGAGTGCAGGGCTTCTCTCGGCTCAAATCCTTTAGAATAGGGGTTAAGAAACAATCACAAAAAGGGACAAGGGCATGCACTATCTAAAGAAATCTAGGTTTTGGTGAAGGAAAAGGTGAGCTAACACAGAGAGGTACCTAAATTTTCCTTGAGACTCGTAGTCTCTGAGCTATTTCAGCATGCCCTTTTGAATGACACCTACAAAGTTGAAACAAAAGAGAGGAGTCTTCTATTTCCTTAACTTGAAGGCCAATACCATCTGAACTTTATGCACAAATGTGTCAGAATCAAGACAAAAAACAAAAGTGAGCATGGAGAAAACATCCCTTAGGTCTTACTAGAAATCTTTGATGTGCAAAGGGAAAATGGGTAATTATTTTTCCACCGCCTTTAACTCATTGAAAAATCTAAGGTTATCGTTTCTCGAAACCCAATATTCTTCTATATTCTTTTTCTGAATTTCTCAACATTTTCACTTGGCGCCGAGACAAGTAGCATCTCATTTATACTAGCCTCATTTATAATGACCCATAGGGTTTTTCCTTGAATTATCCTAGTATCAACATGAAAATTCATCACTTGCATGTAGCGACTCAGAGCAAAAATGGACAAAAGGCACCATGTATTGGGGAAGGCCACAATTCCATAAATGGTAACCCAGGGTCGCTAAGTTCCTCTTCTTCACTTTGTCTTGCATCCTTGCACAAGCGCCTTCACACAATGACTTTGGGTTTCCTTCTAAATCTGGGTCATACACATTATTTGCTTTATCATTTACCAGAGCAGTGTTCCTGTGTGCCGTTTTAAATTTTACTAAGACTATTTTGGTTATGGGTAGGTCAGCTTCTACAACATTCATGCACAAGAGAACGATACTGACCCAAAAACATCCACAATAGTTGGAGCAGTGGAAGGGCCTTCTTCTATAGGAATTCTTTCAAACACCATGCTGGAAATAACCTAGAAAACTTTTCTTTAATTCCGCTTCTTCTCTTTGGTCTTCTTGTAGCTTCTTCGCCAACCTCAACACGTAGCTTAATTTGAAAAAAAATCTCTTTAACCAAGGGATAACTTTAGATTAACCTCACGGTAGAGCAACACGTCTCGAGGCATGACGATATTAAAGAATATCGTGCAAAATTAATACATAGTTGATGCAATAATGCCACCTCATAGTGGTACTTGATAACTTTCTCTTCTTGGGATGTTGATTTTCAGAAAGAAGAGCTGCAAGATGAAGATACGACGCTCAACACAACTTTTCATCTAATTTCGAGCCACTGTAGCTGACATAAATCATTTATTGCTTGATCTCTTTGTGGATACAATTCTTTAATAAAAGACACGCAACATGTGTTCAGACAACTCCCCTTGATTAAGAACGCCGCCACCAGCTCAAGTTCTTTGGGCCACCCTGGATCCGTACTCAAACCTTTGGTGTTTAAAAGGTTTTAATAGATTTGATTTTGATAATATCTATATACCTTTTCAAACTGGAATTTCTAACTCGACCTATAAATCAATACGAGCTCTTAATTGAAAAAATATAAAGCTAGCTTTTGGGAATAGTTCTTAGTCGGTGAATAGTCTCTCGTTGCTTTCATTCTTGTTTAAGAAAAATGTTGCTAGATACTCTTGTTAGGCTAGTTAGCTCAAGGCCACAACTAGCTTTTCTTGGGGACACTAATACACTTGGACTAGATTTCAGACTGAGGTTTCTGACGGAGAAGGTATATTGTGGCCAAATTTGATTTTTTTTTTTTAAAATGCCCGAATTCCTCATAATTTCGACAACAATTTGCCATTTGGTTTCGACGAAGAAGGTATTAGCAATGAAAATTTTCTTTTTTTTCAAAAAAGTGCTCTAGTTCGTCGTAAATCTGATGACAACAACCATTACTTAAAAAAGAAGAAGAGGGCAATTCATTTGTGCATTGCAATCCCGTGTAGGTGTCCATGGTGGTTTCAACCCCCAACAACATCAAACCTGCGTTGAAGGCATTTGTGGCATTGCTTGCAATCCCGCGTAGGAGGTAGATTCTTCACCTTAATTTCATGTTGCAAAAAATATACCATTCAAGAGATTCTACAACTTTTGCTTGCTTTTATACATGCTAGCTATGCCTGCATTCTCGTGGGATATTGACCGATTGTGGAAGCAACTCTTGGAGTATGAGAGATTCCTTTTTTATGCAAAAGATGTTAGGAAATGAGACATGTGGTAGTTAATTGCCCTAGTTTTTAATGCAAATTGGTCAATCTCGTATTCATATTGATTATCCAATCTCAGGCTAGAATTGCCCTAGTTTTTAATGCTTTGATGGATGTCCATACCCTGTTCCAAAGCTCCCATTTTGGCACAGGCTGGGAGTATGCTGGAAAACGTAACCTAATCGGGTTGGAAACCGGTTTGTTGCATATGGTGAAACAGTGTAATTGCCTCTTGAGGACACCCATGTCTTCTGTATGCTGCAATAATCGTATTCCATGAGACACTATCTCATTCTCTCATGCAGTCAAATATTTTTCTAACATCCACCAAACTTCTACACTTACCATACAAGTAAATAAGCTTATTACAAAAAGTTAAGCATGTAGCAAAGGCAAATCGCCTATGAGCGATGAAAGAGTGGACATTTTTCCCTTGTGAAAGTGTGTTCTTGACAATAGAGGTCTACAAAAATGTAAAATTGCCTATAGGCAGTTTGTGTGTAGTCAGCAGAATGTGCAGCGCCTCCCTCAACATAATGCTGTAAGATTTAGATGGGTAGTGAATGACAAGGGCATTTTATGACTGTAAGTGGTGTAGGGTTTTTTAGTCTACGCCTACCATAATGAAATTGCAAGTGGTAAGCCTGAAGAGTTCCTTGATGCAGATATGATAACAGACAATAAAACTTTTCAACTTCATTTTATTTTTGAAGGTGTTCATACACAATTTTGTGCTATATATCTTCTTTCATAGAATGAAGCTGAATTACAAATGAAGAAAAATAATAGCAGTTCAAAAAATTTATGAAGAAAAACGAACTAAAGAAATGCAATGATCAGCTCCAAAGACATCAAACCACTACTAACAAAACCGAGAGTCTAAAATATGATAGGGAATAGTGTGAGTTGTCCTGAAATAAAATATTTTATTTTCAATTTCAACTAAAACATAATTACTCAGCCATTTAATGTTGTTAATAAATGTTCAATTTATGAAAGAGATAAATGGTTGGCCACAAGTACATGAGTTACTAAATGCACACAAATAAGTGAATTTGATATTCAAAACTATCTACAATGAATTCAATTCTTGTCCATTAGTCATTTATGTTTGCAATAAGCATCTTTCTTTGTTTTTCTTAATCTTTATTCATAGTTATGTGCATATTTCACATTCTATAATTAGGATATCAATTGCTATGGCTGAACACTAGCATGATGTTTGTGTTGTGGTATAGATGCGTGGAAACATAATTATGGGATTGTTATATTATAGAGATCATAAATCTAGATATCGCATATTAGTTCTAGCTCTTCTTGGATATGGTATCAAAGTTGGCATATAGTCATAAAGCCATTATTAGAAGATCTATCCATTTCTAGTAAAGAGAATTGAGAAAGTCATTTTGATATTGAGAGTTTCTTATATGTTTACCTATTGATCATTATTAAGCCATAATATTTAGGTCTATTTATCTCTCTTGCAAAACCCCTGTAAGTGTCCTAGATTGTCCCTACTACTCACTCTTCAATGAAATAGTGGAGTTCTAAAGATTTGTTGCACAAGATGGTGTTGAACGTATGAACAAGGCTAGCATGGAAGGCATGTTCAAGCTTCCACTTGTACAACTTACAACAAATGATTTGTTGATAGAAGAAATTCTTGAAATAGGGATACAATCGAAAGACAAGTAAGTACATACAAACCTCCTCAGTTGAAAGTAAAATCTGTGTATAAAAAGAGTACATTGGATCCCAATCCATCAAAGAATTTTATTACCAGGTCTACATTAAGCACATTGTTGTTCCTAGAATAAAAGCAATAGAGTTAACTTTAGAATATGACCCCCAACAAACTTTCCAGACCAAAATGTTATTTGCATTCCCTCCCGAAGAGATTGAATATATTAGGAGACACAAGGATGTTAATTTTGTGCATTTTGGTGCTATTCAAGTCACAAAAGGGTCATGTATTTCTGAAAATTTAGACTTGTATCATATCTTGCACTCTATGACTATCATCAAGTTGACTATAATAATGCTTGTCAATTTTCTAGTCTATCTAGATTGACCAAAAACTCTATGTGTTTTACCTTTTCCCAAAATCTTACTGCTCATGTAAGAGACAAAGCTCATGCAAAATGATGCAGAGGGTAGGAGGATCTTACTCAAACACCTAAGGACTCTTACCCACACCCACACAACTCACTCCTCAAGACCTCTCATTGGTCAAGCACATCACCTCTGATCCCCTACTCTCCACATACTAGAATAACACCCCCAACACATACTCACTGATCATTCTTGATCATTGTATTCACTTGGTACTTGACTGCAATAACAAAGTTTCATCATCAACCTACACAACTAGGTCTCACTAGGTTCAACACCTAACCCAAAACTTGGCTTCACAATACCTTATCAACAAGGCAACACCCTTACCAACATATCATTAATGGTTTAAAAATATATGCTCAACTCCCTTGGGTCTGCTACAAACCCCTAACACATTGTCTTATTGTTCTAAGACAGTCAAAGCATAAAAGACAATATTGGTTGAACTCAACCCTTAACTCTCATTTCTCTGGTTTCAAACACCCTCCAAGCAATAATGTATCATTGAAATATCCCATAGGCCCTTTCCACATCATCTCAATCACCAAGTTCCACAAATAAGATTCAAAACACAAAACCAGAACATCTTACCTAAAATCTGTCCATAATGACAGTTTGCTACTCTTTTGGATAGGGCCACATACAGAGATGTATAACTTTTGAACCAAGTATTATATCCTCAATCCCTCCCATGAGATTCTTAAAAACTTGATCCTACACAACATATCCCAAATTAAAGAAGATCCAATGGTTCAGTGATGAGATATTACCCTCGCATCAGGACTGTTGCAGTCACACCCCAAATCTGACTATTTTTCAGTCTGAAACCTTCATGAAGCATGTGCCTCCATCATGGAACCATTTATGAGACCACTGGATGCCCTAGTAAGGGTTTTGACAGTTTTGAAACAAATGTCAATATCTTCCACAAATGATAATGAAATTGCACCAAATAAAAACCAAAGTACTCTTAGTTCATTTCACTTTCATCCCAGTAAGATAACTTAATCAAACAAATGCATATCAATTTGCAAATGAACAAATTTCAATCTATCATACGTTGAAGACTCAGAAAATACAAGGAAAAATACAATTTTATTGCTCCACTTCTCTAATCTTGACCTCTACATCCAATATCTCCCTCAAAATGGATTAATTTCATCATTTTATAGTTCTCCAAGCCTTCTAAGGCTGAAATGTAACTAATAACCACCTATAACTACCCTTTTTGACATTTTTTTGCAATTTTGACAATAAAAGTTGCACAAAAAGTTGTCATTGTAGCGTCCTAAAATTGCGACACTTGCAATTTCAACCGCATTTGGGTCTTCACGATGGCGATGCAACACCGAACCTGAATGGAGACCCCGAAACTTGTCCATGACATCAAAAACTGCATTTTTCAGCACCTTGGCCTGATCCTCCTTGCACCCCGCTGTCCCTAGAGGTGGGACCATGGCGCCCAGTGCCCTGGTCCCTGGCCCTATTTTGGGCCCGGTCTCTTTTGGGGCTTCGGGTCTTTAAGTTTGCAAATTGGAAAATAATATTTCCTGGTCGGCCTAAGGTCGGGAAAATTAGTCTTTCAACCCTAATTGACAAGTATATAAACTACATTTTCTCTCCCATTTTGAGGAGAAAGGACATATGTGTACAAGACGTGGAAGCGATATTCAAACATTCAAGCATTCAAGCATTCAAGCATTCCTTCAAGCAATTAATCATTCTAAGTCTCCATTCAAGGCTAAGTGTTGCATTCAAGACAAGGATTCAACCATTGAAGAGGAGATCACTTACAACATACAACATACAACAACATTTACACCTTCGCATGTAAGAATACAAACATTCTTACAACAAGGTATCAGTACTTGTTTACTTTACAAACATTTACATTTACAACATTCTCATTTCTTGGTTAATTCCAAAACCAGGGTTTGACCTAAAGGCAAACCCCTCATCCCTAACCCCCCAATCGTCCTCTCTTTTCTGTGTGTAGGTTGCAGGTACGTGGTTGTAATTGAAGATCTGGAATCCTTGTGCAGAGATGAACAGATCCCCCTTTGTTTCGCGGATTTTTCGGAGGACCGTGTGCACGCCGGGCGCCATCGTCCCATCAACTTTCGCTCAAATTTGCAGAACAACACCGTCTCGACATTTTACTACTAATTCCAGGTCCGCAGCTTCATCCCATATCCCTATCTCTGTTTATAAGTGAATCTTTCTTGCTTCTACATGCATTCCTATTTCAATCTTTCTTTCCACATTTCTTTACAAAAGAGGGTATCCTTGCTATCACAACCCTTGAAACTCATATAGAATCCAATCTTGCATTGCGTGGGATTGGATCTTGTGGGTTTCAACCCCTCTTTTGAATGTAAAGTCTCTCCTAAGTGAAAACCATCAACCCTAGTGACTCCCCCTTCTCTCTCCTTGGAGTTGGGGAGGGGAGAACAACTAGGGTTCAATTTTTCCGCTTTACATTTTGGTGAACCCGACGTGAACATCCTCATTCTGATTATTCATGGTTAGATCTGAAAAATTTGCTTCCCTAATTACATTTCCATGTTTGATCTTTTGCAAATTTTAGAGGTTAATTGCATAAAAACCCTAAAATTTTCTTTTTAGTAATTAAGCTTGTGAAATGTTTAATTGTTAATGCTTGTTTCAGATCTACCCTTCTATTGCAAATTGTCAATTCATATTTGTGCTTTAATTCTAAAAATTAAGTGGTTAAATGTCAAAACCCTAATTTTTAAGATCTTCTTGATTCAACCTTTGACTGATAATTTCACTAATCAAAACACCTCCAAATCGGCTGTAACTTTGGATTCCGCAATAAAAACACAATATCTTTCATCCCTGAAAATTTGGAAAAAAGTTGCGAGGACCATGTGCACCCCGAGCGCCATCGTCCCCGACATTTTTTCCAAAATTTCGGGAGCTAGATCTTACTGTATTTTTCTGCTAAAATCCAGAATTTTGGCTGATTTTATCAATTTTAACACTTTCAAAATTAAAGTCAAAGTTGGTCCAGTGATTGCTTGGATTGAGGCTTCTAATCATTCTAAAATTGGTGAAATTGAAATTCATATCAAAATTGTCTTTCTTACAGTCCTAAATCTGAAAAGTGTGTTAGCATTCATTCGAAATTTCAGCGCGTTATTCAAATTTTTGCAGTTTGTGACTTTTGAAATTAAGTGTTTAATTGCAACAACCTTGATTTCCATTTTCAAAATTCGAATTTTGCATGAAATCGAGTCAACTTTTAAATTTCGAAACTTGCATTGCTTTTGGTATTCCCTCTAAAATCATAAAATTCAAAATTTCAGTTTCCCTCTCTTTTTCAAAATTCAAATTTTACATTTTTCAACAATCTTGGTAGGGTTCAATTTTGAGATTGCAACTTTAATTTGGCCTATCTACAGATCGTAAAATCACTCAATTTTTTCAGATTAGCTCTAAAATCATCATAACTTTCATCCCTGAAAATTTCGAAAAAAGTTGCGAGGACCGTGTGCACCCCGAGCGCCACGGTCCCGGACATTTTTTCCGAAATTTTGGGAGATTGTCCTGATTGTATTTAACAGCTTAAATCTAGGAGATTGGCTGGTTTTATTGAAATTTGCTACCTCTAAAATTCAAAATCTTCTCTCTCTTTAGTGCATGAGTTTTACAACAATAAGCCCTACTTACACTATTCCCGTTAGACGAAGCCTTAGAATTAAGTCTTTCCAAGGTTTAATTACTGAGGAGATGGAACCTAATTTGAATGGCCTTTTTAACAAGGACATGGGTAATTCCTCTAATCCTCTTAATGATGAAGAAGCTCTCCATGAGGTTTCTGTAGAACAACTTTCAAAATTGGATAACCAATTTGATGATTTTTGACAATGGATGTCTCAAGAATACCCTGATAGTCAAGCTCTTCCTTTAATTGAGGGTCTAAAATGTATGCTTCAAAGTGATAAGAATGGAATTGATATTTTGCATGGTATTGCACACATTGTGGATTCGAATGTGATGCCCATGAAAAGTTGTGCTGAAACCTTAGGTTACACACAACCTCCTACTCAAGTTAATCATTCTATTCCTTTGACAACTCCTATTGCTAGTATACCTACTTTTACATCAAACATAATGACTACTTCAATACAAGACATTCCTCCTATGATCACCAGTCATGGGGGCAATCCAACTTCTTCATTCATTCCTTCAATGAGTGTTCCTATTATATCTCCGCAAATGAACATGACGCAAGGGGGCAATTCATTTAACCCTTCCATTCCTCCTTGTAGTGTTCTTCCTTTCCAATCATCTCCTATGACTAACTATCATAGTGTCCCACCACCTTACTCTCTACCTTCTTTCAATAACATAACACCTCCATCACAATCTAACACATCTAATATGAACTCTTCGACTGAAGCGACCATTAACAATCTTGCACAAACTGTCTCTTCTTTACAACAACAAATTGCCTCTATGAATCAATCTAAGTTTAGTGTGCCCACGTTTGATGTTGCGAGCCCACTTTCTCTTGACATTGTTCGAGCTATTCCCCCTAAACATGTTGAAATTCCACATTTGGAGCTTTATAATGGTAAGGGTGATCCTTTAACACATGTTAAGACTTTCAAACAATATGTACCGATTTTGCTTATGACCAAAGGTTGCTTGCAAAACTGTTTACTAGAACATTAAGAGATAAAGCCCTACAATGGTATTGCTCGTTGCCTTCTTATTCTATTACTTCTTTCGAACAACTTGCAAATGCCTTTATTCAACAATTTCAAAACAATATAAGTCCTAAGGTTACTTTGATTGATTTAATGCATTGTAAACAAGGTGTTAAAGAAAAAGTGACTGATTTCATTGGTAGATATAAGCATTTGTATGCTCAAATTTCTTTTCCAATGCCTGACAATGACATTCAAAGAATCTTTATTTCTAATTTACAAAAAGACATTAGAGAAAAACTCCTGTTTTCTGAGTTTACTTCTTTCCAACAGTTGTGCGCAACTCTTCACAATTATCAACTGACTGTGAGTCAAATGGAACAAGCAAATCCTATGGCTCCAAGTGATAAGGGTGATAGTAGTCAACAACCATTTGGGAAGTTTAAACCGAACAGAGAGTCCATTAAATTCAATGAAAACATCATCAACAACAATGTGAATGCGGCATCAGGTGTGCCTCCTATTTCTAAGTTTTTCAAGAAAGAAAGAAAGTTTACTCCTTTGAATGAATCATTGCATAGTATTATGAATAAGTTATTGGAACAAAATGTGCTTACTCTTCCTCCTATAAGGCAAATAGATCCTGCAAAGATTAATTCACCCTATTTTGATAACAAATCTTTTTGTCAATTTCATCATCATCTTGGGCATGATACTGAAAAATGTTTTGCTTTAAAGGGTAAAATTCAAGATTTGATTGGTAATAATACTATTCTGTTTCTGGAGTGAATGATAAAGGCAATACATCTGTAGCTCCTCCTAACCAAAATCTTTAGATTTTTACTGATCCATTACCTTCTCATACCTCTAATGCGATCGATACTACTGATTCCTTTGTCTCACCTGATGATCTTGTGTCGATGACTCCGAATGTGATTAACTTTGTAGAGCAGCAGAAAATCCCTAAAGAACCTTCCATCACCTTTGATTCTAGTGAAATTATCAGGGCACCTGATGGTCCTTTATATATAGTTGCAAAAGTCAAGAATACACCTTGCCGTGGAGTGCTTATTGATCCTTCTTGTATGGTTAATATCATTACTGAAGAATTTCTTTTTACTTTGCAATTGAATCAAGTGATCTATGACGAAACAAATGTGGTTGTGAAATTATTTGATGCATTTTCTTCTCCTGCAATTGGTTCTATTACATTACCTATTGAGGTCCATAACAAATCCCTTGATGTGGACTTTGCTATTATTCCATCATCCGAACAATTTCGTGTGAAGCTAGGCTATCCTTGGCTATCTTCCATGAAAGCTATTGCTTCTCCTATTCACAAGTGTTTGAAATTTCCCCATAATGGTGAAGTTGTTACTGTCAATCATAGTCTCTTTAAACCAGCTGAAAGAACTTCTAGCGTTCCTATTGATTACTTTTGGCCTAAACAATTCCAATCTCTTCCTCCGCGAAGTGATCATCTTTTTAAATCTTATCAAAAGTGGAAGAAAGATATGATCCTATCTCTAAGTGAACCTAGAACACCCAAACTTGACATTCCTATCATTCTTGAGAAGGAAGTTCTTCCTTTGAAAGATAAAACTAATGTCTTTCCTCAAGAAGATTCCCAACCCATCCCTATGGATGTGACTATGCCTATGATTAATAAACTTCCTAAAAGTAGACCTATCCCTCCTCGTCATGATGGACCTGGTCTCCTTCCTAAACCAAATATTCCTCCCTTATATGGAGCAGTTCCTCCTCCTTCCTCTTATGGAGAGAAGAGACCTTCCTCTTCTCCTATTATTCAACCTAAGAGACCACAACCTAAACACCCAAGTGATAAGGATGAGAACATTCCTCCTCCTCAATCTCCTCAACTTCCTACTAAGACTAGACGAAATCGTTCTGCACGTGAACGCCGACGAAAGCGTCGTCTTAGAGCTCAGGCAGCTGCTTTTCAAATTTTGCAATCCCCAAAAACACCTTCAACTAATATTATTCCATTTTCTCCTCAGCCGATGATTGAGCCGAAATCTCCTAAACATAAGATGCATGATGGCCTTGATCCTGTGCGAGTTAAAGATCCTATTTTTATAAATCTTGATGATGATATAGATGAAAATGTTATTCATGATGAAAATGTTACTCCTGTTCATTCTGATAGTGAATATGAATATGTTGATGTTGATAACCATTTATCCAATGAATTTTCTAAAGCACTTATCCTAGCTCCTAGACAAGAACACCGTGGCTTGGGGTATGAACATAGCCCTTGTTTGGATCTTGTGATAGCTCCATCTGCTGTGTTGGATGTTCCTCCTCTAGCGTGTTTCCTACCTTCCCGAAATATTGATCAGCAAGATCGGGGGGTAGATGACGTGCTAGACTAGTTCATTAGCATAGCAGATTCTCTCCTCCTCTCTTTTGTCACTTCTTCTATGTGTTATTCTCATTCTTCTATTTGTTGTCCTTAGTGTTGTCTACTTGAGGACGATGCAAAACATTGAGATCTCTTTTGGTCTCTCTCATTTTGACTCAAAAGACACATGTGTTCCCTTCTTCTAGGTGACCTTCCTTGATTGGGGAATGAAGAACAATTATGCATACATACCTATGATATACATGAATTATCATACAGCATACTGACCCCGAGGAAAGCAAAGTCACCTTGTGCTTTGTGTTTTGTGTCTATTATCCTTGAGCTTATCTCACACTTGGGGGCTAAATCCTTGTGATAACGTGCTCCTTTCTCATTTCTTATATGTATCACTACCTTAAAGCAATCACCCCCGGTGAGGCGTGTGCGATCGCTTTAACATAGGGGGGCATACATCCCATTCATATCTTTTCAAGATACTTGAAAATTTCTTGGCAAATTTAGCTTTGCCTTGAAAATTTTTGATATCTTTCTTGCATGACTCATAGTGAGGGAACCTTACTACTGACAGTCATGGTTCTCCCTCGTGATCTTCCCTTTTACTTTGTCAATCGAAGTTGTAAGATCCTTAGTCCATTGGGGGCTTGGTGTATCTTGCCTCCTTGACGTGGTGAAAGTTTTTCAATGTTGTTTCCTTGTACTTTACCGGAAGTATGAGCGTACGCTTATACTCTCGCTAAAGTGGGGGCTAAATGTAGTGTCCTAAAATTGCGACACTTGCAATTTCGACCGCATTTGGGTCTTCACGATGGCGATGCAACACCGAACTTGAATGGAGACCCCAAAACTTGTCCATGACATCAAAAACTACATTTTTCAGCACCCTGGCCTGATCCTCCTTGCACCCCGCTGTCCCTGGAGGTGGGACCATGGCGCCCAGCGCCCTGGTCCCTGGCCCTATTTTGGGCCCGGTCTCTTTTGGGGCTTCGGGTCTTTAAGTTTGCAAATTGGAAAATAATATTTCCTGGTCGGCCTAAGGTTGGGAAAATTAGTCTTTCAACCCTAATTGACAAGTATATAAACTACATTTTCTCTCCCATTTTGAGGAGAAAGGACATATGTGTACAAGACGCGGAAGCGATATTCAAACATTCAAGCATTCAAGCATTCAAGCATTCCTTCAAGCAATTAATCATTCTAAGTCTCCATTCAAGGCTAAGTGTTGCATTCAAGACAAGGATTCAACCATTGAAGAGGAAATCACTTACAACATACAACATACAACAACATTTACACCTTCGCATGTAAGAATACAAACATTCTTACAACAAGGTATCAGTACTTGTTTACATTACAAACATTTACATTTACAACATTCTCATTTCTTGGTTAATTCCAAAACCGGGGTTTGACCTAAAGGCAAACCCCTCATCCCTAACCCCCCAATCGTCCTCTCTTTTCTGTGTGTAGGTTGCAGGTACGCGGCTGTAATTGAAGATCTGGAATCCTTGTGCAGAGACGAACAGATCCCCCTTCGTTTCGTGGATTTTTCGGAGGACCGTGTGCACGCCGGGCGCCATCGTCCCGTCAACTTTCGCTCAAATTTGCAGAACAGCACCGTCTCGACATTTTACTGCTAATTCCAGGTCCGCAGCTTCATCCCATATCCCTATCTCTGTTTATAAGTGAATCTTTCTTGCTTCTACATGCATTCCTAGTTCAATCTTTCTATCTACATTCTTTACAAAAGAGGGTATCCTTGCTATCACAACCCTTGAAACTCATATAGAATCCAATCTTGCATTGTGTGGGATTGGATCTTGTGGGTTTCAACCCCTCTTTTGAATGTAAAGTCTCCCCTAAGTGAAAAACATCAACCCTAGTGACTCCCCCTTCTCTTTCCTTGGAGTTGGGGAGGGGAGAACGACTAGGGTTCGATTTTTCCGCTTTACAGTCATGTTGACACATGAAGTTGTCAATATGATCAAACTTGAACTCCAACCCTCCTAACCTATCAAAATGGTCTTCAAATGACCTTAAAACATTTATAACACGTTTTATTGACTAAAAACTCAAACCTACCCTTATAACCCAAAATTAGCCTTTTCTAGGCCTAATTGCTCAAAATGGCAATTTTATACTTTTTGACCATTAAATTGCATTTCACTACATTTTATGGATCACATGGCCATGTTACATCATTTAAAGACCTTATATGTCTTGTTTGTCTTCATTTTTCATCAAATCCTCCATAGGGCCTATCAGTGACCCTGCTCCACCTTGTCTTCCTGGGTGCTCTTGCACCACAAAAGTTAAGTATGGTTCTTTAAATTGTGGGGGGGGGGGGGGGGTTAGTTCTCTTTATGGGTTGAATATGTTTGGAAAAATCAAATATGTCATAGTCTAAATACAAATCCTATGTTCCATGATGAATACCAATAATCCTTACATTCCTAGATAGTTGGCCTTATGTTAGAACTCTTAACGGAGAAGTTTAACTCCAAAAAGGTTACATAAATGCAATAGAGATACCAATGGAGACTTAATTGGATGTAGCTTGTCACACCAAAGTTGTTAGAGTATTCTAAGCTAGTACATAATGTTTCCTAAAGCCACATTAGTATTTTAACCAGATCATTATCTACCAAAACTAACTATAGTAATCCTTTTGAGGATTCATTTCATGGTGCTAGATCTTCATTTAGTTCCACTTCTTGTTGGAGAAAAGAACAATCATTTCTTGAGGTAGATGAATATCCCATCAACAAAGGACAAGACCCTTTCTAGAATATAACAAATTCTACTCCAACAAAAGATCATGGGGGTTTCACTTAGTGAACCTGGGTTATATCATGTGCATTCATAACATACTATAGAATCCCCCTATTTTCAAAAAATATTGCCCTTGACTCTTTTTTGTCACCCCCTCCCAATACATAGCCTGAATTAAAAGCCCCTATTTTCACCAAATATTGTATTTTTTCATAGCTCAAATTAAACCCCCCCAATATGAATGCACGTGATATAATAAATTGCCTAGTTAACTTGAAGCCCCCATGAAAAAGATAAGGGAAAGAAGATTGTTAAATATCATGTATTTTGTATCATGGTTTATACTTTACCAAGAGTAGAAACTCTTGAATGGTATAAGGAACAAAAAGAATCCTATTTCAATAATGGAAGATGGCCTCCTATAAGAGGAAGTTTTAAGTTAAACCATGAGATAGTTTCCCTATTCCAATATGCTTTCCAGCCCAACATAGCTGGAGAGAAAGAGACATCTAATGAATTCAAACAAAGAAATTGTATTTCAAGGTTCTGTGAGCATCTACAACATGATATAGATGATTTTTGTACAAAAAAATTATCTTTTTGAAAGATTCAGTTGTTGTTATCCATAGCAATGTATAGAAGATTGGTAATATTGTTGTAGCTAAACATAATAGTTTGAAGTACACCAAGTTGTCTTTAGGACAACTCAAAACTTACTTTGAACAAATATTAAATAATTTAAAAAAACCAGGGGATGATATTCAAACCGTACCCAACTATGTCTAGCTATCTAAACTACAACATACCTTTGTCATTAGTACATTTGATAGAATAGATAAATCTTTGAATGAGTTATCAACATCATTAGATTGTCTTGTTAATCAGGATTAAAAGCCTGAATGCATAGCTCTTGTCATCCTTAAATTTCCACAATCCTGTAAAAAGAGGGCCAAGAAATCTATTGATTTCCTTATGATGATGAGAACTACCTATTCCATACAGCCCTAGTATCTTGACATTGATAATGTTGAAGACCCTTGTCAACTGCTACAATCTAGATTGACCAAAAACTCTATCTAGGTCAGCCTCAAATGCATTCATCGCTATAAATAAAACAATTCAGGATGCCTCATGTGATTGAAGTATGCCTCATGTGATTGATGAATGCATTTGAGGTTGACCTGTGTAGAACGGTGGATTAACAAAGCAACTACAAGAAATATTACTTTTGGGTACTTCTAACCTTAAAACAGTCTTTCTAAATATCAAATGATGAAGGAATCCACAATCAATTTCAATTTCTGAGGCCTCTAACCCCCAAAGCCCCAAATTTTCATCAAAAAGCCCTAAAATCTAGTGTTTCTCCAATCTCCCACGTCCATTTTACAACTTTTAGGACAATTTGACAACTTTTGCATTTTTTTAGTTTCAAAAGCCATTATTGGCTTTAGGATCTCATGATTGATTTTATTGAATTTGTTTGATGTTGGACACTCCTCCTTGGTCTCAAAGGTCTTCAAATTTGAATTTGTTTGCCTTGGTGCACCTGCACCACAAATACCTTGTTGTAGTTTCAAAGGGTGGAAAAAAAATAAGCATTTTATTTACCGTCCTAATAGACCATCCATCATAACAATTATTACCAATATTGATGTGTGCGTTGCAAACAAAGTTCTAGAGGAAGGCTCTTTCTATTGTAATACCAAGTGAGTGTTCATAGACCTTCTGTAGGGTCCTCCTAACCTAGAGTTAGGAGTTTGAAGCCTACATACATTGATTTGGCCTTGTGGCCATCAATGAGTGCTCACCCAATAGGACAAGTCTTGAGACTGACAATTTTGGAAGTGTGGCATTGTTGAGAGCCAACACTTATGTGTGAACCCCATCTTCACGTATTATGATTGGTTGCCATATTGATACTTGACCCTATCCTCATGGTGTTGGCTCAATTCATATTAGTGTGTTTTGTTGAAGAAACATGATGTGAGAAGTTTGATGCAAAGGCAAGGGTAGAACTCAGTATTTCATATTAGGACAACGACCACATTGATTAGGCAAGTCAGATAAGGTCTCTCCAATGTTTAGGATACTAAATTCACATTACACACTCATGGATTACCCCAATTAGACATCAGTCAACTTAATATCTTATACAAGGATTGCATACCACAAAGCCATTAGATATGTTTTGAGATGAAAAAGAAGAGTTAGATGGTTTTGGTTCAATGTTGATAATTTCTATTTTCAAGTAATTTGATTTGGTATATTATACTGAAAGGTGATTTCATAACTAACATTTCAACTTCTATATAACTAGTTCTATAGCCCAATTTTCTTGCCTGTGAAGAAAGACCATGTCAGACAATATCAACGAACAACAAAATAAGGAGACAATTGCTAGATTGTGGTCTAACTTGAAAAGAAAAGGTAATGGAAAATGTTATTGTCTGTGCAAAATTTGTAAGGGGTTAAAGACTAGAAGACTTCTAATCAAAACAACGAAGAAACATTGTAGACTGCATGGTCACATTGAAGGTGGACATGATTATCATCCATTGGTAAGTTTTTCATTATATCTTTTTAACAATTTATATACATAAGAAATCATGTGATGATGAGATCATGATCACGGTTTATTTATGTTTATCAATTTTATATAGGTCAAGCACCCCGGAGCACATGGTATGGATCAACACAACCCTGAGAATATGGTTTTCGAAGTGGACGAACATGGAGGTGTGAATATTGAAGCTGAAGATAATGATCCCATGGAAGATGACGATCATGAGCCAGAAAACACAATTGAAGATGATGGTACAAATACATTGATCCATGACTCATTTAGTACTCGCGTAGCTGATCATGATGATAAAGATGACCTTGATGTTGTTCATGATGTCCCTCTACTTGAGAAGGCATCTGAGGCCCTTTATGAAGGCTCGCAGGCAACTCTTCTCTCTGTTGTATTGTTGTTGGTGAACTTGAAGGTTATGAATGGTTTATCCAACATAACAATGTCACGTATGTTAAGGTATGTCATATATGTCATAATAAACTGTGAATCATATTGTACCATTAATATTCTTTATATTAACAAATTATATTTTTTTGCTATAGATTGATAGGTGATTTTTTGTTACCACCATCAAATATTCTACCTTGGTCATACCGAGAATTATCTGTCGTTATGAAAGATATTGGAATGGGGTATCAAGCAATAGATGCTTGTCCCAATGATCATATTATATATCACAAACAAAATGAATTTCAAACTGAATGCCTTGAATGTCATATTAGTAGATATCGAACAAATCAAATAACAAAAAGGGTTCCTCGCAAGGTTCTTCGCTATATTCCCATTATTCCACGTATGCAACGATTATTCAAGTGCACTAGCTTGGCACAATTTATGGATTACCATGCACGTAATAGAAATTGAGATGACATTATTCGAATGCCTATAGATGGTTCAACATTTATGGACATAGAGGAAAAGTGGCCACACTTTAAAGAAGAACCTTGTAATCTCAGGCTTTCATTGGCAGTGGACGGTGTCAATCCATTTGGAGAGATGAGATCTGTTTACTCGGTGTGGCCTGTTTTTCTTATCAACAATAACATTCCTCCATGGATGTCAATAAAGAGGAAGAACATAATGTTGGCAATGATTGTTCTAGGTATTTTATCATTTAAATATAGTCGTCTAAATTTAATTATAAATATTGCAGTAAAATGGTCATAATAATTATGTAATGTTTTTGTTCATTCGATTAGGTAAGTACCAAGTTAAAGATACGAATGTATATATCGAGCCTCTTATCGATGAGTTGCTGGAGTTATGGAATGGTGTCACTATGTATGACGTCTCTAGACCAATAGAACAAAGACAATTTCAATTCCATGCGATGCTTCTATGGACAATACACGATGCCTCGGGGCTAACACATTTTTGTGGTATGTTATAGTGTTTAAGTTGTGCATGAACATTATAATTCAAAAAATTATCATATTTAATCCAATTATACATTATCTTGTAGGTCTTCAAACAAAGGGAAAATTTGCTTGTCCTGTTTGTGGTCCAAAGATGAAATCTTGTCATTCAAAAAGTTTAGGAAAGCAGGTGTTTGATGAGTATAGGCACTTTCTCCACAAAAATCATAAGTATCGAAATACTGAAAAAACATCTTTTCAATGGGAAAGAAGAGAATACATCAAAGCCACAAAGAATGACACCTCACCTGTGGAAGTTGGAATATAATAGAATTAATTGTCAAGGTAATGCCATTCCATCTATTGGTTTGTCATAAAACATCTTTTCTATTTTGTTTTGTTTACTGATGATGTGATTGATGATCATGAAGGTTGTGAAGGCATAAATGACCACCTTCCTAAGGGACTAAAAAGTTATCCCCGACAATTTAGTAGGTTGCCCTACTATGAGCAGTTACAAATTGTTCATTTGTTTGATAGTATGCATATTGGAAAGAATATAACATAGACAGTATGGAAAATATTGGATGGAAGGCATGACAAAGAAAAAATTATCAAAATATGTAGTGACATTCAGGATTCCAATCATGCAATGATAAATGTCATTCAATCAAATAGCCATGGAGACCAGATTAATATAAGTGAGCTTCCTTGGTTATTAATGGACCAGCAAAGCAATGCTATAAAAGAAGTCATATGAAAAATTCGATTTCCCATAGGATTTGCTGCGAACATAAACAATCTCATATCAAAGAAAAGTGAATTTGGGCCAAGGATGAAAACGCATGATTGGCATACCTTCATTAAGGTAATTCACGTTCTTGTGTTTTTAGTATGTATTTAAGTACTGCAAGTACATGTACTTTTCATTGTATTATGTTACAAAAAAATGAAAAGATAATTTTATAATTGTTGCAGTACATTCTACCTCTATCTCTCCCAGACGACTTCAACAATAATGTCAAGCAAGTCATATATGATCTTGAAAAATACATGAGGTAAGTAGTGATATTTGTTCAGTTCATTGTATAGATATTATATTTGCGATTTGTTTTACTTGTTATGTAATATATTTTTTTGCGTCTTGAATACCTTGTAGGTGGTTGTCATGTAAAGAAATCCATAAAGACGATATAAAATAGTGGAAGAGAAAAATTCCTCATTTAATGTGTGAAATGCAAAAGTGTCTACCTCCAGCTTTTTTCAATGCACAAGAACACTACCTCATACACCAAGTTGAGGAGATTGAATTATGTGGACTTGTACACACTAGGTCAATGAGGATGGTTGAGAGGCACTTGAAATTTTTGAAGGCTTTGGTTCGACAAAGAGCACATCTTGAGGGTTCTATGGTGGAGGGATATATGGTATACTAGACTATGGTGTACATTTCTGAATATCTTCCTAAGTTTGCAGCAAAGATCCACGTGGATCGCATTTGAGATCCCAACACCATTAACAAATTCAAAGGCGAGTACTTGATAGGGAAATGTAGATTGAGGAAAGTGAGAGGTAATTATAAGATGTTATTGTAGTTAATTAATTCTTAATCTTCAAAATAAATCGATTGTAAGACATCTATTTATTTTTTGTATAGTTGGTCAAGAGTGGGATGCACTACATTTGTATATTGCAAACAATATTGATTGGATGACAGTATGGATTGAACGTTGTCAACATTCTAGACGCACGTTAACATGGGAAGGTGTGGCTTCATTGGTTAAAGAAGCACATCGTAATGGAGATTCCAATGTTACGCAAAGGGAAATTGATTTAGCATATGGTTTGAGAGATAAACAGGTACGTACAAATTTATTAATCACCCATATGTTTATCAACTCACAATGCAATGAATTTTACATGTTTGACATATCGCAGGTCAAACACCACAACGCTATGTGCTGCAATGGTCATAAATTTCGCATAAAAAAGTTGGATGACACAAAGAAAACTTGTGATTCTGGCATCACTGTAGTCTTTGAGGTGACAAATATTTTATCGAGAAATGACATACATCCTCAACAGTCTCAAAATCGATACTATGGCATTTTGGATGATATACTTGAGTGTGACTTTAATTGCTTCAAATTAGTTTTGTTCATTGTCAAATGATACAGGCTACGATTGAATAAAAATGATCCTAATAAAACTGTTATTGAACATGATAACGGTTTTATAATGCTAAATACAAGGTTATTTGAACCAGTTGGGGATGAGCCCTATGTTCTTCCAAGCCAATGTGAGCAAGTATTTTACTCAGAGTTTCCACATAAACCAAGTTGGTCATTTGTTGTTAGACATGATCCAAGAGGAAGGCTGATAAAGTATAACGTGATGGAAGAAGAAGATATTGAAGAAGAAGATACCAAAGAAGTAGAAGATGAAGTGGATGATGATCACGATCAACAGTTTCTCAATGATGATGATGATGAAGAAGAAGAAGAAGAAGAAGAAGAAGATGATGATGATGATGGTGATGGTGATGGTGATGGTGATGGTGATGGTGATGGTGATGGTGATGATGGTGATGATGATGGTGAAGACGTTGTTGTTGTTGATGATGATGATGATGATGATGATGATGGCGATGATGACCTTGATGTTCATGATGATGAAGAATGAAATGTTTGAGGTATGCGATTAGTATATTATCTATTTAATATTGACTTCTTGATAGATTTTTTTTTACATAATTAATTCATTATGTTTTGAATTCTAATGCCATTACATAATTAATCCATGATGCACCTTTTAATATGGAGATGGAGATAGGGAGAGTGACTATTTATGTGACATTTTTAAAAACTGTGTTTATTTATGGAAATTGGATTGTTTATTAGCTATGTGATGGATGTTTCTTTAAAATACATATGTGATGGATCACATGTTTATGATGATGCATGTGACATTTTTTGAACTTTGTGTTTATTTATAGAACGTGGATTTTTTATTACCTATGTGATGGATGGTGATTTATGATACATATGTGATGGATTACATGTTTATGATGACACATATGTGATGCTAATTGTGATGCCCAATTACATATATGATGACACATCATGTGATGCTTCTAATGCTTATGATACATATGTATTTATTGTTTATCAACTTACAAATGTAGTAATGCTTATGATGCTCAATTGATGGTGTTGATTTCAGGTATAGTCCCTATGTGATGCTGTCACCCTTGGTGGGAACAGGTCGTTGACTACAGAAATCGTCAACTATTTAGTTGAGGATCCTGCATAGTCTACATAAAGTAAAGGTAAGGAATTAAAAAATTTACAATGATTTTGATGACAACATCTTTTTATTATTTAATACTCTTTTTGTCTACAAAGTTCATGTTGTTCATGTTGTGTACTATGTAATTTTTAGCTAACATAAGATAATTGAATTACATTGTACAGGACCCTAAACCCCTTTGACAAGGATCCTGCATAGTCTCATGGATGGACAAGTATAACTAGTTAATACACCCTATAGAAACAGTTTATTTTTTTAAAATTACTTGGAAAACAAACTTCCTCAGTTTTTCAAACCTCGACATTAGCAGCAAATCTAATACAGTTATCAACACCTGAGGCCCCGGTTGGACTTATTCCAATTTTAATCCCAAAATCAACTTTAGGGCTGACTTCTTCATCAACATTACCCTCATTTGCAAAATTTCTCTCTTATTACCAATTAACTCTCTCATTTCATGGAGTGTAGGTACCCCCAAATAGGTATTTGTCAGATCTGTCTTCGTCGAGTGAGGAAAATGCAAAAATAGAAAATGAAAGTGACACATGTGGTAGGTCTACAATAGGGAGATCAACAAGAGGTCAAAATATTAGAAGAAAATTCAAAAAATGCATGAAATTTTTCCTTGCTCAAGGGGGGTCATGTTCTTATGATGATGAGACCAAAGGAAACATTGAGGTGCCACTGAGGTACAGACATCTACAGAAACAATGGGTTCCCAAGGAACTTCCTCCAATAAACACCGATTTTTCTGTTAACGATAGGATATATCACATAGCACCTTCATCATTACATGGTTTAGGCTTATTTTCCATGGACGACATAAAGGTCTGTTACAATAGAGTTGCTGAATTGATGGAGTTTGTTGGATCTTGTTACAATTACAATAATTGGATGGAGATTGTTAAATATAAAAAAAGTATGCATAGGTATGCACTGTCAGTAAATTATATAGAACAAAAAGATAATGATCAAAGTAAACGAGTGGCTATATACATTGATGGTCGGCCAAAAGCAACAGGGAATATTGCAGGTTTTATAAATAGTATGCGACCTAGGTCAACTAATAAACAACCCAATTGCATATTTGAGGCACACGAGGGAAATCGTGTATTTGTATGTGCGATAAAATCAATAAGTGCAGGCAAAGAGCTTCTAATCGATTACAGTTTGAATCGTATAGATACAAACAAAGTTAATATCATGGGGGTGGTACGTACTATATACCATTTAAATTAACCAACCTCCAATTAATGAGTCCAATATGCCATTTTATTATGAAGTTTTTTTGCTAAGTCTATTGGTTTAATTTCGCTAACATTTTTTATATTTTTTATTTGTCACAGGCCGACATGGATCCATCACATATCGCAGACAGGGATGTAGCTTGCGACACTTCTACCAAGCAGGTAAACCTCATTGTAATTGTACAAATTAGATAGAAGCAAACTGTTACATTATTATGTTCTTTTTTTTAGTGATTTATACTAATTTTGTAATTGTTAATGATATTCTTGACTCAGACGGATGTTCGGGGAAAGGGAAAGTGTCATAAACCCTCTTTGGACATTGGATTATTGTGATTAAATAAATACGATAATTAAAACATTCATTAATTAACATTTAATAATATCGGAAAATCGTCTCATTTATGAGACTTCACAATTTTCCCCTAAGTGAGAGGGTGGTCATAACCCCACATCTTGGTGATGTAATTAATACTAGTTTTTGTGATTCTTCATCACAATAATAAATTATAATTTATTATGTAATTAATTATGGATGTTAATAGTAATCCATTTACTAAGATCAACAAGTACCATGACCGATAAGCAACAAGGAAAGGTACAATTAAGATATGGAGACATAATAATATTTGACTGACATTAATAAATATTTATTAATAATAATATTTAATAAGGCTATGTTAGCCATAATATTTAAGAAGCTACGAACCTTAGTTATTCCTAAAACAAAAAAAACACCGTTGGAAATAAGGAGGAGACACGTCCTTCCCATACAGCCCATCACATCAGCAACACATGTATTAAGAGGTCCAGCGAATCATTATGAGGAACAAGGGGATTGGAGAAGACAACAATGGGTATTAATATGATGTCTCAATTATACGATAAGAGGGGAAACAATACAACAAAGTGCTTAATGACTTAGACTTCGCAAACATTAAGGTGATCGATCAGAATTTGATGATCAAATGGTATCCGATTGACTAAAGAAAATGTAATGATTCGCAAAGAAGTAGATGGAATTTACCAAGACAGTCAGTGATCATCTATCTTAAGTCTCTATATTGCCAAATTCGCATAGTGGCAATCTAATTTGAATATCGATTTAATAAGACAGTGATTTGTTAATAGATATGGGAGGTGGCGGATTGATGCTTAAAACTGCCAACTAGAAGAGGATGCTCCCAAAGAGATGGAAAGATTGTAGAGATGGAGTTGTCGTCAATAAGAAAATTGAATCGCAAGATAGATTAATATGCTAGCTGATCCCATAAGTAGTTGGTAAGCATTTGTATGCTGCGATTTACAAATGAAATATTGAATAGATGATTGTATGTAATCAGGCCAACTAATATAAATAAATACATAATAAAGAATAGCAACGATAATGTGTGTATTTATTATGATTCGATAAGAATTGTAATTCTGCAATGCGTGTCTATGGTTGAAATATACGATTTTTAAGTAAGGATGTTAAGGTACAATTACAAGGAGCAAGTGAAGACTATTTAAATTATTTTAATTTAGAAAAATCATAAACGTTAAATCACAAACTTTCTATAAGAAACGTCTACTCTAACAGGCGCATCTCTAAGAGAGAGAGAATACATAAAGGATCATTTTGATAAGTAAAGTAGGGGTAGAGATGGATTATGTACACCAATTTTAAGGGGAGTCATTTTGGGAGATTATGGCAAACCTTTGAAAGAGGTTATTTCGGTTATCTTGTGCTAAGAATTGGAAGACCTTATAGAAGATTTGGGGAAGATTTTATTTTATTTTTAATCAAATCTGAAGGGCTCAGACAAGCAGCAAAAATTCACAATAGGGTGGAATATGTTTCAAGTACTCAAATCAGAAAAACTACCAAGATAAGTTCTACCCTCCAAACTGCTCTTAGAATTTTAAGTTAAAAAATTATGATAAAATGTATTCAGTTCTGATAAAAATATGTTTATTATCATATTACAATTCTCACTTCAAGTCAAAATTATTGTCTCAGGACTAAATTACGACAAATCCTAAAAGGGGACATTATAGAAAGGAAGTTGCAGTACCTGAGCACCTTTCTAGGGATGTGGAATCATTAAGGTTAAGCGATGATGACCCTGAAGATCCCACACACCTTATGAAATTCTTTAAAATGCCTCTTAGAAAAATTAGAAAAGAGATTGTTGCTTTGGCAGTCGTGCATCCTATTACTGATGAGATATGAGAGAGGGTGGAATTATTGCTTCGGATAGCAGAAAACTTGCAAGTAAGCAGTAATGAAAGCTTTAATTATAATAAAAGTTCAATAATGGTTTATATTTTATTCTCTTTTATGTCATTAACTAAAATATGTACGTATTGTTTTTATAATAATTTATCCGCCCTCATCAAAGTTGTTCCCACAATCAGGGTGTTGCAGGATCTTCAGGTGATGATGATTTTCTTGTATTATCACTTGCTTAGCTTATCACTCTGAGTACCCAAAATACATCATACTTGATACTGTCAATTTTCAAAATAAAGGTTCATCCTTGTTTACAATTCTTGCACTTTTCATATATTTAATGTTTGATATATTTAATGTATTATTCTTTAGGTGTTGTCAATGTTACTGTGCAAATGTCATCGCCGCCTCATCAGAGGTTACCCTCACCTGTATTGCCGACTGCAATGTCGGCAACACGTAATATGTAGACATCCTCTAGTGCACGTCATATTGGCCTGCCCACTGTTGGTAGATCCCTCTTTTTCTCTATCTTCTATCATGTGTTTGTTTCCCTTCAAGCATTCTTTCTTGAATTCTAATGCCATTTCATAATGGATTCATTTTTTGCAGGAGGAGATGCACATGAGGATGTGTCAGAGGCGACTACTACTAATAACATACCATCATTTCCTGGATCTTCTCGTATTGCTAGTACGAGAACGTTGCAGGCCACATTGGTGGTGAGCGACGAAGAAATGATTCCCTTAAAGATACAAAAGGTTCCAGGTACTTTAAAATTATTATTATATATAATTTACTTTATGATCACTCGTTTTGGACTAATGATCCCATGAATTTTTTGCAGGCAATGATATTTTCTATAAACATCTTAGTGACATTGCATTGTAGATATTTGGGCCCACCATATGTAAAAGGTGGTACATCATATGTGAACTAACCCTAATCCACTATTTTGATTTCATATCATTGCTAGAATAGTTTTCCTTTGATACATTTCTTGAAGTGTAATAAATGTAGCTTCAGTTCATTTCTAAATCTAATAGGTTTGTTTTTGCTTTAAAAGGTGGAATGACCAAGAGAAAAGGTTAAAAGATGAATTGACAAACCAAATGGTTGAGTGGTTTGGAAATGACACCTTTGACAAAACCAAGCTCCTTGAAAAAGATGGCATATATCTAAAGTATGTGAGGGATCAATACAAGATCCATTTAGAGAGGAGCCTAAAGTACGAGCGTCCTCCCATGATTCTAGAGAGGGAGTGGAAGGACCTAATTTTGGATGCCAAGGAGAGAATTGAAAGGAAAAAAGGAAAAACACCACTAGACGCTAGAAGAAGGTACAAAATACTATTAAGAATGTAATTATGTACTAATTAATTACTCTTTATATTTATATAATCTAACATATTTCAAACTTTTTATAGACCGAGTGATACGTCAAAGGCAACCAAGGCAAGGCAAGAAAAGCACGGGCAACACAAACTCAGCTCTGGTGGTTACATGAAACTTGCTGCACGAATTGTAAGTATCTCATGTAAACAAAATATTGCATCAAAATATTAATAAATTGCAAACATTTTTCTTTTATCAAACATTGCAAGCAAAATTCATGGTACCAAGCAAAAATTAGGGCTCTGAATTCAATAGAGCTCCCACAGAAGATGACAAGAGAATTGCCTACCAGCAAGGCTATTCAGCTGTGGCTGATCGGCTACGAGAATTGAGAGGGCATACACAACATTCGAGTGCATCCGTCACACAGGTAAATATGCTAAATGGAAATTGTTTCAAATTGAATACTTTACCAATAATCTAATTGATGTTGAGTTCCAACATAAAGTGACTATATTTGTTTTAAATAAGCAAGCAATGATAACAATGTGCATGTCATTGGAATGCAGCATGCTAATCGTGAAACACCACCTACACATGAAGGTCTGGATGTGCATCCCAGTAGTAGAGGTATTCATTTGCTATTCAAATTTATTTATTTAGCTATTACTACAATTAAACATCTTAATTTGTAATTAGAGTAGTAATTAATGTAACCTTTTTTGTTAATATTTTAGAGCATGTAGTCGGTGGTGAGCAAGTGGAGCATGATCTGGGTACACAACATCAAGAACGTGATGTTCCCCACTCAGGTAAAGAGGACCACTATTATTGCTTTAAACAAATATAACTGCAATTGGTGTTTAGCATTAATGAAACCTTTAGTATTTCAACTCCAGATGATCTAGAGGGTGTTCAACATGTTAAGGTTGAGGCTACACAAAATGATGTGGCCCCATCAAGTAAAGAGCACAATAATTATGTTCTCTAAATTAATGAAATACTTGTAACAATAATTTTTATTTTTTTTGAATTTAACCCATTTCTTTGTGTCCTCGTCCTCAGTATAGGACTAGGCATACATCGAGATCACGAGAAGTTGGCGGAACATCTGAAGAGGGGGGAAATGATGAAGAAACTGATGTTCCACTTAGTCTTTTCATAGCTTCAAATAAAAAACAAAGAAAGAAATAATTGTAATCTAACTTATTTGATAATGACTGATTTTTATGTGTTAGTGAATGTAATTATGTGCTAATTTATGGTTATGGATGATACATGTTAATTAATATTGATGAATGTTGCGTGTTAATTAATGTTAATCAATGTTATGAGTTAATGAACGTTATGTGATATTAATGAATGAATGCTATATTTTATTAATGGTAGAAAGAATGAATGAATGAATGTTATAAGATGTTAACGAAGAATTTAGAGTGATGTTAGGGGGGGGGAGGGGCCAAATGAGCTTCCACCTTCACGTGGTTGGCCCTGTTAAGTAGAGAATATTAAACTATTCTAAAAACCAAGCGAAGCTCAACAAGATAACACACTTTTCAATATTTCATTATGTTGCACAGTTAATCTTATTGAATAATATATATTGAATCTTAATTGCAGGGTCCAACAGAGCCAACACGAACAACAACACCACAAGTTGTTGGGTATAATGAACTCCCATATTGTCTTGTCTGTACACGAACAATATGAGTTGCTTCTAGTGTTGATATCCAAGGTGGGACTGCAAAAGTTATGAATATGCCCCATCCTTGTAAGTTTTTTTATTACTTGTTAGTAATGAATATGCCTCATCCTTGTAAGTTTTTTTATTACTTGTAAGTCATGAATATTGCTCTTTAGTTGATTAAAATCATTTCAGTGAATGCAAATCTTGATTATTATAAAGTGATATCTGCACTATCAATTCCAAATTGAAGCCCTTTCAGTGCATGCATGCTGTTTGCCAAAATGCCATCTCAAAAGTATCAACAAACAAACATTGGCATTCACAAAATCAAGAAAGACAAACTGAAAATTAGCAGTAGAGCATTCAAGTAAACTGTTTGTCAAGAAGCATAGTTGAAAAGATGCAAAGGAAATTGGTTTCAAAATAGGGGTAGACCATTACAAATTGGCAACTTGGCATCACTTCTCTTCTTACTTCTCCTCAACCCTCTTGCTCTACACTCTCACTTTTTCACCTGGCACTTGCAACTCTCACTCTCACATTCACAGTTGTCAGCTTCTTGCTCTTTGTTTTTGTGAGTTGAAACAAAAATAGGAGGCATTTTTATAAAGTTGGTGGGGTTTGGGTGGGGCTCATAGGCTGTGATGGTTTGACCTTGGGCATGGAGTTTGAAAAAAAGTTCTGATTTTTTTTAAATCACTTATGGGCTATTGGGATGGTTAGGAGGCTCTTGGGAGTCCCTCAAACGTCTCAAGGATGTCCTAGAGATGTCTCAAAGATGATGGCATTGGATTGCACTGGGGCGGCAGGGGGACGTCCCATCCAAGTCCCTGTATTCTGAAGGTGTCCCCATTTCAAAAACAAATAGTTTTGGGGGAGGAAATGTCCTTGTGGAAACAAGAACCTAGTGAAGACATTAAGAGGGCATGAAGGCACAACCAAGGGCCATTGAGTAGAAGGCAAAGGAAAATAGCAGTTCGACCAATAGAGAAGCTGAACTCTGAGGGCAAACTACCAGAGATAGAAAGAAACTCTCCAACCAAAGCAAGGGAGACAAAACCAACAATCTCTGCTTAGGGAGGAGCTCTAGACCCCAAATCTGAAGAAAGAAACAGAGCTAAAGTAAGTGGATTGGATAACAACAAGAATGCAAAGTGCACCCCTGATTTGCTAACCAAAATGCTCAAAATTAAATGAAAATCTTTAATGAATACACAAAACTATATACATATGCAGGCGCACCATGGTTAAGATGGTCCAACTCCCTAGTCTCACTCTATGACTAAGCTCATGCCATATCTAAATCAAAGAGATCTCAAATACATCATCGGTGGAAAGCTACAAAATGCCATTTTCATACATAAGCAAGACATACACAATTGGGCACAATCACCAAGAGAATGGTAAAAAGTGTGTTTGAGATCATTGTCCTAATTGTGGTGTGGTCACGAAGAGATCACCGTAAATTTGTCAACCAACCTCTTCGTGACTACACCACAATTAGGACAATGATCTCAAACACACTTTTTACCATTCTCTTGGTGATTGTGCCCAATTGTGTATGTCTTGCTTATGTATGAAAATGGCATTTTGCAGCTTTCCACTGATGATGTATTTGAGATGTCTTTGATTTAGATATGGCATGAGCTTAGTCGTAGAGTGAGACTAGGGAGTTGGACCATCTCAACCATGGTGTGCCTAATCATATTAGCTTGAAACCATGCGGCTCATATTATCCTCAAACCTATGCCCCTACTGGTAGGTGGTGGGAATAGAATATCATTCGCTGTACATTTCAATGACTGGATAATAATAATATTTTTTTTGATAAAAATTATCATCGTCGGAATTATGATGAATACCAAGCTAAAGAGATCTCAAATACATCGTCGGTGGAAAGCTACGAAATGCCATTTTCATACATAAGCAAGACATACACAATTGGGCACAATCACCAAGAGAACGGTAAAAAGTGTGTTTGAGATCATTGTCCTAATTGTGGTGTGGTCACGAAGAGATCACCATAAATTTGTCAACCAACCTCTTCATGACTACACCACAATTAGGACAATGATCTCAAACACACTTTTTACCATTCTCTTGGTGATTGTGCCCAATTGTGTATGTCTTGCTTATGTATGAAAATGACATTTTGCAGCTTTCCACCGATGATGTATTTGAGATGTCTTTGATTTAGATATGGCATGAGCTTAGTCGTAGAGTGAGACTAGGGGGTTGGACCATCTCAACCATGGTGCACCTGATCATATTAGCTTGAAACCATGCGCCTCATATTAGCCTCAAACCTATGCCCCTACTGGTAGGTGGTGGGGATAGAATATCATTCATTGTACATTTCAATGACTGGATAATAATAATATTTTTTTTGATAAAAATTATCATCGTCGGAATTACGACGAATACCAAGCTAAAGAGATCTCAAATACATCGTTGGTGGAAAGCTGCAAAATGCCATTTTCATACATAAGCAAGGCATACACAATTGGGCACAATCACCAAGAGAACGGTAAAAAGTGTGTTTGGGATCATTGTCCTAAATGTGGTGTGGTCACGAAGAGATCACCATAAATTTGTCAACCAACCTCTTCGTGACTACACCACAATTAGGACAATGATCTCAAACACACTTTTTACCATTCTCTTGGTGATTGTGCCCAATTGTGTATGTCTTGCTTATGTATGAAAATGGCATTTTGCAGCTTTCCACCGATGATGTATTTGAGATGTCTTTGATTTAGATATGGCATGAGATTAGTCATAGAGTGAGACTAGGGAGTTGGACCATCTCAACCATGGTGCACCTGATCATATTAGCTTGAAACCATGCGCCTCATATTAGCCTCAAACCTATGCCCCTACTGGTAGGTGGTGGGGATAGAATATCATTCGCTGTACATTTCAATGACTGGATAATAATAATATTTTTTTTGATAAAAATTATCATCATCGGAATTACGACGAATACCAAGCTTTTGACCGACGATGTAATCAGCGGACATACAGTGTTCTCGTCGATGAAATATTCTGGAGTCGTCACACTTCCGACTCAAACCACACAAACATCCAACGAGGATGTTGTACATGCGATGACACTTCGTAGTCGAACGGTCGTCGATGTCTCTGAATGGACCAACGACACAAGTGTCAGACAAACAACATCACCGTCGGTGTGAAGTTCCAAATCACCATCGGCTTTGCGACGAAATCTACTGATTCTGACGACTTTTTGAGTGGAAGAGCATTCATGCCCATCGTCGGCAGAGTCTATGGGATTGTCGTATTTTTGACGGGCAGGGCATCGTCGACCAATTCGATGATGAGTTTTTGACGACTACTTTTGTCGGCACTCCGACAAAAATTAGTCGCAAATCCGACAATCGGCCGTCAGAAATCAGCTCTGAATGTACTAGTGGGAGATGACAAATAATTGGTTGATGCGTATGACTAAGCTAAAGCATGCCCTCAAAATAAATTCAATTAAATGGGTTCTTGGGAATGATTTCATTACTAGGGAGGACATGTATAAGGTAAATGTTGATATTGCTTCTTGGTTTGTGGCCTCCTTGCTAGACCTGGGCAAGCAGAAAGGGAAAATAATTTAGCTGGTCAAGGAAGTGTTTCTGAAACACTTGTTAGGTGGTTTGGATGAAGTTTTTCACTCCTTTGTCACAGGCCTTGGAATCCCTACAACTATGGACTCAAGGGCTTACAATGATCTTGGGAAGTGGTTCCATGGCTACCTTTTCTTGGAGGATTTCACACTACCAACATAAATAGACATCACGAGAGGTCTTCTAGTGCTTGTCGTTTCCTTATGCAGTTCATGGGAATAGAGCATATGTTCGACTTGGGATGGTATGTGAGTTTTCAAAACTTGGTCGCACCTCACACCCCTGCTACTGCTGTCGAATTTCTTCCACTTATATCAATACCTCATGCTATTGCCATCACCTCCATCTTTGAAGACGAAGGGGAAGAATTTGATTAGGCAACCGACTCTTCCTTCTATGCAAAATATTCACATTATGGGCTTTCCCACAGGGAGTCTAACTTATGATGTTGTCAAGTCTTAGTTACACGTTCAATATATTTCTTTACTAAATCTCCGCTCTTAAAACCAAGGTTAGAGGATTTCTTGTCAAACCATTTTTTCACCACCGATTGTTTGGTCTCAATTGCCTCTCGGGTGGCTTCTCATTGCTCTTGAAGCTAAAGGAGTTCCGCTAAATGGACTTTTGTGTCCCCTCTTTCCTTGATATCCATAGCTTTGAGTAGTTGTAATGCTGGAATCTCCATAAAAATAGGAACAATTATTGATTTTCCATAGACTATTTCATAGGGAGAGGTTTTCAGGATTTGTTTGGGGGTGATTCGGTCAGCCCAAAGAGAGTCTACTAGGTGTTGATGCCACTCTCTCACATGTTCTGATCCTATCCTCTTAATCAACCTTTTCGGGTTCTTGTTTGTTGACTCCGCGAGGCTATTTCCTTGAGGATAATAATTAGATGATGTTTTGAGGAAGATTTTGTGGGTTAGTGTGAACTAGAAAATTTTGGATCCTAAAAAAGCTCTAGCATTGCCGAAGATGATAGGTTTTGGAACACCAAACCTTGCAACTAACTCCTTTAAAAAATTTAAGATCTCAACTTCATTTGCGTTACTAAGGGGAACCGCCTCTGACCATCTAGTGAAATAGTTTATTGCCATTAACATCCATTTGTGTCCAGAACTAGATGGCTAATTGATCAAACCTATGAAATCCAATCCCCATTTGCAAACAACTCATCTACCACAATAGGACTGAGAGGCATAGTTGAGTCTTCCTCTTACCCACAAAAACCTGACATTCTTTGCATGTTCTGACTATAGAGTGAGCTTGATTAAACATTTTGGGCGAGAAGTAGTTAGCACACATAATCTTGGCAATGGTAGTTCTTGCGAAAAAATATTCTCCCGCCAAGCCATGATAGAATTCACAGAGAATCTTGTTGGCTTGTACTTTGTTTTCACATCTCAAAAAAACTCCACTCAAGTTTTGTCTAAAATGGTACCTTGAATTAATACATAACTGCTAGTTTGGAGCCTGTAGAATCTCTTTTTATATGGGGGAAAGTTTGGCGGGTACTTGCTGGTTTGCATGAACCCGATTCTGTGTTGGACCCAAAAACCTTCAAATTTTGTTTCATTCACCAACATGCACTATTCATTTTCTTCATCAGATGAAAGCTCGTGGGTAAAATATTCACAAATCCCTCTTCCCCTGATTGTTTTGGTCGGCTTGACCTCAATGTCATATACTAAAATTTTAGTTATCCAAATAGCTCTTTTCTCTATCATTTCACCTTCCATAATATATTCACACACTCTAGGGTGTGTGAGATATACCATTATTTTGTTGCAAGCTACTAGGTGCCAGAATTTCTTCAATCCTTTCATAATGAAAAAAAGATTGTCTTTCAACAAAGTTGTAGTTGAATTCATAGCTTTTCAATGTTCGATAATAAAAAACTATAGGGTGTTCACTTTTCCTGCCATCATCTTTCTGAGCTAGGAGCATGGCGACACTAAAATCATTGTTGTAGACATACATTATGAAATCTTTTGGAAGGTCAGGGTTGACTAACACTGGGGCATAGGAGATGGCTTCTTTTACCCTCTTAAAGGCCTGTCTTGTTGGGTCATTCCATTTGAATGGTTGGTCCTTTTTTAGCATAAGGTTAATTGGTCGGATAATTCCAACAAAGTCCAGAATGAATCAACTAACAAAGTTTATTTTTCCTAAAAAGGATTGCACACCCTTCTTATTTATAAGTAGGGGTAGATTTCTAATAGATTCTACATGGTTAGGATCTAGTGAAACACCCTCCTTGGAAACTACGTGACCTAGGAGCTTTCCTTGTGGGACCCCGAATATACATTTTTTAGGGTTTAAAGAGACCCCAAATTTTAGGCATTTTTGCAAAACAAGTTCCAAGTGATCAAAATAATCTTCTTTGTTTTTTGAAAAGATAGTTAAATCATCAAGATAAATAAAAATAATTTTATTTATCAACTCTCGGAATGCTATGTCCATAGCTCTTTGGAAACTGGCTCTAGCATTAAACAATCCAAACGACATTTTCTGGCATGCAAAGGTTCCTCATTTAGTGGTAAACATGGTCTTGTGTTGATCTTTTGGTTTGATGATAACTTGATTGTACCCGTAGAAACCATCAAGCATTGAGAACATTTCAGCTCTGGCCACTATCTATAGGATTTGTTCCATATACAGTAGTGGGTAATGGTCTTTTAAAGAGGCTTTGTTTAGGTCTGGAAATCCACATAGAGGCATATATCTCCATTTTTTTTGGATTGAGACCAGATTAGAGACCCAGGTGCTATGTTCAATCAGATATACTATCTGAGACTCAACCAATTTTTTTAATTCTTGAGCCATGAGGGACTCAATTTTAGGATTAATAGGCCTTTGTTTTTCCTTACCTGCTTAGCTTCATCTGTCAGCTCAATAGTATGTTGGTGATTGAAGGATTGTATCCTTTCAAATCATCATACGACCAGGAAACCACCCCTTTGTACTTGTCACAAAAATGAGCTAACCTATATGTGTCACGCTGAGGAACATCTTTTCCCACCTTAAATTTCCTTCCTCCAGCTAGCTGAATTTCGGTGTTATCATCTTTATCTGTAGTGAACTTCCTTTTGTTGTTCCAGTCATCATCATGGTCAAATAAATTTTCCAAAGTGATCAATCCTCTTGACAATTTGTTAGTTCAGAGTTGAATGATCTGCTCCTTGTATTCTTCAGATGCTTTAGTTTTAAATTGTTCCACAAAATCACAAGATTGTTGAACAAACATGGCTATCTATTCGTCACTATAAAAAACTTGCCATTTCCGGTCATTATTTGGGATTGTTGGTCTGTAACCAAATAGAATGTTTGTTCTCCAGCAACTCTGAGGCTGGATCAAATTGAGACCCTATGGTCGCCATCTGGTCTGCTATTATATTCTAGTGTATGGGAATCCCTATAATGTTATAAGCTTCAAAGCTCTCTATGTGATGCAGGAGCAACCCCGGTTCACAACAATCTTGCATCAACCAAAAACATTTTCCTTTTTGTTTTGTTTCCAGTTTGCAGTTTTAATTTTCCTTTTTGTGTGTCCTGATTTTGGCTCACTGGATCATGCGGAGTTGGATTCTACTTGAACACTTGATCATATTTCTTTCTTTCAAACCGCATCGCTTTTGGATTACTTTTCGGCAAGATATCGCTACCGGTTTCCATGATAGTTTCTTGTTATCGGTTGTCTCTTTGTTACCAGTTGCCTGAGACCTATTCTAGTGATCTACTGGAACCCATTCCGAAGCTTCCAGAGCCTTGGGAGTTTATTTTAATGTTCCTTGGCGTGTGGCCAACCTTCTACATTTCATCTTTTGGATTTTTCGGAGGAATCTCTTGGCAAAGGCCGACCTTTGTTATTTTCATGTTAGGTCTTGTTCTTCGGGTTTTGATCCCTTTTGGGCCGACTGGATCATTTGGATCAATATATATATTTGTAATTATTCTTTAGAATGTAATCAATCAGAGAATCAAGTAGCTAGACTATGCCTAGAAGATAGATCTTGTGATTCAAGGTCTCGATTTTAACCTATTCTACCAGGCCTGTGTGCCGGTATGTTGTAACTCGATTGTTACCAGTTGGATGCAATTGAATTTCATGCAATAGAAACTAACTGTTCTGCACTGCCTCCATCATATCTTTGTGTTTCCATTGTGTTTACTCTTGCTAACTGGTACAAATTGATCTCTTTGAGGTCCCTCCTCATCGGTGACTGCTTCAAGTGGTATCAAAGTGAAGTTTCGTTCTAGAGGTTGTGTGTCCTAAATTTTTGTTGTAGGGTGGCAGATTGCAGATCCAACCTATAATTGCAGAGGACTAGCGTGAATCAATGACGCAAAGAGGAACTTATTGGCATTGTGTTGTCATTGATGTCAACCGATATGGGATGCCTACTGTCATGAGAGGTGTATGTGCAACACTGTCAATGAGGAGTACAAGTTGAGATATCTTGGATATCACCTTGTGTTGAAAAACATCGGTAAGGTAAGGAAGATGACCTCAAGAGTCACTAGTACACGAGTTAGTGCCCGACTTGTGTGGATGAGATGGTAAGGTGATCAATACCGGTACACTATTTCACCGATAAGGAAAGGATGTCAACTGGTAAGTGATGTGTTGACATGGGGAAGTCAGATCAACCAAGTGAGTTATTGTAAGCCTGCAAAGGTCATGACTAGTGTGCAAGTAGGATGGTCAAGGTGTTTGAGTGGTTGTTTGTGATGAAGAGGCAGAATGTTACCTGAATCACATCAACACTGGAGGAGAATAATGAATAGGTATTATGTTGTAAGATTGCAGGACAACATGACTCCCACCTGATGAAGATGCAGTCACCATATGAAGAGATGACTGACAGTGAATGTTCCCACACCGGATCACATGTGCCTATTTGAAGAAATGTTGCACAAACAAAGGAAGTGGCATGACTGAAGATGGTGTCTGGTGAAGGTTGATGACAGAGTGTCATCAAGAAGGTTTATCAGTATGTAAGTCCATCGGTAATATGAGCAAGGTGCAGATGTCTTCCCACCTTGTGGG
This sequence comes from Cryptomeria japonica, assembly GCF_030272615.1. Classification (NCBI taxonomy): domain Eukaryota; kingdom Viridiplantae; phylum Streptophyta; class Pinopsida; order Cupressales; family Cupressaceae; genus Cryptomeria; species Cryptomeria japonica. The sequence goes on along the minus strand of NC_081405.1, from coordinate 639,985,973 downwards.
AATGAGAATGCTTAAGAGAGACATGTTTGATGACCGGTCAAGGTGTTCCACTGGCAATTCAGCAGAGAGAAGACATGATGAGTTAACCGATAGAGTGTGAGATACCGACAGGGTTTGTATACCGGTAGAGAAGAGAAACCGGTAGAAGTGTTTGGTCGGTGATACTATTTGGAATTACATGAAGAGCCAAGCTGGAAGATGGTAGACATGGATACCACTTGGCATCAAGGTGGCAAACCTGCATTTGGATAAAGATAGAATGTACACCGACAAGGTAGTTGCAGGGTTGGTCGATATTAATGGAAGGTCACACAAATCACGGGACATGTTGCAGAAGTATTGCAGGGTTTTGTGGCTCGAGGTCTTGAGGACAACTACAAGCCAGCTAAGAGTGATTGAGGAGATTGAGGCAAATTTAGGAAACAACAGAACCAAATCTTGGTATTTAACCAAGAGACTAGTCGATAGGGTAAAAATCAGATTGCCAGAGATGGAAGGAGTGATCTGGAAGGCGCTTTAATGGCGGAGTTGTGCAATTGGCAATCTAGAAGATTAGATCAGACAAGATTTGATTGGATTTGGTTTGCTTCGAGAATAGTGAAGAAACCCTAACCGCCCGAATTTTGAATTGTCTTTTGTCGGGAAAACCAGTCTATAAATATGAAGGCAAAAGACGCAGTTAAGTGTTGTTGCTGAAGAGAAGAAATATATTGTGCTATTGCAGAGTGACTAAGTATTACTTCTACATGTGAGAGAAAATCAGCCAAGTTCTCAAAGAGTATCTGAGACAAGAGGGAGAGTGAAGAGCAGAACCGATAGTGGTTATACCGACAAAGCAAAAGGGAAGAGTGCCAAAGAGAAGGCAGACAGTGAACCGGTAGAGTTTAGCACTGGTAAAGTGCAAAATAGTGAGGAGGAGGTACTACAGAGAAGAAGAGAAGAAGAAGTGTACGAGTAGGGCTTACCGACAAAGAAGAAGCAGATGTGAGAAGCAAGAGAAGTGAGTCGATGTTCCAGAGAAGGTATCTCACCAACAAAGTAAGGTATATGAAATGGTTGCAAGATTCACTTGTAAGATAACTACTTTTGTATTTGAAGTTTACTTTAAGAACACTGAGTTGTAGCTCGGTGCAGGGGTTGGTGTTCCTTGGGTAGGTGCCCTAAAGTTAGGGGTTGGTGCTCCTTGGGTTGGTGCCCTAAACTTTGTAACAGTGTTTTCATTGCGAGGATGGATTGGAGCAATAGTCTCCAGCAACCTTGCTCACCAAGGTTTTTCCCATCTTGGGTTTTCCTCGTATACATTGGTGTTATGTGATGTTCCTTGTGTGATTTCTCTTGTGTAGATCTCCCTACTAACAGGTAAGTATACATAGAGTTAGATCCATTAACCTATATGCTCACAGAGGACAACAAAAGAGAAAAAAATTGAGAACCACTAATTCACCCCCCCTCTTAGTGGTGCATTGTGTCTAACAGAACTAAGAATGGTGGAGCACGTGGGAATGCAAACCCTGTTGTGATGGAGATGTTGCGAGGAATAGAAGTCTGGTTAGAAGCTGTAGAGACCGCCCAGAGAAGAGGTCGACATATTGAAGATGTAAGTGAAGATGAAGGAGAAGAAGCCCCGACAAAACAAGTAAACCTATTAGCGGTTGATTCAGATAAAGAAATATGTTTAAGGGTTTTGAGTAGGGCAAACACTAAACCTCATTTTACCCCACCAAAATATGATGGGAAGTTAGATTCCGATGAATTGATGGATTGGATCTCCGAGATGGAGAAGTATTTTGATTTTGAAAACACTGCAGAAGAGAAGAAGGTGAAATACGCTTGTACTCGGTTGAAAGGTCACACATCTCTTTGGTGAGAGCATTTACAAGTTCATATACAAAGAAGAGGTAAATAAAAGATTAAGACATGGGATCGGATGATTGATAAGTTGAAATCGAAGTTTGTGCCGGCGAATTATCAAGTAGATTTGTTCCGGAAGTTGTAGAATTTGAGACAGAAGGAATCTAGTGTGAAGGAGTACACCGAAGCATTTTACAAGTTGAACATCAAATCCAGACATGTTGATGATGAAGTTGAATAAATTTCTAGATATTTGAATGGATTGCGGATGTCTATACAAGATGAACTCAATATGATCAAATTGGAGAGTGTTGAAGAGGCTTACCAGTATACCCTAAAGGCTTAAGAGAAATTGAACAAAAGACATGAGCAGAGACAAAGAAGTAGAGGTGGAGGGTTTACCGGATGAAGATTTCAAGGAGGAAGAGGATATACCAGAGGAAGAGGAACCAATACAGATTAGAACAAGGACAAGGAAGTGAGCAAAGAAGGTAATTCATACCAGAAGTATGATAGAAATTTTTATCGGAGGAGAGAACCAGATGGTTACCGGAATGAGAAATTTGGAAGACAAGACAAGAGGATATTTAGAGGAACTTTCTTTAAGTGTGCAGGGGAAGGACACCATACATTTGAGTGTAAGAAGACAAAGGCTACCAAAAGAGTAGTAGTGGTGGAAGAAAACCCCACCGGATCAAACAATAAACTGGAAGATGGAGAACTGTTGATGATGAGGAGAGCTTTGTGTCATACCGAAGGAGATGAAGAGCCCTTGCAGAGGAAGAATATGTTCAAGACCAGATGTAAGGTATCCGATAAGTGTTGTAAAGTTGTTATTGATAGTGGTAGTTTTGATAATCTTGTTTAAGAAGAGATGGTGAATAAGTTGAAATTGGAGAGATTGAAACACCCTAAGCCTTATCAGATAGCATGGATTCGGGATGAACATAAGTTGTTAGTAAGTGAACAATGTTTGGTGAAATTGACAATTGGGAATTATCATGATGAAGTTTTGTGTTATATTATGCATGTGGATATTTGTCATCTTTTGTTGGGAGGAAGAATACATACACTATTGTGGCCAATGGGGTGAAGCAAACCTTGTTACCTTTGCAGGAACCTTTGGAGAATGAAGTTTGTATGAATGCTATAATCTATTTAGTAGATGAAAGGAAATTCATGGATGGACTGAGACATGAGAATTTGTGTTTTGCCTTAATTCCTAAGAAGACTGAGAGACTGGAACCGGAAGGAGAGCACCTGAAAGAGATAAGAGATTTGTTGAAAGAATATGAGGACATCATTTCAGATAATGTACCATATGGATTGCCACCTGTAAGAAGTATTAGTCATTGCATGAACTTGGTTCCCCGAGCTAGTTTGCCTAACAAAACTGCACACTGGTTGACACCGATAGAGAATAAAGAACTGAATAGACATGTGTGGAAGCTATTGAAGAAAGGTTTGCTCAGGGAGAGTCTAAGCCCTTGTGCAATACTAGCAGTATTAGCACCTAAGAAGAATGGAGAGTGGAGAATGTGTACCGATTCAAGAGAAATAAACAAGATCATAGTGAAATACCGATTTCCTTTGCCTAGAATGGATGACATAATGGACTGTTTGAGTGGAGCAAAATACTTTACAAAGATAGATTTGAAGAGTGGATATCATCAAATCAGGATCAGAGAAGGTGATGAGTGGAAGACAACATTTAAGACAAAATAAGGACTATATGAATGGTTGGTGATGCCTTTTGGATTGACTAATGCACTGAGTACTTTCATGAGGCTGATGAATAAGGTATTGAAGAAATTCTCGGGTAAGTTTGTTATTGTGTATTTGGATGACATCCTGATTTTTAGTAAAACAAAAGAGGAGCATTTGTTGTAGTTAAGACAAGTTTTGCAGAGGTTGAGAGAAGAAAAGTTGTTAATCAATATCAAGAAATGTACTTTCATGAAGGATGAGTTAGTCTATTTAGGATTTGTGATATCTGAGGATGGTTTGAAGATGGGCCCTGAGAAAGTGAAAGCCATTGTTGAGTGGCCTACACCGAAAAGCATTGGGGAGGTAAGATCATTTCATGGATTGGCCAGTTTTTAGCAGAAGTTTATCAGAAATTTTAGTTCAGTTTGTAACCCCATGACTAAGACCATGAGAGGAGATCGGAAGGAATTTAAGTGGACCACCAAAGCAAATAAAAGTTTTGAATTGTTGAAGCATAAAGTGATTGAGCAACCTGTGTTGGCTTTACCAGATTTCAATAAAGTATTTCAAGTGGATTGTGATGGAAGTGGAACAACAATAGGAGTAGTCTTGAGTCAAGAAGGGAGAGAAGCAGCCTATTTCAGTGAGAAATTGAATGATGCCCGGAAGAGATATTCAATGTATGATCAAGAATTTTATGCCATAGTTCAAGCCTTGAAGAAGTGGAGACACTACTTTTTGCCTAAGGAGTTTGTGTTGTATACAGATCATCAAGTTTTGTAGTATTTGAATAGTCAGAGTAAGTTGAATCAAAGACATATGAGATGGGTAGAATTCTTGTAGAGTTACACCTTTGTGTTAAAGCATAGAAGTGGAAAATCTAACAAAGTTGTTGATGCATTGAGTAGGAGAAGGAATTTGTTGGCAGAGATGAGAGTGACAATATTAGGTTTTGAAGATTTGAAGACCTTGTATGATCAAGACTTGGCTTTTGCAGAACCTTGGAAAGCATGTAGAGAATCAGTTATGGTTGATAGGAGAAAATGGTTGGATTATTTCATTTAGGATGAGATGTTATTCAGGGGAGTTCAATTGTGCATACCTAAGAGTTCCATGAGAGAGAACTTGATAAAAGAGAAACACAATGGAGGACTAGCTGGACATTTTGGCATTGACAAAACAGTTGCATTGGTGAGTGAGCAGTACTTTTGGCCCCAGATTCATAAATATGTTAAGAGATATGTGCAGAGTTGTAGAGTTTGTCAAGTTGCAAAGGGTAGTAGTCAGAATGTGGGATTTTATAAACCTTTGACAGTACTGGTAAGACCTTGGGAGGATATAAGCATGGATTTTTTACCTGGATTGCCTAAGACATTGAGAGGGAATAATTCTATATTTGTGGTAGTGGATAGATTTTTGAAGATGGCTCATTTCATACCTTGTAAGAAGACATCAGATGCATTGCATGTAGCAGACCTATTTTTCAAGGAAGTGGTGAGATTGCATGGATTACCTAAGAGCATAGTTTCAGATAGAGACACTAAGTTTGTTGGCTATTTTTGGAGAACACTTTGGAAGAAGATGAAGACAGATTTGAAGTTCAGTTCTACTTTTTATCCACAGACTGATGGATAGACAAAAGTTGTTAACCAAAGTTTAGGAAATTTGTTGAGATGTTTAGTGGGAGATAAAATCGAAAGTTAGGATTTGATCTTTGCACAAGAAGAGTTTGCCTACAACAATTCAATGAATAGAAGTACTGGAAAAATACCTTTTGAGATTGTTACCAGAGTGCACCCTAGAGGAATATCAGAACTGAGAGACATTAGCAATGAAGACCGGAAGAGTTCAGAAGTAAAAGATTTTGTAGATCACATGGCAGCATTGCATATTCAAGTTAAACAACATTTGGAAGACATGAACAACAAATATAAGGAGAAGGCAGATGAGAAGAGGAGACATAAGGAATTTGAAGTTGGTGATGAAGTGATGGTATATTTGAGAAAAGAGAGATTCCCAGTTGGAACTTTTAATAAGCTGCAGATGAAGAAGTTTGGACCCTGTAAGATTTTGAGGAAGTTCAGTTTTGGAAATGCATATGAAGTGGAGCTACTAGATAGTCTAAGTATTTCACCTATATTTAACATTGCAGATCTTCATGAGTATAATGAGCTAGAATTCAGTAAGGATAGTGTTGCGGGCTTGGAGGAACAATTGCCCCAGAAGGAACCAGATAAGATTGAATAAATTTTGGACAGTAGGATTGGACATAGTACCTGGAACAGTCAGTATAAGGAATATCTTGTGAAGTGGAAGGGCAAACCAGTTGAAAATTCATCTTGGATTTCTCAGGCAGAGGTAGACCACCTTGGTTTCCCTCTGACCCCAACAAAGTGAGAGGCTCAGTTCTTCATTAACCCTGCATGTCTGATATAGGAGCATCCCCGGTTCACAACACTCTTGCATCAACCAAAAGCATTTTCCTTTCTATTTTGTTTCTTGTTTGAATTTTCATTTTTCTTTTCTGTGTGTCCTGATTTTGGCTCACCAGATGTTGTGGAGTTGGATTATACCTGAAGACTTGATCATCTTTCTTTCTTTCAAATCACATGGCTTTTAGATTACTTTCCGACAAAATATCGCTACTAGTTTCCATGACAGTTTCTTGTTACCGGTTGTCTCTTTGTTACTAGTTGCTTGAGACCTATTCTGGTGATCTATCGTGTTGGTTAACAGATTTGTCCTTCTTAAATACCTTTCAAAAATGACTCCCAAATGCCCAAATTGAAAGACAAAAATAAGAACCAACAATTGAGTCACTTGCAATGGTGAGTGCAAATGCTCTTTGAATTTTGATATGAAGGTACAACTCCCTTCGTTGGATAAAAATGTAAATTTTCTGAATATGCTTTTAACCGGAAAGCAATAAAGGCAACTAACATCTGCTCATAGCCATGACACAGATGCGAATAACAGATTTATAATGAAGTGAATGAAGATAAGTAAAACACAGTTTAATTACCCACACCTAAGAAAATGCCCTTTCCAATAGATCAAAATGTTCTGGACTCTGATCGAGTCTCTCTCATGCCTCAAAGGACAAGGGGGATCAGAATACCCAAACAAAGAGCTAACAACACATTTCTTTCCAACATACAAATTATTTCTGAAATCAAAGTTTCAGAATTGAATGCATACACAGTTTAATGTAACAGAAAAGGCAATGAAAGGTAATCACAAGAGAAACAAAGCTCATTGTAATCAAAAGAAAATATTGACAAATCCACAAATCAACAAAATCTTCTTCATTCCATCAATGCCAAAATGTGAGCTCACAGACTCAACTTTGCTAAAAAATAAAATTGTGCAGTCTAGAAAACAATGCTGCCCCTTCTTTTTTATAGCAAAAAGATAAAAAAAAAGAACCCCCACTCTTTTCTTTCATTACATATATATAGCCTTTGAGAATTTTAGTTACCAATAACTGATTCTTGAAAAGATTATTAATTAATCTTTTCCTTTATCTTCTATCTTCTTCCTGACAACTCTTTTTTTTTTGCTTCAAATCTTTTATCTCTAAAATTTTAGTAGACCCGAACTCAAAGATTAATAAATTTTGAATGCAATAATATTTTTTCAATCTCTCTGGTGAGGATTTAGACAACTAGGTTTTCTAAAACATATTAAAATTTCAACACCATCCAACGATTCAATTGATAGTTATGCCCCCCGCACCGAGATTGATTTTTTTGTCTCAGAAAATTCGTGGTTACAGATTACATTAAAAATTACAAACATTAGACATGCCAATGTTATTGGATTTTGAACTTTTTTGAAATTTTGAACTCACACACTCTGAACCTGCATCTGATGAATCCCTGGACTCCAAATTTGAACCTCTAAAATTGAACCTTGAACTTGCGCGCTTGAAACTTTGAACCTTGAACCTTGAACCTTGAACCAAAGAAGGATCAAAGTTCAAGTTCAAAGACCAAAAATTACAATGAACCCAAAATTTGAACTTTGAACCTTTTGAACCTACGCACTTGAACCTGTGGACTTGAACCAAAAAAAGGTTCAAAGTTCAAGTTCAATGAACAAAAATTACAAATCCCGCTCCAGTTAAATTCGAACTTTGAACTTGAACCGAACTTTGAACATTTTGAAAAGATTCAAGGTTCAAGTTCAATGACAATTGTTCTTTTGGGCTGCCATAGAAAAACCTGCATAACTTTTTACTGAGGGCTCTGTTTCTTATGAAATTTTAACTATAGAATAAATGGGCCTAGTAGAGCATAACACAGAAATCATTTTTGCATAGGACACATAAGACTTGCGATTTAATTGTTTGGGTATATGGGTAACCCAAAAATAAAACAATTAAAATCTCCCAGCCGATATGGAGTTTGGCCATAAAAACTTCAGCATTAAAACATTAACAATAGCTGATTTTTAGTTGATCATGAGGCTTTAGGAACGAGCAAAAATATAGGGGTAACATACCGAAACCCAATCTGAAGCTTGCAGAGCCTTGGGCATTGATTTTGACATTCCTTGGCGTGTGGCCGACCTTCTACGTTTCATCCTTTAGATTTTTTGGAGGAATCTCTTGGTGGAGGCCAACCTTTGTTATTTTCATGTTAGGTCTTGTTCTTCAGGTTTTGATCCCTTTTGGGCCAACTGGATCCTTTGGATTGACATATATATTTGTAATTATGCTTTAGAATGTATTCAATCAGAGAATTAGATAGCTAGATTGTGCCTAGAAGATAGATCTTTCGATTCAAGGTCTCGATTGTGACCTATACTACCAGGCCTGTGTGCCGGTATGTTGTAACCCGGTTGTTACCGGTTGGATGTAATCAAATTTCATGCAATAAAAAATATTTGTTTTGCATTGCCTGCATCATATCTTTGTGTTTTTGTTGTGTTTACTCTTGCTGACTGGTACAAATTGATCTCTTTGAGGTCCCTCCTCACCGGTGACTGCTTCACTATGAGATCCCATACCATGTGTCGGTATGAGCACATTCGGAATTTTTTGCTAATGACTGACCCCAAACATGTTTTAACAAGAAGCTCAGAATCTCCGAGGACCTTTAATTGCTTGATACCTTTGCATTTAGCAAGGCACAATCCTTGCATTAGGGCTTCGTATTCCGCTTCGTTATTTGAGCATGAGAATTGGAAATGGAAAGACCTCAAGGTCTGATCTCTAGAAGGAGATGTTAAACAAATGCCAGCTCTGGAACCTATCTTACATGTTGCTCCATCAAAACATAGTGTCCAGAGCTTTGAATTTAAATCTTCTTCTTCTTCCCTTTGTCTTGTGAATCTTTAGAGACCTTAGGGATGATTTGATCTTCATCAAAGATCACATATGTCCTGATGCGAGTGGCATTATAATTGCCAAAGGGATTAGAATCAATGAACTCATTCAAAAATACTTCTTGTTCCGGAGTTTTGCCACCAGTTACCTCCTCATCTTCCAAAAATTCTACAGAATGCATCTCTTCTTTAGAAACAAAGGTATAGGTTGGTTCAAAGTTCATTAAGGCTTCATTCGCTACATGCTCATAATGCAAATGTTTAGACATAATCTTCATTTTGGCTCCATGCTTGGTTCTTAAAATAAGATGCGAGCAATCTAAGGAAAGGTACCCACCAATTTTAGCTGTGAAAGATCTAGATAAACAGAGCCCGAAAACAAGAGGGATGTTAATTACCACTACTTCTTGCTAGACTATGATGCTAGGGCAGGTGTATAAGGTTAGCAAGAGTTTTCTAATTAAGCCTATGGCTTGCACCTTGTTCCCATCCAGTTGCATGATACCTCTCTCTAAAGGCTCATACTCCAATTTCAAAACTTCTGCTAGTTGCTTCAACATTACTGTGGTATTGGCCCAATAATTGATCATAGAATTATGTAGCAACCTATCCCCAACAATTATGGTTAGAAAGAAAGGGGTTGGTTTAGGCTTTTCTACCTTTTCATCTGAAGATGCCTCTCCTTGAATTGTGAGCACTTCAGTCGAACGCACCTGGTTTGCAGATCCATACCTTCTTTCCTCAATAGATGTTGGCTCGATTTGTGACATGGATAAACTTTCATCTTTATCATCCAAAGCTTCTCTCAACAGAGACTTCTGTTCTGGAATGGCAAGGATGTCCCACAAATATACACTTGTGGGAACCTTCTTTAGTTGTTCCACAATGTTGAGAGTCATAGGGATAGATGCTTTTGATTTCTTAGATTTGAAAGGCGTGAACTCTTTAGTCTTCTAAACAAAAGGGTTCGTGGTATCTAATTCTCCAGAATTATCTTGGGTTGCTGTGTTACTGGCTCGCTAGTAAATTTTCTCTTGGAGTGGAGATTGTAGTCAAATTGTACATTGCAACATTCGGATTAGGTGTAGTCATATCATTAGCAAATATTGCTTCTTCACCTACCATCCATGAGAAGAGAGCATGATTCAAAGTGATGTGGACTTCTTGTTCCAAAGACATGCCTTGCATATGTGTAGTGAGCACAACATTGTCCATTCTCAAAGAACTATAATTTCTGGCTTCAGGATTGATTACTTGGTTATGTTGCTCTGCCACCTTTTGCTGAAGATTCCCTCGGGGGAAATTTCTTGGCATGTGGGCTTCGTTGTAAGGGAAACACCAAGAGCTGGTGTCATCTGCCAAATTATTTTGCCCTACAACCAACTCCTTACCTTGACTGGGTGGTATAGCTTGTAAAGGTGATGGTATTGAAACAATCTAATTGTTCGATTGAGACTCGCTAGCTTTAGTATTCCTTTGATACTGATTTTGTTGATTTTGCTGATAGGGAGGCCTTCCGTCTTGGTAATTTTGGAAAGGGGGTCTTGCGGGAGTCGCTTACTGCCTCTTCATATTTATTTTCTCATTCGAGAAAGTTTGCAGGAGGTTTTTCATATCATTTACTTCCGCTACCAATGAAGGGGAAGCGACAACAACACTATTTTGTTGGGAATTGGGGTTATAGTACATAGATTGTGGTTGGGATGAGGTACTAGGGACTGATTGTTTTGAGATTTGGCTTGATAAATCCAGAAAGACCGGCATGGGAGGTCTTGGAGGAAGCTTCCCAACATCAATGAGGTTGTTTTCCACCCTGATTGCCAATTCATATGCATCCGAAAGCGTACGTCCATCGAGAGATTGGATCATGACTGAGATGTCCAAATCAAAAGCCTTCAGATAAAAGATAAATGCCATATTCGTAGGGGATGAGTTCCAATAGGGATTCTTTGCCAATTTTTATGAAATCTGGTGTTGAAATCAGTTATGGCTTCCTAAGGAGCTCTTTTCATAGTTATGAGTTGTTCCAATAGAGAGAATCTGTCACCTTTCTCAGTGAATCGTTCAAAAAAATGATCTCCTAACTAATCCTAGTCCCCTATTGAGTTTGACGGGAGGGATCTGTAACAGTCTTGAGACTTCCCTTTAAAAGAGTCTGCAAGTAGCCTTAACACCATGTTTTGTTGGGTGACATTGTGCATAGTGCATACATTGGATACATCTTCTAAATGTTTCCCAGGAGTTTTGGAATCTTCTCTAGTAAATTTGGGTAAAGCTTTTAGTGTAGAAGTTGGAATAACATCCCACTGAGCAGGGGAAGTAGGTGGGATAAGGGGACTCCCACTATTCCACGTAACACAGTTTCTAGGAGGAGGGATAGCCATGAGTATAGGGATCTAAATTGGGATTCTCGTTCCTCCTCCAGATGATTAGACTATTACTAGGGGTGGTAATAATAAGCTTGGATTTAGTGCAGTCTGACTTCTAGTGACACGCCTATGGCTCATAAACCCACATAAGATATAAAGGAACTGGCGTCTCATCAGGCATGCTAGAAAAAGGAATTGTTGATCCTTAAAATTGCTTTTAAAGGAAACAACCTTATGGGAAGTTCATTGAGTGGGGAACTTATTGCGCCTCAACGAACGACCTTCGGGATTTTAGAAGCCAACTCTTCAATATTGATAGGAAAAGGAGAAAGGGGAGAAAACAAGCATTAAAATGAAAGGTGATACACCGCTGTTTTAGATATAACTTTGCACCACAATAAATCACACATCTGTATGCATAATTCAAAGGCTAAACATTTTTTCGTAAACTTATGTATTCTCTGATTCACAAAATGACATAATACATCCTGAATATAATTACAAGTTTCAGATGAAAGAGTTTCAAAACATGATTCATTTCAAAGAATTTATATTCAGATTGATAAAAGCTTAACATAGATGTAAAATCTCAGTCTATTCATATTGACATAAAGCATAATGGAAAATGAAGAGTCTGCAGAGAGGTCAAAGAATTGGCATAGTCTGTTAAAACCAAACACAAGCCAAATACTAAAGCCTGACCAAAATAAAACTCTACCCTCTCTTTTATGACTGTGAACCTCCTTAACAATAAAAAGACCCCAAATATATAGCCCTATCATTAGGGCGTTGCTCTCTAGGCACCAACCTACGCATGCAACTTTATGTTTTCCTTTGCAAAACAAACTCCACGATGTGTCATGATGGTCCATAACTGTCATCGCCTACAAAAAGGTCATGAAGAAGATGTGGAGTTTTGTTTGCACCATTCTTAAAAAAATTCCTTCACTGGCGGGCTTCCCAAAATCACCTTTATTCGCCCAAAAGAAGATGCCCGGACAAGGTGCCACGTAGCAATCTCGAACTAATGATGAACAGACTTGGGGGCATATATGAAAGCCCGGGAGTGACACGTGTTAGCACTGCGGGACTCGATCGCAGAAGGAAGAGAGGCCTCCTTAAAACGCCCAAAAAGAGTGCCACGTGGTGAAGTGAAACAAGGCATTTTCTTTTGAAAAATAGGGGGGACCACGAAAGGAAAAAGTACAAGGGGGTCCATGGAAATGAGTAAGACTCATTAACATTGCCAATAATAACTTTATGAAGTAAGAAAAACAAAAAGATTCTTAATCTTAATCAAAACTATAGCTAATGTCTTGGTCAAATTAAAAGTATGGATTATGTTGCAAACAATATAAAAATCACAATGTGTGAGTAATTCAATGAAGCACTCCTAGAAATTATTTTACAACTTGATAACTACTTTTTTTTAAATCGCCTTTTAAAATATAAGTTTCCATTTAATATATTATCATTTTAATTATTTAAACTATAAATACCAACATTAGCATACGAAAAAAACTTAAGAAAATTTAATATATCATCATTTTAATTATTTAAACTATAAATAGCAACAATAAGATATCAAAATCATGAAGTTTCCACAGTTCAGAATGATTTCATTATTTTTTATTCTTCTAGATTAGATCGTATAGATTTTCTATTGCCAATATTTCGGCTCTATGACCCATCATCAGGGAAGATAGCAAGGAAAGGTAGCAAAAGAAGAGAATAGGTCATAGAGTTTAATATGAAACGTTGATAAGAAAAAATCTACATGGTCTAATCTAGAAAAATAAAAAGTATTGAAAACAAGAAAAAGAAAAAACACTAAAAACAATAAGAAGAAGAAAAAATACTTAAAACAATAAGAAAATGAAAAAATACTAAAAATAATAAGATATATACAATAAGATATATACAAGGGTGTCACACCCATAAAAAGAATAAGAACAATAAGATCTGAAAAAAATCAGTGAAAAATAACAACAATCATTGAATACATTTGTATAGAGGAATTTAATATTATTATTTATTATTACAATAAGATATGAAAAAAATCAGTGAAAAATAACAACAATGTATAGAAGAATTTAATATTATTATCTATTATTTTGTTCTTCTTGATAAAAAATATCTATTTGCAAACCATTCAAACAAGAAAACCATTATATGTGAAAAAAAAAATAGAATAACTTCATTATTAATACATGGATAGTCTCTAAATAAGAGAATCGCGAGAAGAAAAAGAAAAAACAACTTTGTTGATAATAAAAAAGTCCTTTTGGCAAAAGAGCCCTTCGTAGATTTTGGTCTTTGATAGATTGATCTTATTCACATTTTTACAATCTTTATGATTTAATCCAACAACTTTGTGTTTAAACTCTAACATAAACAAACATTTTGAAAAAATTTCAAATGACAAAAGTTTATCACATAAAAGTCTTAACATTTTGAAAAAACTTCAAATGAAAGATCTCTCATAAGAATAAATTTTAACAATATCTCTTAACAATATCTTTTATATGAAAGACAAGCACTTGCTCACTCAAAAAATTTCAAAGGAGTGGAATGGAGTTGTAGATTGTTCATATTCCACTGGAGTGGAATGGAATGGAGTTGTAGATTGTTCATATTCTTAGGGAGTGGAATGGAGTTGTATATTGTTCATATTCCTAGGGAGTGCAATGGAGTTGCATATTGTTTGACCAAATGGACTTCTAATCATATGTTAGATAACTTAGTGGATAGATAACTTAGATAACTTAGTGGAGAATGACAAGGTGGTGTAATGCTTTGTATCTTTTTTGTGATTGAATAAATTTTTACCCCCTTTTAGTTTCATAAATAATTATAATAATTATAATAACTTAGTGGAGAATGACAAGGTGACAAGGTGGTGTAATGCTTTGTATCTTTTTTGTGATTGAATAAATTTTTACCCCTTTTAGTTTCAAAAATAATTATAATAACTTAGTGGAGAATGACAAGGTGGTATAATGCTTTGTATCTTTTTTGTGATTGAATAAATTTTGACCCCTCTTTTAGTTTTAAAAATAATTGTAATAAACAATAGATCAGAATGAAGAAATTTATATATCATTTTAATTCTGTAAACTATAAACAATACAATAAAAAGTTTTCAAAACTATAAACAATACATAAACATAAATTTGCAAGTAAATAAACAAATAGTTTTCACAGTATAAAAAATTGGTAGAGAACTTTTGCTAACAATCATCTCATCTGTCTTTTAGATTACATCTTTCATGAAATAAAACTCCATGAAAATTTACACATAAAATCAAAAGGATGTTGAACTATAATAATGACTCCTCAAAAGCATTTGCTTCAGTGATTATGCCCCACATGTTTCCTGCTGGAAGCAAGCCTTGTAATTAAATAGGGCACACTGAAAGCAAAATAGATTTTTGTATGATTCCCATATAATTATAAGTTTATAACCATAAGATCTGTTGGTCCTAGAGTCATAATTACAAACTAGGTTTTTAATATTTTTGAAATACTATCTACTGTCCATAATTTATTTGATTACAAATATTCCGAGCTTCATATATTATGGTGTCATTTTGCATTATATAAATTAAATTTCTGCTTGCTTTACATAAATTCTGAATGCATTTTGAAGGACTCATTTTGTTCCGTTGAACGAAAGAATTTAAGAAAACAGATAAGAGTAAAAAAAATTACATTATTTTTTCCTTATTATCCATTTTCAATCTATATTTGAAACAATACTTTTTTTTATAAATGAAGCTAAAATAGAACAAACCCAAATATTCAGTGCATTGCATAGATAAACTATTTGAATTCAAGAAAATACAATCTAAGTATAGTTCACCTTTATTTCAATCAAATAAAAAACAATCTGTAATTTATTATTTCCATTAATATCCTATTAAACATTGAGATCTAGATTGTAATTTATTTTCATAAATTCATCTCAGAACTAACTTAACTAGAGCCTTACCTTAACTATCCAACTAACTTCCCAAAAACAAAATCTCTTTATTTATAACTGAAACCTTGCTATGGATCAATAAAATACTCATCTCCAAAAGAGGTGCACTGCTTGAATTGGTCCCAATTCTGGTTTTGGAAAAATGCAGCTACCTGTTGGAAGACAGAAATTTATTAGACCTTGCTTTTCTCCTCCTCCTCCCATTGCACAATCAGGTAAACTAAGATCTGAAGTTGCGTCTTGTAAGAGCAAACTGGTTTCTCTCTAGGGCTTGATATCAAAAGACATTGTGGTTCTTGGAATACTGTTTTCCTTCAAAAGTGAAGAGCTTATTGCATATCAAACACTTATATCTTGCCTGCAAATTTTTGGAATAGCTGTTGTCAAAATATCTAAACTTGGTATTGTGAGAATGACATTTTAAATAAGTGGGCCTTGCAGGGGACTTTTTCAATGTTTTTTCTCAATCCTTCATATCCTTTAGATATTGTGAGAATGAAACTTTAAATAAGAAGTGGGCCTTGCAGGAGACTTTTGCAATGTTTTTTTCAATCCTTCATATCCTTCCATCTGTTTTGGAGGATATGGTAGAAGAATCTTAGAGGAATCATTGTCTCCACCTTCAATTTTCTTTGCTTTTGTTAAATGACAGAATAATTTCTTCAACTCTGTTATCCATCTAGAGATGGCTTTCTCTAGTCTAATACTATTAAACTAAATGGCCTATCTATTGTAAATTCTTGCCTATGTCTCTAATTTGATTTTCTAATGGGAGTTTCCCTTGATTTGTGGCTTTATTGCACTGGCTTTGCTTCATAAGCAATTAAAAGCATTTTTAAATTAGCTTGATAAGTAATGAGAAGCATTTGGGTCATAATAGTAGACAATAAGATATCAAATTCATCAAGATTGCTAATGTTTTGGCTCTATGACCCATCATCAGGGTAGATAGCAAGAAAAGATTGCTAATGTTTTGAATAAGGTTTCAGTATTTTTCTTCTTCTAGATTAGATTAGATGTTGTAAATTTTCTTTTGCTAATGTTTTCGTTTTATGATCAGGGTAGATAGCAAAAGAATTAATTACTCTGAAAAAAATAAAATGATCTAATACAGAAAAGGAAAAAAAAATCTTCGAAAATAATAAGATATTAAATTCATGAAGTTTCCACAGTTCGTATGAAATAAATTCTTTAGATGCCAATGTTAGAGATCTGAAACATTGGTAAGTCAAAATCTATGATCAGAAGAAGAAAAATACTGAAAACAATAAGATATGTACAAGGGTCTGGAATATGAAAAGAAATCAGTGAATAAAAACAACAATTTCTGAATACATTGTTTTGTTTTTTTAATAAAAATGGATTATTCCACTAAACTTTTTTATTAATATTTTTTATTTTTTACATAGGATGAGGAAAGAACCCTGGGAAGAAAACCTCTGGTCACAGTTCATAAAATAAACCTATAGTATCTGACAGATCAGTTTATGCACCCCGCCCAAAACCACATACAAAATGCGGTCACAACACATATAATATCACATATAATATCAGTTTTGCATAGAGCCCATATGACAATTTGTCAAAAAAACCGATTGAATAATTTTCAAATGTAGACTCCACAGCTGCTACCAATGAAAGAAGACAAAATTTCTGAATACATCGTTATGGAGGAATATTATTGTCTATTATTTGTTCTTCCTGATAAAAAAAATATCTGCTTACAAACCACCAATATAAGGAACTATGCCATTTACTGTACAAGAACATAACTCCAAGCTTGAACTTGATTCATTCTGCTAATTATAAATACTTACAATAACACTACAGATTTAAGACCCAGTGACTTCATCTTTCACTTTCTTACCCAGCTTCTGTGTGCTATCCCATGACTGCTCTATCTCCTCTGTGTCTCCTTCAACAGACTCTGCCTCCTCACTAATTTCTTCAGCAATAGACTTTGCTTTCTCCCCTTCTTCTTCAAGTTTTGACTGAATGTTCTCTGCTGCCTTGTTTGCCAGATCCTTCACATTGTTAAGGGGTCACACAGCCCTTGGCTTAATGTCACTTTCCTCTGCAATACCTGTGTCCAACTTTTTCACCACAAAACATACTCCTCAGAAAATACATATGGGCAATGCTTAAAACATAATACTAAGAAGGCCCATGTTATATACATCTGGATATACTTCAAATACAATTTGTAAATATGGCTTAAGCATTCACAATATCATGTTGGAATTAAATGAAAGAAATATGGCTCTTTCAGTCTTTCAGATGCATACACTGGTTTATATGATCACATAAAGGAAATAATTGAATTAAAACCATTTACCTTTTTTGAGCAGGGAATAGTTCTGAAGAAAATATCATGATCCTTGTGTAAGGCAGATCTTGCCCTCAGTAAGCCAAGTTGACAAGTTCTATGCATACTGATAAACCAGCCAAATCTACCACAGTTTATTCTCTAATATGAAACTTCCTAAGACTGTATTTTTGTTGATTATCATGAAATGATTTGATGGGTTTGCAGCAATTGGAGATGATATACTCAGGGATGGGATTTAATTGCGATGTGGCAGTTGTGAAGGTGTGGTTTTGCATGTGAAGTTGACGTGTTTAAAGAAGATTAAAAGAATATTCAAATCTTACAGACAGAAGTCCTCCAAAACCACACTACTAATTCACATAGCTTAGCCTTTGCTTTTATTTGATTCTGCCTGTTATTAATTTGTGTTTTACTTACTTATAAACTTAGCATTAAAAGGAAAAATGTTGCATTGACACGAGCAGCAGTTCAATTGTCATAATAAGATCACATAACATTATTAAATATCACTTGAATTCGTAAGTCTAAATCTATATGGTGCTTAAAATATTAGGAGAAGAAAAAGATAATTTTGTGGATCAACATTTTAAATCACATTCTATGTTCTGTCATCAGGATGATATAGAGCCAAAACAATCAATATTATTATGAAGTGAGATCAAAAGTGTTCATCCTAAAAACTGAACACAATTTAATCACAATATCTATATTATTAACTCTAGAAATCTCTTATCGTTAACAAAAAATGTCTTGAATAAGATGATATTTTTTTATTGGGTTTAATGTTGAAGGTACATCAAAAGTTATATATTGCATATCAAAACAAAGGATTTCATAATATTTAATAATTATATTAAGTTGGCATTCTTTTGTTTTATATATGAAATTACTGTTTTTTATTAAAAAAAATAAAAAATTATTGGCCTTGGATTCATTTTAACATCTTGTCTTTAATGTAAGAGTCTAATGTTCAAATGACATATTCATGGACATTAAATTTCCATAGCCTGTGTTAATAACTTAAAAATAATTTGTTCTTCCTCTTCTACTTCGGCTCGAAATGACTCCCCTGCTTCCAGTGGCACCAAAGCTAGTCCTGAGGATTCTGTGAGTGAGAAAGAAGATAGCAAGGAGACGAACAACCATAATCTTCAAACCCCTCCTTCCCCACCCCATGAGACTGGTAATGTGGGTGCGGTGGCTCATGAGGACCTTCACCCAAAATGTGCAGAGTTTAGTGATAAAAAGGTAGATTATGAGAATGTGCTGGGTATGGCTCGGGAATATGCAATTGACACGTTTAGCATGTTTAAATGGTTGTTTCATAAATTAAAGGAGGTTAGACTCAATCAGAGAGCCATGGGTAGTAAAATGGAGGCCATCCCTGTTGGAAATGATCAAAGCAATCAGAAGGATGTGGGGCAGTGGACGGCGGAGGAGAAAAAGTCGGTGTTGGAATGCATTAAAAATACGGGTGAAGGGATTGATCAGATAAAGAAAGGGTTTGAAGACCGCATCTCCAATGTTGAAGATGGATGCAATAAGATCTAGGCTATGCGTAAGGCTATCATGTCGAACAACCACAAGATTGTGAAGCATACTGCTGACGTTATGGCTACTATGGTGCATAGTTTGGAGCAACAGGAAAGGGCTATTGTCACCATTGGAGATGACACTGATGTGACTCAGGTTGAAGAGGACCCATGGCAACATGAAGAAGAAGGCAGTTGTTCAGAATGTGGACTACAAAAAATTGAAAGCTGCTGCTGAAAAAATGAGTGTCCTTCAGGCTACTGTAGCTGAGACCCTCAAGAGCCTCATGTAATTGGGTCTATGTTTATGTTGTCTATTGTCATTGTTGTCTTTGTTTTGTTAGTTCTGTGTTTTGTTCTCTTTGTCGGTTTTTTGTTGCCCATCTGGACTTTTGTTGTCTCTATGACTGTCGTTTGTAATGTCTTTCTCTTGCAGCTTGTTTTGTTGTGGATATATGTCAAACTTTGAGTCTAAATCTCTTAGAATATTTTTGTAAAGGGTTTCCAGGCCCCGTCAAACCCTGTTTTTGCTTTAATCCAAAACTTAAAAATAATTTGGATTTGATAATGTAATACTTTGTTCTTCTTTAATATTTTGGGTCACACTCCATAATCCATCATTAATATGACATAGCAAGAGAAGAGAAATAATGGATCATGGAATGTGATAGCCTAAACCTAAATCATTATTTATTGGTTGTCTAAATCCAACCATTAATTATTTTTTTTAAGTCTTGGGTCATAACCACTAAGTCAACCCTAAACATAGCTCAAGACACCTGAGAAATGTTAACACCCACTTTCCAAAATCAATTTCAATCGCACACTTATTGACTTAACTCCAACTAGTCATTACTCTTCAACTTAAGAGTAAAATAATAAAATTTGAATGTTAGGGTGTTATGTAAAAGGACAAAGCCTTAGGTCATTTAGATCACATCATAGAATCAACATTCATACATCATTTGATCATAGAGGAAATTACATCAATATGTGCATGCATATAGACGAATGCAAAAAAAATTAAATTATGCGTCGTGTCTTCAATCTTGTTCAAACATCATTAAATTGATGCATGCCTGGTTTAAATGCAATCAAGACAAGATGTGGATTCCCCCTCTTAGCAATAGGTCATACTAGTGGTTCTAAGCATCACCCAATCTAGGTATGCTTAGGCAAACAAGATTCCAAAGACTAGTAGTAAATAGTTAATGGTCACATAGAAGGTTCAAAGTTGAAATTTTCTAGATCAAGATTCCTATGCAATTCTAACCCCTAACAAAGATCGCATATCAATTTCTAGTCCATCACAACCTTGATATCATAAATCTAGTAGAAAAAATTAAGTTGGGTCACAAGGTTGCATTACAAAAAAACATTTATTGTTGCCCATAGAGTTAAGCACCCATTTTCATCTTTGTCTATTATAGTACATGTTTTGGTACTTTATCTACTCATCTCATTTAAATATAGTTTAAAGTTGTGATATTGATTACATAATTAATTGATTAGACCAGATAGTTTAGATGGTGTCTCAATCTAGTGAAGCTAATATTTTCTATGTTGTAATGTTCCCTAGTAGGGTTTCCTATACTTTTCCATAGGATTTGCTAACAAGGTATGAAGTATACTTAGGAAATGCAAATTGTGAACTTTAAATCTTGATTTAGAGCCAAGCACCTATCAAAGTTTGTTGACTATCATTGCTTAATTCTGAAATCAAATATCCTCCTTGGATTGATTGACTTGCTTATCCTTTTCTTCGATTGCCTGATTTCTCCTTTTTGATTCAATGCACAGTCTACTTGATTACTTTTTGCATATTTATATTTATGTTTTGATCTCTTAATTAAATGTTCATGGGTAAAAAAGTACAAAGTTGTCTTAAACACTTTTATAAAGGAAATGGCCAACACTGATGTAAACTAATAAAATGTATATTTTTTAGTGTATTTTATGTATGTATTTTTATAAAAAAAATAAAAAAATTGAATACAGTTTTAAATAAAGTAAACAATAAAATTTAGTTGTTAATAAAATGTTGAAATTGTAGTTACACGATGCCCCACACTTTATATAAATTTTATCCTTTTTTTTTTCTCAATTTTTGTGTGTATTGATAACTTGAAACTTTATTGCATGGATATATTTCTCACTATTTTTTTACATAAATATTTTTTAAATAAATTTGAAAAGTTATGTGTCTTGAAATAACTCTTTCCATTTGGCACCACCTTTTGTCTTAATTATTTATCCAAAATATAATAGAATTTGACAAGATATTCAACCTTATATTTTAGTGCTCATGACCTACATTCAATAAAAATAAAAAAATAAAATATAAAAATTAATTAATTCGATTTTTTTTAATTTTTATTTTTAAATTTGGTAATTGGACCCAAAGTGGTATAAAATATACATTTAATAAACACTTCCAATTGGATAAGTTGTGTACCTTATGTCACTTAGCTATAATAAATCTATATAGACTATATGTTTGACTAAGATTAATTTTTAGTTAAAAATATTTAAATTTACTTGTGTTGATAAGTTGGCCTAAAACGTGACATAGTTTTGTACTTTTACCCTCATTCCATTCCTTCATGTTTTCTTAAAATTTTGATTTAGGTCTGCTTCTAAATCTACTCTAGTTACCTCAGATTATGTAGTAAGACTACCTTGAATTAATTTATAAATTTGCTTCTATTCAGTTATTTTTGCTTTAGTTGATCTGCCCTTATCTAATTCCAAACCTTCCTTTTTTGCCTCCTTTAATTAATGGACCTCTATTTTATATTTCCCATCGGGAGGGGGTCATATCTCTTCATAGGGATGCATCCTTAGTCTAGTTGGCCCCTTTAAATGATAATTATTATTTATAAAAAAAATTTCCTTGTCTCAAGTCGACCGTGTGGTTGGCCAGCATGTGAGGTCGGCTCAAAACATATAACAAGGCAATATTAATATATAACAAAGGGAGTCGGCTATCTGTAAGGTTATATTAATATGATTGCCTTATTCTAATGTCTTTTCCTCCGTAGGGTCAACCCCATGCATTTATTTTCTTATATTTGTGAAGGTTGCGACTAAGGTCTAGGACAGGGCATGACAGTCTACCCTTCTTAAGATTGCTCGTCCTCAAGCAATGTAGTTTTTTATGAATTGAATCATGAAGAACCCAAACCAATCCTTGGAGATTCATATTCTTTATTTGACCCAGCATTTGCACAATATCACAGATATATCTTTTCTTTAAAGTAAGGGTGATCCTAGTTCACCTTTATTTCTCATAATGATTTTTCCTTTATCTGTATTGGCATTCTTTGTAATGATCATTGCAGATGCTTCAATCTTCCTTGATCACTTATATATATATTAGGATTTAATCTACTCTCAAGTGAGTGTTGATGTTGATTGATCTCATTTCCATGATAATTTTTTCTCATCATGTCTGTAATAATTTGCAAATAATATATGCTCAAAGGTCTACACAAGTCTGCCTTGAATAGGAATGATATTCAACAAATTGCTCCATTTCTCTTTCCAACACCCTTGATCTCTTTGGATAGTTTGTACCAACTATCTTCTGTCCATCAACCTAGTAGGAATGATGCATTGATACTATTTGTAATGTCCCCTAGTAGGGTTTCCTATACTTTGCCCTAGGATTTGCTAACAAGGTATGAAGTATACTTAGGAAATGCAAATTGCCAACTTTAAATCTTGATTTAGAGCCAAGCACCTATCCAAGTCTGTTGACTATCATATGCTTAATTATAAAATTAGATATCCTGCTTGGATCGGTTGGCTTGCTTACCCTTTTCTTTGATTGTCTGATTCAATGCCTAGTCTGCTTGATTACTATTTACATATTTATATTTATGTTATGATCTCTTAATTAAATCTTCATATCATTCCCCCATATTTACTTATAATTTTGATTTAGTTCTTCTCCTAATTTTCTTTTGATGCCTCATATCATCTAGTAAGATTGTCTTGAATTAATTTATAAATCTGTCTTGATTTAGCTATTTCTGCTTTAGTTGATCTTCCCTTATATAATTCCAATCCTTCTTATTTTTCCTTTTCTAGTGAATAAACATCCCTTTTATATCTCCTATCAGGAGGGGGTCATACCTCTTCATAGGGACGCATCCTTAGTTTGGTCGGCCCCTTTAAATAACAAGTTTTTCTTAATAATTTTTTTTGCCTTGTCTTAGGTCAATTGTGTGGTTGGCCAACATGTGAGGTTGACCCAAAACAGATAACAAGGCAATACTAATAAATAACAAAGGGAGTCAACCATTTGTAAGGTAATATTAATATGATTGCCTTATTCTAATGTCTCTTCCTCCTTAGGATTGGCCCCATGCATTTATTTGCTTATATCCAAAGGTGACTAGCGTTTGACTAGGGTTTATAAATGTTGCAACCAAGGATTGTGAAGGTTGTGACTAGGGTCTAGGATGGGGCATGGCATACGCCCCCTAGGGTTTAACTTTAGGGTTTGATTTATTTATTTTTATATAAAGATCTAAACTTCATCTTGGATTTCATTTCCTTTTACTTGTTTTAAGTATACAAGTAAAAGGAAATAGTTCTGAAGAAAATATCATGATCCTTGTGTAAGGCAGATCTTGCCCTCAGTAAGCCAAGTTGACAAGTTCTATGCATACTAATAAACCAACCAAATCTATCACAGTTTATTCTCTAATATGAAACTTCCTAAGACTGTATTTTTGTTGATTATCATGAAATGATTTGATGGGTTTGCAACAATTGGAGATGATATACTCAGGGATGGGATGTAATTGCTATGTGAGAGTTGTGAAGGTGTGGTTTTGCATGTGAAGTTGACGTGTTTAAAGAAGATCAAAAGAATATTCAAATCTTAGAGACAGAAGTCCTCCAAAACCACACTACTAATTCACATAGCTTAGCCTTTGCTTTTATTTGATTCTGCCTGTTATTAATTTGTGTTTTACTTACTTATAAACTTAGCATTAAAAGGAAAAATGTTGCATTGATACGAGCAATAGTTCAATTGTCATAATAAGATCACATAACATTATTAAATATCACTTGAATTCGTAAGTCTAAATCTATATGGTGCTTAAAATATTAGGAGAAGAAAAAGATAATTTTGTGGACCAACATTTTAAATCACATTCTATGTTCCGTCATCAAGATGATATAGAGCCAAAACAATCAATATTATTATGAAGTGAGATCAGAAGTGTTCATCCTAAAAACTAAACACAATTTAATCACAATATCTATATTATTATATTATTAATTGTAGAAATCTCTTATCATTAACAAAAAATGTCTTGAATAAGACGATATTTTTTTATTGGGTTTAATGTTGAAGGTACATCAAAAGTTATATATTGCATATCAAAACAAAGGATTTCATAATATTTAATAATTATATTAAGTTGGTATAATTTTGTTTTATATATGAAATTACTGATTTTTATAAAAATAAATAAAAATTAAGATTATTTTTTAGTTTTGTAAAGGTAATTTAAAAAAATAAAAAATTATTGGCCTTGGATTCATTTTAACATCTTGTCTTTAATGTAATAGTCTAATGTTCAAATGACATATTCATGGACATTAAATTTCCATAGTCTGTGTTAATAACTTAAAAATAATTTGTTCTTCCTCTTCTACTTCGGCTCGAAAAGACTCCCCTGCTTCCAGTGGCACCAAAGCTAGTCGTAAGGATTCTCTGAGTGAGAAAGAAGATAGCAAGGAGCCGAACAACCATAATCTTCAAACCCCTCCTTCCCCACCCCATGAGACTGGTAATGTGGGTGCGGCAGCTCATGAGGACCTTCACCCAAAATCTATAGAGCTTAGTGATAAAAAGGTAGATTATGAGAATGTGTTGGGTATGGCTCGAGAACATGCAATTGACATGTTCAACATGTTTAAATGGTTGTTTCATGAATTAAAGGAGGTTAGACTCAATCAGAGAGCCCTGGGAAGTAAAATGGAGGTCATCCTTGTTGGGAATGATCAAAGCAATCAGAAGGATGTGGGGCAGTGGACGGTGGACGGTGGAGGAGAAGAAGTTGGTGTTGGAATGCATTAAAAGGGCGGGTGAAGGGATTGATCAGATAAAGAAAGGGTTTGAAGACCGCATCTCCAATGTTGAAGATGGATACAATAAGATCCAGGCTATGCTTAAGGCTATCATGTTGAACAACCACAAGATTGTGAAGCATACTGCTGACGTTATGGCTACTATAGTACATAGTTTGGAGCAACAGGAAAGGGCTATTGTCGCCATTGGAGATGACACTGATGTGACTCAGGTTGAAGAAGGACCCAACAGAAGGACCCATGGCAACATGAAGAAGGCAGCTGTTTAGAATGTGGAGTACAAAGAATTGAAAGTTGTTGCTGAAAAAATGAGTGTCTTGAGGCTGTGGTGGTTGAGACCCTCAAGAGCCTCATGTAATTGGGTCTGTGTTTCTATTGTCTATTATCATTGTTGTCTCTGTTTTGCTAGTTTTGTGTTTCGTTCTCTTTGCTGGTTTTTTGTTGCCCGTCTGGGCTTTTGTTGTCTCGATGACTGTCGTTTGTAATGTCTTTCTCTTGCAACTTGTTTTGTTGTGGATATATGTTAAACTTTGATTCTAACTCTCTTAGAATATTCTTGTAAAGGATTTTGAGGCCCCTTCAAAACCTGTTTTTGCTTTAATCGAAAACTAAAAAATAATTTGGATCTGATAATGTAATACTTTGTTCTTCTTTAATATTTTGGATCACACTCCATAATCCATCATTAATATGAGATAGCAAGAGAAGAGAAATAATGGATCATGGAATGTGATAGCCTAAACCTAAATCATTATTTATTGGTTGTCTAAATCCAACCATTAATTTTATTTTTTAATTCATGGGTCATGACCACTAAGTCAACCCTAAACATAGCTCAAGACACCTGAGCAATGTTAACACCCACTTTCCAAAATCAATTTCAATCGCACACTTATTGACTTAACTCCAACTAGTCATTACTCTTCAACTCAAGAGTAAATTAATAAAATTTGAATGTTATGGTGTTATGTAAAAGGAGAAAGCCTTAGGTCATTTAGATCACATCATAGAATCAACATTCATACATCATTTGATCATAGAAGAAATTGCATCAATATGTGCATGCATATAGACGAATGCAAGGAAATTTAAATTATGCGTTGTGTCTTCGATCTTGTTCAAACATCATTAAATTGATGCATGGGGTTTAAATGCAATCAAGACAAGATGTGGATTTCCCCTCTTAGTAATAGGTCATACTAGTGGTTCCAAGAATCACCCAATCTAGGTAAACTTAGGCATACAAGATTCCAAAGACTAGTAGTAAATAGTTTAAGGTCACATAGAAGGTTCAAAGTTGAAATTTTCTAAATCAAGATTCCTATGCAATTCTAACCCCTAACAAAGATTGCATATCAATTTCTAGTCTATCACAACCTTGATATCATAAATCTAGTAGAAAAAATTAAGTTGGGTCACAAGGGTGCATTACAAAAAACCATTTATTGTTGCCCATAGAGTTAAGCACCCATTTCCATCTTTGTCTATTATAGTACATGTTTTGCTACTTTATCTACTCACCTCATTTAAATATAGTTTAAAGTTGTGATATTGATTACATAATTAATTGATTAGACCGGATAGTTTAGACGGTGTCTCAATCTAGTGAAGCTAATATTTTCTATGTTGCAATGTTCCCTAGTAGGGTTTCCTATACTTTTCCCTAGGATTTGCTAACAAGGTATGAAGTATACTTAGGAAATGCAAATTGTGAACTTTAAATCTTGAATTAGAGCCAAGCACCTATCAAAGTTTGTTGACTATCATTTTCTTAATTCTGAAATCAAATATCCTCCTTGGATTGATTGACTTGCTTATCCTTTTCTTCGATTGCCTGATTTCTCCTTTTTTGATTCAATGCCCAATCTGCTTGATTACTTTTGCATATTTATATTTATGTTTTGATCTCTTAATTAAATGTTCATGGGTAAAAAATTACAAAGTTCTCTTAAACACTTTTATAAAGGAAATGAGCAACACTGATGTAAACTAATAAAAAAAAAAAAATTAGCATATTTTATGTTTGTATTTTTATAAAAATAAAAATAAATTGAAAATAGTTTTAAATAAAGTAAACAATAAAATTTAGCTGCTAATAAAATGTTGAAATTGAAGTTACACAATGCCCCACACTTTATATAAATTTTATCCTTTTTTTTTTTTCAATTTTTGTGTGTTTTGATAACTTGAAACTTTATTGCATGGATATATTTCTCACTATTTTTTTATAAATATTTTTTAAATAAATTTGAAAAGTTACGTGTCTTGAAATAACTCTTTCCATTTGGCACCACCTTTTGTCTTAATTATTTATCCAAAATATAATAGAATTTATATCATCTTGACATAGATTAGTTTCTCTACTGTGTCATATTTATTTTACCTTGACAAGATATTCAACCTTATATTATTAGTGCTCATGACCTACATTCAATAAAAATTAAATATTAAATATAAAAACTAATTAAAATATGAAAAAATATATATTTTGGAAAATTCACTTATAGATCTACAAAAGGGTATTTTAATATTTAAAAAAAATATTATTTATAAAAGTAGGAGTTGAAACATTGAGTTTTTTTAAATTTTTTTTTTGGGTAATTGGACCCAAAGTGGTATAAAATATACATTTAATAGACACTTCCAATTGGACAAGTTGTGTACCATATGTAACTTAGCTATAGTAAATCTATATAGACTATATGTTGACTAAGATTAATTTTTAGTTAGAAATATTAAATTTGTACTTGTGTTGATAAGTTGGCCTAAAACGTGACATATTTTTGTAGTTTTACCCTCATACCATTCCTTCATGTTTTCTTATAATTCTTATTTAGGCCTGCTCCTAAATCTACTTTAGTTACCTCAGATTATCTAGTAAGACTACCTTGAATTAATTTATAAATTTGCCTTTATTCAGCAATTTTTGCTTTAGTTGATCTACCCTTATCTAATTCCAAACCTTCCTTTTTTGTCTCCTTTAATTAATAGACCTCTATTTTATATCTCCCATCGGGAGGGGGTCATATCTCTTTATAGGGACGCATCCTTAGTCTAGTTGGCCCCTTTAAATGATAATTATTTTTTATAATAAAAAAAATTCCTTGTCTCAAGTCAACTGTGTGGTTGGCCAACATGTGAGGTCGGCTCAAAACATATAACAAGGCAATATTAATATATAACAAAGGGAGTCATCTATTTGTAAGGTAATATTAATATGATTGCCTTATTCTAATGTCTTTTCCTCCTTAGGGTCAGCCCCATGCATTTATTTTCTTATATTTGTGAAGGTTGCGACTAAGGTCTAGGACAGGGCATGACAGTCTACCCTTCTTAAGATTGCTCGTCCTCAAGCAATGTAGTTTTTTATGAATTAAATCATGAAGAACCCAAACCAATCCTTGGAGATTCATATTCTTTATTTGACCCAACATTTGCACAATATCACGGATATATCTTTTCTTTAAAGTAAGGGTGATCCTAGTTCACCTTTATTTCTCATAATGATCTTTCCTTGATCTGTATTGGTGTTCTTTGTAATGATCATTGCAGATGCTTCAATCTTCCTTGATCACTTATATATATATTAGGATTCAATCTACTCTCAAGTGAGTGTTGATGTTGATTGATCTCATTTCCATGATATTTTTTTCTCATCATGTCTGCAATAATTTGCAAATAATATCTGCTCAAAGGTCTACACAAGTCTGCCTTGAATAGGAATGATATTCAACAAATTGCTCCATTTCTCTTTTCAACACCCTTGATCTCTTTGGCTAGTTTGTATCAACTATCTTTTGTCCATCAACCTAGTAGGAATGATGCATTGATACTATTTGTAATGTCCCCTAGTTGGGTTTCCTATACTTTGCCCTAGGATTCGCTAACAAGGTATGAAGTATACTTAGGAAATGCAAATTGCCAACTTTAAATCTTGATTTAGAGCCAAGCACCTATCCAAGTCTGTTGACTATCATTTGCTTAATTATAAAACTAGATATCCTACTTGGACCGATTGGCTTGCTTACCCTTTTCTTTGATTGTCCGATTCAATGCCTAGTCTGCTTGATTACTATTTACATATTTATATTTATGTTATGATCTCTTAATTAAAATTTCATATCATTCCTCCATATTTATTTATAATTTTGATTTATTTCTTCTCCTAATTTCTTTTAATGCCTCAGATCATCCAGTAAGATTGTCTTGAATTAATTTATAAATCTGTCTTGATTTAGCTATTTCTGTTTTAGTTGATCTTCCCTTATATAATTCCAATCCTTCCTATTTTTCCTCTTCTAGTGAATAAACATCCCTTTTATATCTCCTATCAGGAGGGGGTCATACCTCTTCATAGGGACGCATCCTTAGTTTGGTCGGCTCCTTTAAATAACAAGTTTTTTTTATATTTTTATTTGCCTTGTCTTAGGTCAATTGTGTGGTTGGCCAACATGTGAGGCTGACCCAAAACAGATAACAAGGCAATACTAATATATAACAAAGGGAGTTGACCATTTGTAAGGTAATGTTAATATAATTGCCTTATTCTAATGTGTTTTCCTCCTTAGGATTGGCCCCATGTATTTATTTGCTTATATCCAGAGGTGACTAGGGTTTGACTAGGGTTTATAAATGTTGCAACCAAGGATTGTGAAGGTTGTGACTAGGGTCTAGGATAGGGCATGACATACGCCCCCTAGGGTTTAACTTTAGGGTTTGATTTATTTATTTTTATAGAAAGATCTAAACTTCATCTTGGATTTCATTTCCTTTTACTTGTTTTAAGTATACAAAAATTAGCCTAATCTTGATTTTTTATTATAAAGAATCTCTAGAGTCAAACAAACAATGGTCTTCACTCAAGATGCAAAATACATATGGATAGGAAAGACAAGAATCTTAATACACAAATGATTTTATCAAATCTTATTATTTTGGGTGATGATGATTATCCTTCAATATTGATTTAATCCTTTCACAAATTATTGACTAGTAAGCCTTATGGAATGAAAGGTGTACAAGTTACATGGGTCAAAGGTTAATTTCATCAAGTTATTGTTGCTCCGTCTCATCCCTTACTTCACAAGGTTCTTTTATTATTCCTCCTAATTTTATCTATGTTTTACATCTCCATCCACTAATAATATACATGTTCTTATCTCTATCACATTCCTATTATGGGTAAGGAATATAATGAAGAAAGATACAACTAATAGATATCTTAGACATAAGGAGAAACAAATGAAAGAGGGAGATGCATTTGGATATTGCTGCAAATATGTGCTTTAATGATATATGAGAGATGTGTTGTCATTGATGTCAACATAAAACTCTATGTCTATGATAGTGTTTCAGTTGAGTTTAGTTAGCTGGTTTGTTCAACATGTTGATGATCAGTGTTTGTGGATTAAAGGGTTCGTAGATAATTATTTTTGGATGTTTCATTACAATTTGCGGAGGTCTGCATGAAGATTTGAGTGAGTTATGGTTATCTGTGTTGTGGCTAGCTTTTTTGTTGTTCAGTAATGTCAGAATGTTAGTTCAGTTAGTGTTATTGAAGTTCGGTATAATGATGATGTGATTCTAGTAATTTGAGTTGTTGCAGATGTTGCAGTGGTGATTCATGATGCTTGTGGATGTTTCTAGATCGGGTGCTATTCGTGTTGGTGGTTTGCATTGATCGATGTGCACGTGATTGATGATTTTCTCTTATGTGTTGGTGCTCTTGATTTTTTTGGTTGACCAGATGCTTGGAGCATGTTGCGGATGTTCGATGCATAATTCTTGGAGGTGTTTCATATTCGAGGCGTGTGATTTGGGTCCATGTTATGTCTTAGCTAACATTGTTTGGGTCTGCATTTGATATTGTAGCTTGTGCGATTATATTTTTGTAATTTGGTGAAGTGTGTTGAGCCGACCTTAGTAAGGTTGATGTCATGTATAAATAAATGTAATATCTTTGTAATTGAGTGTGTGAAGTGTATGGATGAGAATCAAAAGTGAATGAGGGAATAATGCACATATATTTTAGAGGAAGAGAACAAGAGTGAAGAGAAGTTGTTTATGTGTTTAACCAGAACTGTAACCAGGTATTAGGAGATGCTATTTCTTCAGTTCATGATCTTCTGAATGTGTTTGTAAGATAGTGAGTCTTCCTTGGGTTGTAGCCCTGTGTTGTTTTTGAGCAGTGAGCTCTAGGCAGTGTGCTTGAATGCATGTACATTCCCCATTATAATATTTCGTATACTTCTAAAAGAGTATCATCATATTGTGGGTAGATTCCCATTGTGGTTTTTCCCTTGACTAGGTTTTCCACGTCAAAAATCTTGGTGTTGTTGTGTTGTTGATTTATGCTTTCATTCTTATTAATCAAATCAGAGATTAAGTTTAATTTGTGTAAGTTTGTGAGACAACTGATTTACCCCCTCCTCTTAGTTGTATGTCTGGAATCGGTCCTATTTCATCTATTAGTATAAGAGCAAGTTCCTCCAAAGAAGCTTAACCGCTTGAGGTGATCTAGGATGGTGTCTTACAAGAAGGACAGTCTGAGATTTGATGGTACTAACTACTCTCTTTGGAAGAGCCGCATGGAACGTCATCTCAGATGCATTGGCGAAGCTTACTGAACTATTACAAATGGACCTTCAACTCTAGATGAGATTAAGGAAGGTGAATGTAATATTAGAGCTAAGGAAGCATTGATGAGCTCCTTGATAGATTCAAAAATGACAAATATTATGGAATTGTAGAATGCTCATGAGATTTGGAATAAGTCAAAAACCTTATATGAAGGTGACATCTATGTGAATATTTCTAAGTTGCAGAGCTTGAAAGGAAAGTATGAGAAAATTACTTCTTTTATGCAGAAGGTGAATGAACTTGTGTGCAATATCAGATATGTCGGTGGAAAGTTGGAAGAATCAGAGAAGTGCTCAGATCCTTGCTTGCATCCTACAAACATAAAGTTGCTGCTATTGAGGAGATCCAGACTGTGACAAATGTGACCAGAGACATCTTGATTGGTAAGTTATCAGCCTTTGAATTGAGCGAGTTTGGTGACTCCCTTCCTAAGGTAGAATCTGCATTCAAAGCCACTATTTCCAAAAGGATAGGCATAGATATGATCCAGGAGAAAGTTCTTCAAGGAGGATATCAAGATATGAGAAAGAGATGGAGGAGATGGAAAAATAAGAGAGATAACTTTAGGAGATTGAAGCATTGATTGCCAGGAGATTACCTAAAGGAGCCGATAAGTATGAAGGAAAGTTGTCTCTTAAATGTTTTTCATGCAATAAGATAGGATATTTTGCCTCAAGATGTCCGGAAAGAGTTCCTAAGAAAACTTACAAGCCTAAATTTCAGAAGAGATGTTAATATGTTGTTGATGTAGGTGTTATAGATGATAAGCCGGATAAAGAAAATACAAGTGATAATGAATGGGTGTTTATTGCTATCAAGGAAGATGATTCAATGCCTATTGATTCTACTAGCTGCATGAATGTGGAAAGATCTTTAGCTACATAGGTTGAAGAAAAAGATGAATGAGTGATCGACAGTGGATGCTCTCATCACATGATAGGTCATCAGAGTAATTTTGTGAGATTGGAAAAGTATGAAGGTGGACTTGTGAAGTTTGGAGATGATAAATCTGGTATAGTCCATGGTAGAGGTTATATTTCTCTTGATGGTAAAAACAATACTGATGATGTCTTGTATGTAGAAGGCCTAAAGCTTAATCTTTTGAGTATTGGATAGATGGTTGACAAGGGTTATGATCTCTAGTTCAATAATGGAAAGTGTATAATCTTGGGTAGCTCTAGAATTGAGATTGCATCAGGTACAAAGACTAAAGGTAATATCTTTCATCTGAATAGCTCCAATAAAAGATGTTTGATTTCTCAAATTGATGAAAGTTAGTTGTTGCATAGAAGGATGTGTCAAGTGAATATTGATAACATTGTTAAGATAATTTCTACTCAAGTTGTGACAGATCTTCCTAAGTTGTTGAAACATGCTAACCCTATGTGCAAGGAATGTTAGTTAGGGAAACAAACCAAAATATATTTGAAGAGTAAGAAGCATTTTTCTAATGGATTATTAGATCTTGTGCATACTAATTTGTGTGGACCTTCTAGAGTTATATGTTTTCAAGGAGACAAATATTTCATGTTGTTGATTAATGCTTATTCAAGTATGATGTGGGTTACTTTCTTAAGGGATAAGTCTGAAGTGTTGGAGAAGTTCAATATTTTCAAAGCTATGGTTGAGATTGAGATAGGTCTGAAGCTAAAGTGTTTGAGATATGATAGAGGCAGAGAATTCATTTTCGGTGAGTTTAATGCATACTGTGAAGAGCATGGGATAAGAATATAGTTATCTATTCCGAGAACCCCTCAGCAAAAGGGATTAGTGGAAAGGAAGAATAGAACCATTCAAGAAGATGCTAGGACAATGATTTTGCAAGGAAATGTTTTGCATGCTTATTGGAGAGAAGCTATGAGTACCACAATTTACACTCTTAACCGAGTGCATATCAAAGGTGATATCGATAAGACTCCTTATGAATTATGGTTTGGTCATGCTCCTGCTATAAAATATTTAAGAATTTTTGGAAGTAAATGCTATATCAGAAGAGATGAAGAATTAGGGAAGTTTGATTCTAGATGTGGTGAAGGAATATTTTTTGGTTAATCTAGCAAAAGCAGGGCCTATCAGTGTTATAAAAAGAGATTGAGGAAGATAGTTGAGAGTGATAATGTCAGATTTGATGAAAGCGATGAGAAACGGATCAGATCTTGCGCATATGATTCAAATGATCAAAGTGATGGTGCAAATAAAGGAAAGCAACCAAAAACCTAGAATCAAGTTCATATTGTTCTGATGAATCTAGAGAATCAAGGTGAAGGAACTAGTGTAAGTGCAGAAGAAAGAACTCAAGAGTCTAAAAATCAAGAAAATTCGAAGACTCCAAGGTATGTAAGATTGAATCATTTAGAAAATCAGATCATAGGAGATAGAAATAAAGGTGTTCAAACTAGGAGAATAATTGAATAAGATCAAGTTGAATATTGTTCGATTTCTAAGATTGAACATAAGGATGTAAATGAAGCATGTAAACATGAACATTGGGTGAAAGCAATGGAAGAGAAATTGAATTAGATTGAAAAGAACAAGACATGGATTCTTGTTCCTAGACTTAAGGACAAAAATGTAATTGGAACTAAATGGGTCTTCCAGAATAAATTGAATGAGCAAGGTGAAGTTATTAGAAACAAAGATAGACTTGTTTGTAAAGGATATTCTCAAATGGAAGGAATTGATTTTGAGGAGACTTTTTATCTGGTGGCTAAGATTGAAGTTGTTAGATTATTTCTTGCTTATGTTGCTTACAGAGATTTCAAAGTGTATCAGATGGATGTCAAGTCAGCATTTCTAAATGGTGAATTGGAAGAAGTATGCATAGAGCAACAAGATGGATTTCGATTGATTGATCAAAGAGATATGGTGTGTTGATTGAAGAAATCATTGTATGGATTGAAGCAAGCACCAAGAGCCTGGTATGCCAGATTGGATAAGTATCTATTGAAGCTTGGATTTAACAAAGGTACTGTGTATAGTAATCTGTATTTCAAAATTGATAATGATAACATTATCATTGTTGAAGTTTTTGTTGATGATATTATTTTTGGAGGAAGTCATAGTTTGTGCAAAGAATTTGCTAATGAGATGCAAAATGAGTTTTAGATGTCTATGATTGGAGAAATGCAATTCTTTCTCGGATTGTAAATTACTCAGTTAGAAAAAAGAATTTTTATATCATGGTCAAAATATGTGAAAGAGTTGTTGAAGAAGTTTGATTTGGAGGATACAAAGCCAGTTGGGACTCCTATGGTAACTGGATGTACAAGTTGACTAAAGATGATGATTCCCCTAAAGAAAATCAGACTAGATACAGATCTATGATTGGTGGATTGTTATATTTGACTCTAACTAGACCAGATATCATGAATGTTGTTTGTCTTGTTGCTAGATTTCAAACTGATCCTAAGGAATCTCATGTTGTTGTTGTTAGAAGAATCTTTAGATATTTGAAAGGAACTATTGATTTTGGTTTATGGTACCCTAAAAATGATGATTTTACTTTGAGTCATTTTACTAATGTTGATTGGGTAGGAGATGTTGATGATCGAAAGAGTACTAGTGGTGGTGCATTTTTCTTGGGAAAAGGGTTGGTTTCTTGGTTGAGTAAAAAGTAGAATTCAATTTATTTATCTACTGTAGAGGCGGAGTATATTGTTGCTACTAACAATTGTACTCAGGTTATGTGGATGAAATAAATGTTGAAAGATATCAGTGTTGTATATGATGAGCCTATTTCTATTTAGTATGACAATTCAAGTGCAATTAACATTTCTAAGAATCCAATATTGCATTCCAAGACTAAGAATATAACAATCAAGTTTCACTTTTCGAGAGAAAAGATAAATGAGAAGGAAGTCAGATTGGAGTATGTTCCTACAAAGGAACAGATTATGGATATCTTTACGAAGCCTTTGCCTAAAGATGCCTTTGAGTATCTCAGAGGGAAGTTAGGGGTGATTGCCCCTCCTGATCAGAACTAAGGTGCATTGGTATCCATCAGTCCAATACATTTCACAGTCATATCTTGTGATCCAAATTGATGAGGTGGCTGCTACTCAGGGGGAGTAGTCACATGTTTAAATTTGTGAGGTTTTTGTGCTGCAAATATGTGTCTTTTTAATTGATTTCAAAGGGGGAGAGATTCATGTGAAAAACTGTGTAATGATTTCAGGGGGAGAGAATATTTGTATAGTGGGAGAGAGTTATCTAAGAGAGTTGTTGATTTCTTTGTCATTGATTATTTTTCACATCATGTTACCATCAATGCCAAAGGGGGAGATTGTTGGATATTGTTGCAAATATGTGCTTTAATGATATCTGAGAGATGTGTTGTCATTGATGTCAACATATTTCTTTGTCTCTGACAATGTTTTAGTTGAGTTTAGTTAGTTGGTTTATTCGACATGTTGATGATTAGTGTTTGCAGATTAAAGGGTATGTAGAGGATTGTGTTTGGATGTTTCAATGCAATTTGTAGAGGTTCACATGAAGATTTGAGTGAGTTATGGTTATCTGTGTTGTGCCTGGTTTTTTTGTTGTTCACTAATATCGAAATATCAGTATTTTGATCTGCATTGTTCCACATTATAATATCTTGATATGCGGATTTGGAGGAATGTTTGGGACATTGATGTGTGTCTTCAATTCAAGTGGTTCGTGATTTGGAGCTCCGCAAGTGAATCTTTCAGGTTAGCAGTCAGTTCAGTTAGTGTTCTTGAAGTTTGGTATAATTATGATGTGATTCTAGTAATTTGAGTTATTGCGGCAGTGATTCATGATGATTGTGGATGTTTCTAGATTGGGTGTTATTCGTGTTGGTGGTCAGCATTGATCATTGTGCATGTGATTGATTGTTTTCTCCAATGTGTTGGTGCTCTTCATTATTTTGGCTGACAAATGCTTGTAGTGTGTTGTGGATGTTCGATGCATAATTCTTGGAGGTGTTTCATATTCGAGGCCTGTGATTTGGGTCCATGCTATTTCTCAGTTGAGATTGTTTTGGTCCGCATTTGATATTGTAGCGTGTGTGATTATATTTTTGTAATTAGGTAAGTGTGTTAAGCCAACCTTAGTAAAGTTGATGTCATGTATAAATAAATGTAATATCTTTGTAATTGAGTGTGTGAAGTAAGTGTATGGATGAGAATCAGAAGTGAATGAGGGAATAATGCATACATCTTTTGAAGGTAGAGAAGAAGAGTGAAGAGAAGTTGTTTATGTGCTTAACCGAAATTGTAACTAGTCATTAGGAGATGTTATTTCTTTAGTTCATGATCTTTCAGATGTAATATGAATGTGTTTGTGACAATGGGTCTTCCCTGGTTTGTAGCCCTTTGTTGTTTTTGAGCAGTGAGTTCTAGGTAGTGTGCTTGAATGCATGTGCATTCTCTATTGTAATATTTCATATACTTCTAATAGAGTATCATCATATTGTGGGTAGGTTCCCACTGTGGTTTTTCCCTTGACCAGTTTTTCCGTTTCAAAAATCTTGGTGTTGTTGTTATGTTGATTTATTCTTTCATGCATATTAATCAGATCAGAGATTAAGTTTAATTTGTGTAAGTTTGTGAGATAACTGATTCACACCCCCCCTCTCAGTTGTTTGCCCAAAATCAGTCCTATTTCATCAAATGCAAAGCATATTGTCATGTGCTTTAATATGAACAAGATAATAAATAAAAGAAAAGATCTTTGTACATGAGAAAGGAAGGAAAGGTTGATAGGAAAAAGAAGAATATAAATTTAAAATGATTGGATATAAGTTTGTTGAAACCATTACCTTTTTAGGTAAAGACACAACCATTATCAATAGGCATGGGTGTCATGGGAAGGACATTTCCTACCACATATTTATGAAGATTTGTCATCCCTCCTTAATTTAATTAATCCCTAAGAATGACCAATAGAGGGATAATAACATAGACTAATATAGATGCTTAGAAAAATGCATTTTCACTTGGTATAATGGAAGTTGCCAAGATTGATTGCATGTGAATGTAGATTAGAAGACAAAAAAAACTATGAATGAAGGCATAGCGAAGTAGGGAGGGGTGTACCATTTTGGGTGAATTTTAAGTTAAAGGGGATATTTTAGAGGTCCAAAAGGGCATGCCAAGAAAAAATGATGAAGCTCGAGATTTTGAAAAGGTATGTAAGTCAGAGGATATGAAGGATGTCATATCTGAATTATTGTTTGGGTTGTCACTACATGAATTTAAGGTAATAGATACTAGGCACCTACATAAAAAATATCTTCAATATCGTTGCTAGAAATAAAGGTAGATTCTAGCATGTACATCGTAATTATCTTCCAAATCATTCCTATAAGTGCATTTCTTAATATCTACATCCATAAATAGCATTTAATTCTAACTTAATTGCTTCTACAACTAAAAGGGTTTTGAGATCTAGTCATAGTAGTAAGTTCACTACTTAGAACAACATAAGACAAAGATGTTATGGTAATTCTCTATTATTGTTATTGCTTAATAAGATTGATGATTGAAGCATAAGTCTAAACCAATGTTTTTTTGTAGTTATCTCATCCCACTATATTTTGTAATGTCTTATGAAGCACACCATTAGATATCTTAGAATTTTTTTCACAAGTGTGTTGGTGTGATATAAGGGGATATCTTCCTCCACTACATGTTATTATAGAAGAAGTACATGTGCATAGAATTTTTGTATATGGGATTCTTTTGAGGATATAGCATCACAAGACTAAGTATAAATTCTAATTGAAATGCATAGATTAATTGGTAAAATACTCAACACATAAAATATTGTACATGAAGTTGTTTATCCAAGATTGATTTATATACCTTTATTTTAACTATATTCACATGTAGATAAGGTGTGCCTATTTTGGTGATATTATTCCATTATATTTGTAACAAGTAGAACCACCATATGGAATCATGAATATTGTATATCGGTTTATTTTCTTTGGAGCATATTTTAAAGTTGGTACATTTTATGAATGAGGTTGGGATTATAAACAAGTTTAGGTAAGCCCCCAAAATATTTTTGTCTATACATTTGAGTAAGTTCATTGGTTATAAGGTAATAAGTTAAAACCATTTTGAATAGTACGAGGATATAACATTATCAACTTGTTGACTTGGTGGTCAGCACCCCTTCGGGGTTTGCGACATGGCTTAACTGCCTCCCGTGGATCTGGGTAAGTCTAGTGTTTGTGATGTTTGTTGAAAGCTCAAGCTTTTGACGCAATGACAAACATACCAACAATTTGTATCAGAGCCTTGGGTCACGGGTTCGAATCCCAGGAGGTTTCCTTCATTTTGTCGGTGCGAAACCCTTAGTCAGTGCTAAGGGGGAGATTGTTGACTTGGTGGTCAACACCTCCTTCAAGGTTCACGACATGACTTAACCGCCTCCCGTGGATCTGGGTAAGTCTGGTGTTTGTGACGTTCGTTGACAACTCGAGCTTTTGGCACAATGGAAAACATACCAACACAACTTACATTGTTCACTAATATTAACATAACAATAAGTTACCATGTTGGTTAGTTACTAGATTCCTAGTTAAACTTGTTTGGTATTGTATAGTATATTTGGAAACACTTTATGTGGTTGTGGTTGAGTTTGGGCCAAAGGTTAAAGTTGATATGACGATGTTAATTATGACATGTATCACACAACTCATCCATCATTTTTATAAACATTATTCTATGTAAGAAAATTTGATTGATAACTAAGACTATTATGTGGTCAACATTTAAGATGAGCATTGTTATGTTTCATAGTTGTGTTTCATTATTTTATGCATTAAAGGTATACATAGACACTCAAATGAGATTACCATCACGTAGCATAATAGTCACACCATCACTCATACATTCACTATGAAAGGGTTGTGAATATATAGTACCACAAAGTAAACAAGACACTTAAGTGCACCAATGGTAGGCCTAAGGGAGTAGTAAAGTACTAAACCATGTAACATTACGCCTAAAGGGTGTTTTTTGGTCTTGTGAAACTACAAGGATAAAGACCTTGCAAGCCACATAGGATATGGGGCTCCAAATTGTCACATGCGCACCATATAGGAGCTCATGATTAATAACTGGGATGAAGGTACATGTCATGCAACATGCAAACATAGGTTATTGAAAACTCCTTCACCAAATATCTTAAAAGCCACATAAGATGTGGGGGGCTCACCACTTTTCCACATATGCGCCATATGGGAGCTTATTATTAATAGTTGGAATGAAGATATATGCCATGGTGATGAGATATATCGTGTCATTGCCAAAGCTAATACATTGAAGGTGGTAATGCATTAAGAGTCCATGGTAACTTTTGTCAAACCCACTACATGGAAATACAATCCCAAGGATGAACATAAAGGGAACAATCAATGATGTCACTAGGTACCATGTGGCACTATGCAATCTATCCATACCTATTTCCAAAAGACATAGAGTTTTTAATAATATACCTATGGGTCGATAGGTATACATTATGCATGACAAAAATGCTAGCTAAGTATCAAATGGAAATTTCTCTATGAAGAGAGTAAGCATCAAACACATAATAGAATATTGAACAATATTTTCTCAAGGAGGGGGATTCAATATCAATTTCCAATGGGTGAAATGAAACTAACTGCACACTCTAAGTTGAGTCAATGTGTGCTACTAATGTAGTAGTGGCACATAGCGACAAGAGCCCAATCTATACAATAGTAGTGGGCATGACATGATTAAGATGTAAACAAAGGGGCTAGTAGGTATTATAGGATGCAAGAAATAAGGGAAATAGAAAACTTATGTATATGCTCTAGGCTATGCGGTACCAATTAGTAGGTAGTCATTGATGGATTAAAAAAAAATTACATAGAATATAAATTTTGGTGTCTAGTGGGATATGATTTTCATGCAAGAAAAGTTAAGGGCGAGTACTAGGGCTGAACATGTAATCCATGGAAGAAGATTAGATAGAACCAAATACATGAATGGGATAAATCAAGTATAGGAAAACATCAAGAACACTAAGACATACCATACAGGCTAAAGGAACACATAGAAAATGACAACAAGTACATGTACATAACCATATCACCTCAAGAAGTTCATTCTAAAGAAAGAAGATATATGTATTAGTCACATATAAAGAAAAAAATACCATGTCAATCAAAGGTAGGAATCAAAGCAAAGATAGGTTTTCAAGAAATAAGTGAAATAGACTATCATAGGCAACATGTATACACAACCAAACCCTTGATCAAGAATGTAAAGTACCATAATAGTAGATGATAACCCAAAGATTAAGGTATAAACCAAGCTAACACCTAATATTAAATCACACATACAAATCAATTGATAAGCTAAAGATTAGGCCCATAGAAGTACATGCAACAACTATTTTATCTTATGTAATTTAGAAATATTGGACTAGTAAGAAACTACTAGATTTACTAGCTAAAAGAACCTAAAATATGAATTGGTGCTAGGTCATTTTTAGAGGTGTTGTTTAGAAAATTAATTTAATTACATTGTTTTCACGATAATTTCTTAGCAACAAAGTTGAGAATATCATTCAACAAGCAATAAAAAAAAAATGGATGGAAATGGAAATAAGAAACTAACACAAAGAGACAAACAATAGAGAAAAAATAGGATCTAGATACACCTATGGATAAGGGTTCACTAATATGAAAAATATTTAAAATATTGTATAAATGCTGCCTGGTAAATTTTATAGCTTTGTGACCAAAAGAACCTAACCATACAAGAGAGGATGATATTTTTGACTACCTAGTCCTATCCTAACTACCACATTGACTACCTAGTCCTATAAAAATTTCCCTATCTTGGGTGATGGTGTTAGGAAAGGTTTTTCTTCCTTGTATCTCAATCTTCAAATGTGTATTATGGGCTACAGAGGTCATTCTTAGCCCCAAAAATTCATCAAATGGGCTTTAATTGACTAAATTAGCTATAGTGGCATTAATCTCTCCAAGATCTTCAATTTTAAAAAAGGGGTTCAATCAAGTACTTGTATCAAAATTTATTGCCTTTGAAAGTTAGGGCTCCCACATCAAGAATGTAAAAGCATCAATGATACATAGGAGAGCTATAAGAGGAAGTTACACATGGTGCCTAAGAGTATTCACCAACCTATGACATGCTACTATAATTATCATAAAGCATCTTTGGATGGTTGGAATAAGATAAATTAGAGCACCCAATTCTAACATGTAATAGATTATTATATGATTACTCCTGGAATTTGGGTGTTGGAATTCAACTAGGGGATTTGGGTGGTATTAGATTATGGTTTTTTAAATTCTACTTTAGTTTTTTAACATATTGTTTTCTCTATTTATTGGTTTTTGGGGATGGATTTTCATAGTGTATCTTGTAGGTATTGGTATGCTATCAATATTACTCTATATCTTGTTGTTGATGTTATCACCTATAAAGGTTCCTTGCCTACAGTATATTGCAATCAATTTTCTTGAAGATTTTACAAATATATACAAATGAAGATTTTACATGTATTAAGCTTTTTTGGTTAATAGTTTTATGTGCAAGGTTTATTTATGTTGAGGTTTCTCCTATATTATCATAATACAATGCTCTACACATGTGTATATATACACACATAATAATATATACAAATATGTAATTGTATATGCATATGTATAACCATATACTCATAAATACAGTTATATATTTGAATACAACATAATTATAAAAAATTGTTTCTCAACTATCTTTATTTTGTAATGTGGAAAACAAGTTCTAACATTGAAACTTTTAACTATTTATAGATTGTATATTTACAAAGATTTGTATTATATGTGTGTACACATATTTTTCTACAAATATATAACAAAATAAATATTATTTACAATGTCTATGTTTATAAATGTATAGTTACTTTCATTAAAAAATTTACATGATATTTGTCTATATATATATATATATATATATATATATATATATATATATATATATATATATGTCCAAATATATACATTTATCTACACAAGTGTAGAATTGTGCATGTACATGTACAACTATGTATACTTGTCGATACAACTTTGTATATGCATGTATAGTTGTATATTAGGCTAAATGTGTAATACAACTATATATATGTATTTCTATAACTATTTGTTCATATTTATAGCTCGATATGAACATATACATATATGTTTTCATCCATAAATTACAAATCAAACTATTTGGTTGTGTTTCTTTATACAAGTGTATCATATACATCACTAAATATGGAAATCTACTATGAAGTGTTTTATATTAACAAAGTACCATTATTTGAATATTTATTTATCTACTTTCGTTGCTACCTAGATTATATACCTTATGTTTGCAGGTAAGGAAAATTGGTGGCTAGTTTGTATGGGATAGGAATCATGAAATATTCAATGTAGGAAAAGTACATAAGAACATTACTTTGGCCCTGGTTGTGACCCAATAGAATATAATTGCTAATTTTATGAGATCTTGAGTACCTAAAACATAATGGATGAGTACTAAACTATTTCGCACTAGCTATGCATGATTTCATAAGTTGTATTCAAGGTGGAATTTCCCACAATAATGAACATTTTCTCTAATTTTATAGCAATGTCAAAATACAAATAATTGACAAGGTGAGTGACTTGTGGGTTACTCTGGTTACATGTAACTGCT
Source organism: Cryptomeria japonica (assembly GCF_030272615.1). Classification (NCBI taxonomy): domain Eukaryota; kingdom Viridiplantae; phylum Streptophyta; class Pinopsida; order Cupressales; family Cupressaceae; genus Cryptomeria; species Cryptomeria japonica. The sequence continues at coordinate 639,942,432 of NC_081405.1, read as the reverse complement.
TTAAATGTTGAATGTAAAACTAATTCAACCCTTGACAAGAATAACCAAGATGTACATCAAATGCACATGGGGTTGTATTTTTAATTGAGTGAGAAAATGTATGAGGTGTTGTTACCAAAGAAACACATGATAGTCTAGAAAAAAATGTTTGCCCATAATCAAATCACAACCAAAAACTAGTTCATTATCAAAAGTCAATAAAGAGAAGCTTTTGTATATGCATATTTTAGTTTTATTTAAAAGACATGTTTAAGATTTCTAATATAGTGGGAGTTCAAAGAAATGTGTATATGCAAATCATTCAATGTTGAATATCCAAATTAATATCATTTTTCCTTATAAATCACTAATCTTCACCTATTATTTTGGTTTTCAATTTTAGGCGACATCACTAATTTTCACAAGCCTAATCATTCACGTAGTAAAAGTTAGAAACCACAATATAATAAAAACCTACTAGCTTTTTTTTTTATGAGGTAATATGTCATCTATGCAAATGTGGAGTTGTAAAATATATACAACTGTCTATGCAAATGTACAAATTCTTTATTGGATGATTCCAAGATTTGCCTCTCTAAAGATGAACTTACAATTTTAAAACATCAATTCTCTTTCACACTTTCAACATAATTGCATGCATCAGTAGTAATTATCTTATTGGTGTTATTAGAATTGTCATTTGTGTAGACCTGAACTCCACAATAAGGAGGGATTGGATGAAGGTTCATAAGAGGAGTGTCAATCTATTAGATACGTCTTTCCCTAAATGTGACTTTATGGGAACCCACCACTCAAAATGAAGGTACACAAATCCAAGAGATGTACCACTTGCATCATGTTATTATGCTTGTAATTAAAAAAGGGTGACTCACTAAGTATAATGGAAATGTGATAAGCACTTTTGTCACTACCCACTTGTCCATAAACCTTGACATAAAGGAAACACAACTAAAATCTTGGTTTAACATAATGAGAATGACTTTATCTCATCATATATATAGTGTGTGGAATTGTCTCAACTAATTATTATAAATGCAATTTTCAATATTCAAGAAGAGATTGTAAACATGAAACAACCCATCCAATGTATTGTAGAAGCAACAATACATTTACTAAAATTGAATTTGTTTCTCTATCTAGCTTATCCCCTTGAGTTATACAAAAATCAAAATAAATTAAAAAATCTCTAAAAAAATGAGAATGAAACATAGTAGTGGTCAAAGAAAAGCCAAATTTACAAATCACAATTACATATATGTACTTCAACTAAACATAGAAGATCATGCAAGTATAATATGGGTTGTTGCTTTTGAAGTGCAACCATTGACCTCATTGATTTGTCCACAAAGAACTTATATAGGCTACAATTCAAGCATTAAGTAGCAATCAATACTAAGGCTATAATCAAATGGATATTTTTGGAACAATTTCTCTTCACCTCTCATGTACAATTGATTTAAAAAGTATTGAAGGACAATAAAAACTAATCATTACCAAAGTTGAGAAAACCAATTGTGTTGTAGAAAGCACCTTTATGATGGGTAGACTCAATGATATGTGCAATAATACAACCAACTAAATCTAGATTCATTGTCTATCATATGCACAAACATATTTGAAAAATTGTACATATTAAGTTTTATATATTTGTATTTTAATCGGTGTGAATTCACTCTCGTATCTGTACCCATTTTCAAAATATATTATATTCATGTAATTTATGTTTGGATCATCTTTCATAAATTATGTTCGAATTATCTTTCATAAAATTATTTTCGTATACTACATGATAACCATGTGCCAAATAGTTCTTGAATTAAGGTAATTGTAAACCTCATTGCATACAATTGTAGTCACATAAATCTGTCCACTTAATTAAATGAATATTTACTATTTATTTGATTATTTCACCATCAATAATCAGTTAATTAAATTAATATTTAATTAATTTCATCCTCAACCTCTTCTTCTATTAACTAAATAAATTATTCAATTTATTTAAATTAATTCATTAAGCCACACTCTAAATCAATTGAATGAATAAAGCACATTTATTTAATTTAACCCCCTTTCCTCCTTTAAATAAATAATAAAATATTTATTTAAATCCCTAACCTACCCCCCCCCCCCCCCGCCACCCCCGCAACTTGCATTCTCCTACAAATGCAAGTTGCACCTATTTAGTTGAAATAATGAATTTTATTTTAATTAAAATCCTATTTTCTCTCACCCACCAAACTTACTAGACTCTTCTAACACATTCTAGACTCTTCTAACCCATTCTAGATTCTTCTAAGTCATTCCTAATTAGCCTAATCACTCTCCCTAATTATTGTCACATTCCTAAGCAACTTGGAGTCACTTCTCAAAGCCTAAGTATTTGAAAAGCATTAAAGGCTTTATGTCTGCAACAAGTTAAACCCTAAAGTCTTCCAAACCATTAATGGTTCTTACATAACCACTTATGGCTCTTACATAACCACTTATGGTTAACTCAACTCAGCCACATGGTTAGAGACTTTCCCTCTAGCTCAATCCTCATTTAACTCATGAGTCTCTTCAAGCATTTTTTGCTTCGACCATGGTTATCCCCACTAACTCTTGCACAAGAGTTTATCCATTGGATAAAGGCATTATTCATGGAATAAAGGCTTTATTCACTAACTCAAGCCTAACCTTACCTCCCAAGGTAATCTTCAAGCCATCTCAAGCATTTAATGCTTCTTCCCTCTCCTCTCAAGACATCTCATGTTGACATTTGTCATCTTGGGATTGGGTTGAAAGCCTTCACATGGATCATAAACCCATCAATCTTGACCCTTGTTGAGATTACTCAATCTCAACCATCCATTTCTCAATTTTTCCTATAAATAGAGCTCATTCCTTCTTAATCCAAATCTAGAAATCTTGTATGCATCAAACTTATACCAAATTTGAGAGAGCATCTAGGAGCACTTTTCTTTGTTATTTTGGATAAAATTAATATAGATTAATTAGATACTTTATCATATTTAGCTTGCATTTGCATAATTAGTCATTTTTCATAATCTTGAATCTCCATAAGACATCCATAAATAGTGCAAAAAGTTGAGGGCTACACTCATGTGGAACTTGGAGAGGAGAGGAACGAGGGAGGAGCAACTATGAGCATGTTGGAGAGCATTTGGGAGGGTTTAGTCTCTTTCTTCCATTTTTGTGTGCTTTCCATAATCTGTTTAATATCTCTCTTGATATGCATACTTAGGATTGTAGTTTCATTTCTATTTTGTTTTTTATTGATACTAATAACATTAACGTTTGAATCTTCCTTTTTGCAGTGCATCATTTGGTGAACCTGACGTGAAGCGAACACGCAACCCTCTGATTGAAACTACTAACTTTTTTTGTGAAAATTGCCAAAATTGCCACACATAGGTTGCACTTTAGCGCTATTGAGATGCTTTTTAGCGCCTTCAACAGCAGAGGATTTAGCGACTTTGTCTAAGTTCTAGCGTGTTTGGTTCAAAGTTAGTGTGTTTGGTTCAGAGTTAGCGCCTTTGTCCTTGTTGTAGCGCTATTGTTGGTTAAATAGTGTTATTGTCACTCTTTTAGCGCATTTGCGCTCTCTGTCTGATAGAATTTTCATTTTGTTCGACAGTTTTAATTAGCGCTTTTGTCCATCTTGTAGCGTTGTTGTTGTTCTTTTAGCACCTTTGTCAGTATTTTAGCGCCTTTGTATTGAAGAAGCGCTTCTATGTTTACACAAAGTAGCGCTTTTGTAACAAAGAGTTGAAAAAAATATTGTGTAACCAAAAAATTAAAATTTTAGGCTTGTAGAAGCGCACCAAAAACCTTCTTTTTCACTAACTATTTTCTTTTTTTTTCTTGTGCGGGTTTTCTAACTTCTTGGTTTGCAGGATTCGAGGAGTTAGGAAGTTTATTTTCTTTTTTCTTTCTTTCTAAAGCTTTTGCTTTTAAAGTTAGATTTAAAAAGAAATCACTTTCCCTTTTGGTTTAAAAATAACTTCATCTTTCATTTTGGATTAAAAATCAACAAAAATTTTAGTTTGGGGTTTAAAAAAAATTTCATTTGCAAAGTTAAAAAGAACCACAAAATCACACAAACAAACTTTGCTTTTCTTGCAAGTTAGGGGCAAACTTTTCATTTTGGGTTTTAAAACAAACAAAAAACTTTCATTTCTTGCAAAGGATAAAAATTCACAATCAACTTTTTATTTTGCAAGTTAAAAAGAACAAACAACTTGTCCATTTTTTTATAAAATCGCTTTTACTTTGAGCAACGTGCTTTCAATTTTGTTGACCAGGATTTTCAATTTCCTAGTTAGAAAACAAATTGCCTTGTGAAGTTAAAAAGAACACCATGGTTGTTGGAGCAAAATCTCCAAATAGCATATAGATCACATTGCAATAAACCAGTTAAAAAGAACAAGTGTTTTCAATGTTTGGCACACTTGTGCAAAAATATATAGTGTGGTCCCATTTCTAACACACACTATCCTCTCCCTTGGCTCTCGTGGTCCTAGGTGCAAGAGAAAAGTGTTAGTAACACTCAAAAAAATTTATTTTTAAGAGAGGTCTGTCAAGAGACACATCACTCTTGGGAACGACCTTGCGCAGTAAATCCTTCAAGCTGCTATAGAAATCAAGTGAGAGTAAAAGTTGTAGCCTTGGGTGTAGTTGTTCCTATAGTGTAACTTGTCGAAAGGATATATGGGCCCCACCACAAGTTACAAGGCTCTTAAGTGAGTCACTGTAGAATGAACTTACATCCAAAGACATCGAACATTACTAAACACCTTTTATTATAGAATCCCACTTGTTCTATTGATTGAGGATATTTGTGAAAAGTTCAGTACAAGAGAATAGATGGTTTTGCTCCCAAGATACTCACCATACATATTTCCTTGAGTAGAAACAGGGCTTTTTGAAAGGCTACTTGTAGCTTGATGAAAGTGGTGACTCCCCCATCATAGGGATCATCTATCTATTATGCTCGTGCAAGACTTAGTATATCACATTCTTACCTACCACGGCGAGATTCATAAGATATGTAGTACCAAAGTCAAAGAAATATCAAGATGTGGGTTGAAAATATCGCAACTAGCCATTGACCTTAGGGATAAAAAGTGTGTTTGAGTTGTCTTTTTCTTGTGTCAAGACCAGTAACAATTTGAGCTAGCTTCAGGCTTTGGGAAACATTAAATACATTTGTAAAAAGGGTCAATAAAGTTCATGATTGGGTTGATCTAGACCCACACCTATTTTTGCCTTTTGTTGAAAAAGGGAAAGCTTATTGTGCTTGTGTGCTTGTTGTGTTTTCTTGTCAAATAAAATCAAAACAATTTTAAACCAAGTATTCATCCAACAAATTTACATCCAACATTAGTAAACAAAACAACATCAACAAGTGAAACAAGTATCAAGTTTGTATGACCATCACTCACATCTTGATAAAAAGGAGTCTTCATCAAAAGACCACATTGAAAAAGAGACAATTGAGTTCAAAAGCTCTAATCAAAAGAAGGAAGTTTTTCTATATCAATAGACAAATTTTTCTCTCAGACAGAGCCTTCTTGTGCCATATGCACTTGTATCTTCAAGGCAAATCCAACGAATTTGACAAGGAGCCTTTGAAAAATAGAGCTTTTACTCAATATAGAGCCTTGGATTATCACAAAAACAAAGGGGAAAAGATCAACCCTGCTTTCTTTCTAGAACTCTATATCACCTACAACGAATCTCGAGGGGAACCACCAACCCCTGAGAGAGAGGATGAAGTAGAAACCCCCTTTGTAATAGAAATTTTTTATTGAGGTCCATATTCTATCCACTTTCGCCTTCACACATCACAAAACCATTCAACTCTCAAAACACAAAAAGGTCTTATCCTAAGTCCTTTTAAATATTGCTTAAATCAAACCAACAAATCACTTTTAGGGTGTCTCTACATCTAGGATCAATCATCCTAAGAGGCATTTCTACACGGGTTAAAACTAGTTTATGAGTGAATCCTCTCATTGCTAGGTAGCTTGGTTTGTAACACATCTCAAACCTTGCTATACCTTATCACATAAAAATTGTTAAAACATAAGAGCGATTCACAAAGAACTTTGGTAACATCCAACCTTCAGTGTTAGAAATCCATCTTCTAAACATTTCACAAACACTTATCTTCCATCAAACATTTCATCACCGCCTCATAATCACTTTCACCAACCTCAAAACTTTCAACAACATGGCTCAAACAAGATCAATGAGAAACCGACAACCAAAGATCGAAGACGAGGAGGAAGAAAACCTCAACGATTTTCAAGAGGCCATATGAGGAGGCACTAATGATGAAAATCCTAGCACTCCAACTCCCGAAGATATAGAAAGAGAACAACACAATCCCAAGTTCAATAGACTCTTTGACGAAATCCTTAGAAACAATGCAGATGCTCATTTTGTGAGACTTGCTCAAGAGGGTGCTAAACTACCCTCTAACTTTGATACTGCACAGATACGACAGACATCCGAGCAACATAGCCGTAACGATGGTGGAAGAGGTAGAGATTACTTTCGCTATGACCTTAATCATCAAGGGAATCCTCCACCTCCTCCTCCTTCAAAAATAGACATGTTGAGACAAGTAGAAAATATCGCTCAAGAACTCAATAGTGGTGTGAAGACTACTTGGTTTTCACTTAACGATATTTGTCCGTATCCATTGATAGGAACATTCTTATGCCACCTTTTTCGTGAGGGTTTGAAACACCTAAGTTTGAAAAGTATAGGGGAAAATGAGACCCTAGAGATCATGTACACGAATTTTACTCGGCTTGTTTAGAGGTGGCCTATGAGGACACCTATCTAATGCGCCTTTTTCCTCAGATTTTGGGAGGCACAACCACGCAATGGTTTCTCCAATTACCAGGTGGCATTAGAACATTTGAGGAACTAGTTCAAAAATTCATCGCTTAGTATGCACATAACATAGAACGAGATGTTACCATGGCAGATTTATGCAACACCAAACAAAAACCAGGGGAGTTGTTCTCAACTTTCCTGCAACGGTGGAGGCAACTGTCTAGTAGACGTTCTCTTCATTTGCCTGCACAAGAACTAGTGGAAATATTCATTTCCAACTTAAATGATGAGATGGAATTCCATTTAGACATGAAGGGTACAAAGTCCTTTGAGGAGATGATCACTCAAGGACTAAAATGTGAAAGAGCCCTTATCAAAAAGGTACTTATCAAAATCTACAATGAACCCAAAGATGGCCCTCATCCCCGTTATAATAGTGATAAACCAAATTTCTAGAACAAGAACAAGAACGTTGTCAATGACGGGATAGTGGATGCATGAACAGTAAAAATTGCACAACATGTGGTCAGGTTTGCAGGACAAAATCCCCCTCCTAAAAACAACACCATCACTCATTCACAAAATCAAGATCGCAATGCGCCACAAGAGGAACCAAAACAAAGGCAACAAAACTACAAACCAAAGCGCACATACACACCCTTAGGAGAACCCATCGAAACAATATTGTGGCAATTAGTCTCTTCCAATCTTTGACCTTACTGAAAACCTCTAACTATGAAGCTTGGGTCAAACCTCCATGGTGGCGCGATAATGAACATTGTGAATTTCACCAGGGAAAAGGGCATAAAACGAGCAATTGCCATTGACTGAAAGATCTTGTTCAAGATATTATTGACAAAGGAGAAATTGAAATAGAAGGACATGACCCTAAAACATCCAATGATGATCATTTAATGTCTAAGAATCCACTTCCATCGCATGATCAAAGGGTTCCTTCCACCTCAGGGCGAAACAAAGATACTACAACTAATTATACACAAGCTGCATATAATTATACTGTGAGTCACCTCTATGACGTTGATGAACAAGTTGCAACTCTCACCATCAAAGATCCAAATCTTGCATGCAATGTTGTTACGCATCATAGCAAGATTACCATTTGAGCCGCACCACAAGGAACGACACCCCTACCCAAGCAATATAATCTTGTGAAACAATTCGATAAAATGTCTGCACTCATTTCCATATTAGAGCTTTTGCACTTATCTCCCTCACACAAAACAATCTTGAATCAAGCTCTCCAAGAAGCGTCAGTCCCCGCCAACCTCAACACAGATCAATTTTAAGCCATGGTTGGCAGTCTCAAGTCATCACCATGCCTCACTTTTTCTGAAAGTGACAACGCTTCATTCCAACAACCACATAATGCATCCCTTCACATTGAAGGATTTTTAAACCAATATAGAATCAAGCGAGTCTTGATTGACAATGGAGTCGGCTTGAATATATGCACCTTGCAGTTGGTCTCAACATTGGGGTATGTGGTAGAATTAGTGGATCCTAGCAAAAAGATAACCATTAAGGCCTATGACGATGCAGAGCATTCTTTCAAAGGAGCTGTTGTATTACCTATCAGAGTGGGGCCAGTGGTGAAGCATATAGTCTGCCAAGTTCTAGACCTTTGTTTTCCATATAATCTCTTGTGAGGAAGACCTTAGATACATGTCATACAAGTCGTCTCATCCACCTATCATCAGTGTATCAAGTTTCCCCATAATGGTGTAGAAATCACAATCCTTGGCGATGCAAATCCATTTGTGTATTGTAACAACATCAACCATCAACCAGAGATCACTATACCTAACAATAGAGAAGTTATCCCTTCCACATCATATGTTAATCCAGCCTCTCTTTCCAGCTCAATCAACCCTATACCAAAGCAAGAGAAGTTGAAAATGAAAATGGCTGAGGAAGGTCCCAGGGAATATAATCTTAGCCAGCTCTTTTGTGTTGGGCAATTACTCACCTCCCCTAGAACTCATGGCAAACCTCAAAAGTTGCTTCAACCACAACTGGCCAAGCAAACATGCCCTTTGGCTCAATTCATCCCTAGTAAAATTCAGGAAGAGGAAACCATGGATGAGGACTTAGCAGAATGGATCTACAAAGACCCTATAAAAATAGAAATCCCAAAGGCTAAGCTTCCCACTAATAAATATGGCAAAGGCCTCACTATCATGCAAAGAATGGGTTATGATGGCCATAGTGCTTTGGGACATTGCAAACAAGGACGAAATGAGCCCTTACAACCTGAGTTGAAACCCAAAGATAAAACTGGAGTAGGTTTTCAAAAGGAATCTCCTCCTAAGCTTAGATTCAAAGGAAAACTCAGCAAACCCTTGTATCAGCCAATTACTCCAAGGAGGTCATTCTTGATTATATTTGCGGCACCAACAACACCAACTGCACCCACAAAACTGATAATCCCATCAGTAGCATCAAAGCCATCAACAACACCAACTGCACCCATAAAATTGATAATCACATCAGTAGAATCAAAGCCATCAGCAGCACCAACCGCACCAATACTCCCAGTAGTAGCACCACCAACACCGATACTCCCAGTATCAGTATCAACAACACCGATAACCCTACCAACAGCCCCAAAAATCCCACCTCCAAAAGTGCATAAACCTGTAACCAATACACTCTTCAATTCAAAAGACATCCAGCATGGTACAATAATCAGATATTAGAGAGTGATTCAGAGACAGACTCGCATGAGTGGGAATGGGATTAAAACCTTTTGGGTTTCTGAGAAAGAAGCAATTTCCACAGGTCCTATGTCAAATCCTATACCATAATCTGACAAGGAGAGTACCATCGATGAACTTCACTCATCTATATTAACCCTCACTGACACCTCCTTTGAAATCAACTTAATCGATGAGGTAATGCCTATCATCCACCTCAAACTCATCGACTGGAACTAGCCAAATCCCCCATGTCTTGATCATTTCCAAAACGATGAGGTGCTCATCAACTTTCTAGAAATACGGGATAACATACCAAGCGGGGATCATAAAGTTGGATTTGCCATCGAACTTAACAATGCATCATACTTTAGGGCAGATGCCAAACCTTTCAGCTGCAAAAACATCACAATAAAACATGGATCTTCTAGTGAAAACTAGACAGTGGCACTTGTTGATCCCAAAAAAGTAAAAATAAAGAGCGTATCCAAAGGTGAAAACCTCTCTGAGGTGCCTGCAAATGAAAGGTTTGACATCCTCCCCTCTAGTACAAATCAGGAGAGATCGAAGAAACAAAAGAATTAAATGTGGGGACCCCTGAGACTCCTCACCAAATACATTTGGCATCTCTATTAACTCCAGAGGAACAACCAAAATTTGTGGAATTCTTCTAGAAGTGTCAAATCAACTTCGCATGGTCTTATGGAGACATGCCTTGCTTAGATCCTAATTTAGTCATGCATCACCTAATTGTGGCAGAAGGAGATAAACCTATTAAATAAAAGCTCAGAAAGATGCACCCATAGATTGTTGTTCTTGTCAAAGTGGAACTCAAAAAGCTCTTGGATGTTGGTTTCATCAGACCAATCGATTATGCAGATTGGATCTTCAATATTGTACCTGTTGATAAACCTAATGGGGGCATCTGTATCTATACAGACTTCAGAGATTTGAACAAGGCATGCCCTAAAGATGACTTCCCCTTACCAAACATCGACATGATTGTCGATCTAACAGCGGGTCATGCAATGCTTTCTCTTATGGATGGCTTTTCAGGGTACAACCAGATCAAGATTGCTCCAAAGGATCAACATAAAATTGCTTTCACATGTCCATGGAGAACATACTATTGGAATGTGATGCCATTTGGTTTGAAGAATGCAGGGGCAACCTATCAAAGAGCTATGACTACCATCTTCCATGATATGATGCACTCATAAAGGAAGATTATGTTGATGATTTACTAGCTAAATCATTAACAAGAGAGGGTCATCTAGCAATACTGGGTCAAATTTTTTACAGATTAGAGCAATATCATATTCGTCTTAATCCAAAGAAATGTGTCTTTGGAGTAACATAAGGGAATCTCCTAGGATACATTGTCTCAAGAAAACGCATTGAAGTAGATCTAGCTAAAGTCAAAGCAATCATGGACATGCCACCTCCCAAGAACATCAGTCAGTTAAGGACACTTCAAGGGCGGCTACAATCAATTCAAAGATTCATTGCACAATTGACTGATAAGTGTCATCCCTTCACGCATCTGTTACACAAGAATATCCATTTTCAATGGGACACAAAGTGCCAACAAGCATTCCAAATGCTCAATGACTACCTGATGAATACACTCTGCTGATCCCACTAGATCCAAGCAGACCTCTATTGCTATATTTCAGCTACAAATACGGCATTAGGAGTATTGTTGGCACAACACAACGCAGAAGGAAAAGAATGTATTGTATACTATATCTCTCGCACATTGGTAGGCTATGAACTCAATTACACACCTATTGAGTGAGCTTGCCTAGCAATTATCTTGGCAGCCACCAAATTGAGGCACTACATGTTAACACACAATGTACAACTCATTGCCAAAATCGATCCACTCAAGTACCTACTTAGAAAGGCAGAATTAACAGGCCGCTTGGCCAAATGGGTTATGATCTTGAGTGAATTTGATATAGAGTATGTGGACCACAAGGCTATCAAAGGGCAAGTTATTGCAGATCAGTTGGCTGATGCACCCCTCGCAGGTGACCATCCTCTTGTTTCCAACTTTCCAAATGAAGAGATCTTCATGATCACAGCTACACAACCTTGGAAGCTATATTTTGATGGCTCATATACTAGACATGGCTCAGGAGCAGGCATTCTTTTTATCACACCTCAAGGTGACAGCATCCTGAAATCATACAGGCTCACGTTTCCATGCACCAATAATATAGTAGAATATGAGGCCTTGATCACAGGACTCGGATTGGATATACAATGGCATCTAAAAGAGATACAGGTATATGGAGATTCTCAACTAGTCATCTGACAAGTCACCGATGAGTACCAAACTAAGGATGATAAGCTCATGCCATATTAAAGGATGGTGGATAGTTACAAAGAATCATTTACAACTATCACATTTGAGCAAGTACCCAGAGATCAAAATTGAGTTGTCAACGCAATGGCTATGATTGCATCTCTCCTAGATCTTCTATAAAATTCAACACGCTACGAGTTCTTGGTAGAATAGCTTTGGATCCCTGCGTATGATATCCCCAAAACTGAAATGATATGTCGCCTTTTCGGTTCTGAATCCCCATGGTACAATTAGTTCCTCACTTACCTCCGCAATCACGCACTTCCTCCCAACCAATCCAATAACCAACGAAAAACCTTCATTCGCCAAACCACTCAATACACCATCATTGCCAAAACCCTATACAGGATAAGTCTTGATGGTAGTCTCCTTCGATGTCTGGAACAAGATGAGATAACAAAGGCCTTGGAAGGGGTACATGAAGGAATTTGTGGGGCTCACTCGAGCGGTCCTTCACTCGCAAAGAAAATCATGCGTGTTGGATACTATTGGCCCACCATAGAAAAAGACTCCTACTATTTTGTCAAAAAATGCAAGAAGTGTCAAGTTCACAGAGACCTAATACATGCACCAACATAGGAATTGAAACCAATCACAACACCATGGCCCTTTTGTCAATGGGGACTTGACCTTGTGGGTAAAATCCATCCATCTTCATCCAACAGCCATAAATTTATCATTACTGCCACTGAATACTTCACAAAGTGGATCGAAGTTGTTCCACTTACCCAAGTCACCGGTAAGAAGATCACCTCATTCATCCTTAATTACATCATCTTCTGGTATGGTGTACCCATGTCCATCATCACAGATAACGGGATTCCTTTCAAAAATCAAGATGTCCGTGAACTCTGTGAGAAGTTTCACATCCAACACCGTTTTTCCACCCCCTATTACCCACAAGGCAATGATCAAGTCAAAGCATCGAACAAGAATATATTGAGGATCCTTAAAAAGACAGTCAATGATGTTGATTGTGATTGTCACATTTGATTAAATCCAGCACTGTGGGCATATCGAACTAGCATTCGAACCCGTATACGCGCAACTCCCTACTCACTGGTCTATGGAGCAAAAGTCATCCTGCCTATCGAGGTTGAAATACCATCTCTACGGGTTTCCTTGCACAATATGATAGATGATGAAGCATACTAGGTCTCCCATCTTCAAGACTTGGAACTGCTTGATGAATGATGATAAGTTGCATACAACCACTTAAAAGCCTATCAGAAGCGCATGAGCAGAAGCTACAATCACAGAGTTAAACCTCACACATTTGAGGTAGGTGATCTTGTTCTCAGGGAGAATCCTCACAACCAACCAAATAGAGAACATCAGGGCAAGTTTGAATCCAACTGACTGGGTCCATATGTTATCACTGTTGTATTTGGGTCTAGGGCATATCAGTTGGAAACTTCAGAAGGAGAACCACTAGCAGATCTGATCAACAACATGCACCTCAAACGGTTTCATACATAAGTTGTGTAGAGTATTAGGCTCCTCCAAAATATCAAAAAATACCAAAAACATTCAGAAAAATGTCCTGAAGAAAATACAAAAAAATCAAGAAAATAGTAAAGAAAAATCATGCATCCAAACAGTGAAAACCACTACGGTGGCGCCTTGGGTAAGTGCGATGGTGAAATCCTGGCAAACAGACGCCACTCGTAAAATTTATGGCTCCATAGTCTTTCAGACTTGTCGCGATCACATCCATTGCATCCATTCATCCATCATTCAAACCATGGCTTGTCAATGATCTGCAACCAAGGTTAGTACTTCATGTGTCCTGCATCTCGATTTCATAGTGACGTCTTAACTGGGGGCAATGCTCTTAACCTATTGATGGAAGTGGATTCTACATTACTTGTGATTCATTGAGTTCTTCATTCAAAATTGGCTGGAAATAGTACAAAAAACATTCATAAAAACTCAGATAATACCAAAAACATTCAAAAACACTCGCAAAATCCAAAAACATGTCAAAAACATCAAAAATCAATAAAAAACATTGCAACGCATATAATATTCTTTCTACATACACATCGCAACAAACACCAAACAAACATTTTGAGCTACTCAAACAAAGACCACTTATCAAATCAACCAACCAATCAAAACATCCACATACAACTATCTTCACAAGGATGCATCCTTCCTCACAGCCAAGACAGGATAGCATTTTCTTCGACAAGAAAATTATGTTTAAGCTAATAAGTACTTGGTCGGTTTCTTATTTATTTATTTATTCATATCAAGTTCCTACGCTACTCCAGGATATCCACAAGTGATTAGAGTAGCTAGGATGGTTCCTGATATCTTTTTCTTCGTTTGTTGTCTACAGATTGATCCAATGAAGTACTAGGGCATGTACTAATGGTGTCTATGTGGGAAGTTCACTAAGCTACGTGATCCTATGCAAAGTACAGTCATAGATCACTATGGCTTACTGGCTAGGTAACTTTTTCTTGTCTATGATGCTTTCTTACAGGTGAAATGCTCAAACTTGGTTCCTGCTACCTCGACCAAGAACGATACTACCATGCTCGATGAGGAAAATAAAGCACTATGAATACTCTATGGATCGTCATTTCATCCCATTTGTTTATAATGCGTTATGTTGCATCTCACTCATCCATTTGCTCATTCATTGTCCATATCTATTGTTTGCATGCAAGTAATTCAGGTTTCTATGAGAAAGCGCCTAATATAGTTTGTCTTGGGTACAAAATCATGACGGAGTTCTATGATACATCGTCTCACATTTGCATTCCACATCTGCAAATTTTGACCAACTCGCATTCATATATAATGAAAGCATGGTATTATCATTTAGTTGCTTAAAATGCATTCAGCTCATTATTATTTACTTGCATTTAGATTCATTTAGATATTCATTTAAGTGCATTAATTTATTCATCACATTAGTGCATTTAAAAATATTAAGTGCATTTGTTCTCATTTACGTGTATTTCGTCATCGCATTAAGTGCATTTAACTTCATTTAAATACCTTTCAAATCATTTCATTCATCTATCTTCATTTCAATTACATATTAGTCATTAATGTACATGCACTTTGTCATCTAGTTGCATCTCAATCATTAAGTTGCATTCATCTAAATCATACACAATCATTCATCATCATTTAGTTATTTAATTCATTTATCCTCATTTACTGACGTTTTATCAAGGACATTTCATCTACCCATTTAGTGCATTCCTTTAATCATTAAATATTCATTCATTTCATTATCATTGAAGTTTCATTTAGTTAATTTAGTAGGTGCATTTTAACCCATTTAGTTTCATCTGATTCATTAAGATGCATTCATTATCCTTTAATTGCATTAAGGTGCAGTTATTCATTATCATTTAGTGGCATTCATTTAATCATTAAAGTACATTTATTCATTAAGTGCATTCATTTAAGAAACAAACATAACATTTGTATAAACATTTGTTCATCCATTTAAGTGCATTCATCTAGTTGCATACATAAACATTTGCATACACATTTGATTCACTCAAATTCATCTTAAAAACATGCATCATTTACTCATATCATCAACATAAGCAAGTATTATCTATCACAAATATCGTTATTCATTATCTCATCTCATCATTTAGCATACATCATCATCATTTGCATCACATTAATATCATTGCAAACGCATCATCCATCCTCTACCTGCATTCACATGATTAGAAAATCATCCATAGCATGCATATAGAAATCATATGATCAACATGTACATATAGAAAGCAAATCATCCATAGCATATATCTAAGCATAACTCATAATCATCATCCTGCATAAAAACATACATGTCATCATATACATGCATATCATATCAAAAAATGGGATCTCATATATCGCATCATATATTGCATCCAAACAGAATACATGTATCAGAGTACAATGATGTCAAAATATATTGGCTACCAAGAGCCATCCAAGTAACAGTCTAAAATAACAAAGTAACAAGTGCATAGAAACTCTCAAATAGCACTTTGGACAGATGTTGCACCACCACCCCCTACTCCCCCACCACCCTCACCATCTCGTCGAGGAGCACCCATAACACCACCATTGCTTTGAACCCTCTGAGACTGCTCTGATCTCGCCTGCCGCATCTGGGAATAGCTTAGTGCTCGCTGACTAACTGGCACAGCCTGCTCATATAATCCCTGACAATAGTCAATCTCTCCACCTGCCAGTCACATCTCCCTCAACACCGCCTCAGTCGGACCTTGTGCCTGTGCTCCCTCCAACACTCGAACTCTATCCTGCACCTCCCTCAATTTGTCCACCAGATCATCTCTCTCTCACACCACTACCCTCAACTCAGCCTCCCATGCAAAAATTTGGACATCCTTGGCTGCAATCTCTGGCTCCCTGTCCTCTAACCGAGTCTGTAATCGTATAATCATAAACTCTCGCAGATCTCCCTCTCCTCCACCTGTGGCTCCTCCTCCCATCTCCATAGGATCCTCTCCTCTACATGTGGCTCCATCTCCCATCGCCATAGGCTACGCTCCCCCACCAACATCCCTACCTCCTTCTCTAGTTGCTCCCTGAATAAGTGGACCCTATGATAGTCGCAATGGCTGCCCACCTCTACCCCTCCTCTGTAAATGTCCTCCTCCACCACCTCCACCTCCAAATCCACCCCCACCCCCAAATCCCCCACCCCCACCACCTCCACCTCCTCCTGATCCACCAAAACCTCCACCACCACCTCCCTCTCCCCCATCTCCTCCTCCTCCCCCACCTCCATATCCTCCTCCTCAACCCCTACCTCCTCTCCTCCTTCGTAGTCTCTTGTCATCCTCAAAAGGTGGTATAGGCTCGGCAGGATTTGAAATCCATGGAATCGGATGTGCGGAACGATACTGCGTGTACTCCTCTGTCACCCCTACATCTACAATCTATGGCCTCATCTGCCATGGTCTATCATCTAATGTACGAAACTCTACAAGGGCTTAATCATAGGGTAAAACCAACCCCCACTGCCATCTCTCCCGCAGTACCCATGCATACTCCCCTGAACCCCTCAACACACCCTGCCTCCGTCCAAACTGCCTCATCACTCTCCCTAGCAACTGTCTCTCCACAGTGTATGATTTATGACCAATCAAAAAAAATGTCATAAATACATATGGTAGCGCCTCTACATCATCCTCCCAGGGCTCGCACTCAAGGTATGGCCTCCATATGACCGTATCTAAATCATCCAAAGCCCGCCGCCAAAACTCCAACTTCCCCAAATGGGGCAGGCACATCAAACCTCCATACATGTACACATAGGGTTGATCTATCGCCCTAAATCTTAAGCTGACCGTCCGTGTGACTGGCAGGTGCTCCCAAGCCCAAATATGTAGCAATGTGATCCCTACCCCTAGTGATCTAGCCTCTCAATACACTGGCTCATGTAAATCCATGTATAGGTGTCCTAACACACATGGCCCCCATGCATAGCGGGTCCCCTCAGTCATCATATGCTCTATCACCTAGCCCCAACCAATGGCCAATCCGTGTGAACGTCGATTGGGGCAAAGCAATCCTCCGACAATCCCTGATAACACTTATGGTAGCGGCTCATACAGTGTTGCTATATCCTCACATGTTATAGAGCCATCCTCAATGTACACATCATCGGCAAATATTCTCTATACATTTGTTGTCCCCAGGTACCGATCATATGTAACGAGCTCCCCCCTGATCAGGATGTGCAGAATCCTCCCTACATCTTCCAATGTCATCGTCATCTCTCCCATCGCCAAGTGAAACGGGTATGTCTCACTGTGCCATCGCTCCGTCAAGGCCGTCAATAGACCATGATTCATCTGAATCACGGGTAAGTACATCATGTCATACAAGCCAGTTGCACAGATGCAATCTATCTCTGCCTCCGTCAAATGCTCTCGCAGCTACTGTGTGGCGGGATGCCTCTCCCGCATCTATAAAACGGGAAGATCCTCCTACACATATCCACACACATATGAGTTGTTTTACTACAAACTTTCTTAAGTTTCAACCTACACTATCAATAGATACTTTGATCAAGTATCTTCGGGTCTCAACAGGTAATAGATCATGGCAAACCTAGACTACAACAGGCATTTATCACAAATGACCTAGTCTCAATGGGGTTGCTATGATTCATCAAAACAACTCATCAATCAATCAACACATGCATCAAGATATATTTTCTCTAACACTAGGGTATTTTTACTACAATCGCGCTACTCTGCTAACAATAGCGCTACAACTTGTGCACAAAAGCGCTACAAAAACAAACGCGCTAATCAAACTACACTAATAGCGCTACAACATCTACTCGGATGAGGTAAAATTGCAAAAGCGCTATTACTATGCAACCATTGCGCTAAACCAACAACAACGCTACAATTACTACGCAATAGCGCCACTGCGGCACAATAGCGCTATTTTAGTCGACAAAAGCACTAAAACACAGTTTAAGCGCTATTGTATTGGACTTTGATGCTTGAAAAAACATGCCAAAAATGCATAAAATACGAAATTCAGGTTTTGTGTACCGTTGGTCTGTAGTCCTTTGGTCGCTGGTATTGACAGATCCACTCTAACTGGTGATCTACTATCGGCACGACCATGATGATTGTTTCTCACTCCTTCGCAAAAGGTCACTATCAGAGCTCCAAAGTGCCAAGGAGATAGGTGCAAATGAGCTTGTTTTTACCCCTTCCCCTACATATATACCCCCCAGCCCTAACCCTAATTCACCCCGCTCACCGTCATGATCCCCGTGAACTTCGAAAGCCTCTAATTTCTTCGTTTTAACTCCATTTTCTCTCGTTCTTTCATCATTATTTCTAAATTCTTCTATTCTACCTATCCCCAACTTCGTTCTCTTTTTCGAGAGATTGCCCAATTTTTCAAAAAAAATCGGACATCTTTCAAGGGGGCATACTTATGGGGCATATTTCTCGTATCTATCTTTCTTTCTTTGAAATGACACGATAAACCACACCGTCTCAAAAAGGGGCAAATGTAGTCACATAAATCTGTCCACTTAATTAAATGAATATTTACTATTTATTTGATTATTCAAGCATCAATAATCAGTTAATCAAATTAATATTTAATGAATTTCATCCTCAACCTCTTCTTCTATTAACTAAATAAATTTTTCAATTTATTTAAATTAATTCATTAAGTCACACTCTAAATCAATTGAATGAATAAAGCACATTTATTTAATTTAACCCCCTTTCCTCCTTTAAATAAATAGTATAACATTTATTTAAATCCCTAAACTACCCCCCCCACCCCGCCCCACTTGCATTCTCCTACAAATGCAAGTTGCACCTATTTAGTTGAAATAATGAATTTTATTTTAATTAAAATCCTATTTTCTCTCACCCACCAAACCCACTAGACTCTTCTAACCCATTCTAGACTCTTCTAACCCATTATAGATTCTTCTAAACCATTCCTAATTAGCCCAATCACTCTCCCTAATTATTGTCACATTCCTAAGCAACTTGGAGTCACTTCTCAAAGCCTCAAAGTCTTTGAAAAGCATTAAAGGCTTTATGTCTTCAACAAGTTAACCCCTAAAGTCTTCCAAACCATTAATGGTTCTTACATAACCATTTATGGCTCTTACATAACCATTAATGGTTAACTCAACTCACCCACATGGTTAGAGACTTTTCCTCTAACTCAACCCTCATTTAACTCATGAGTCTCTTCAAGCATTTATTTCTTTGACCATGGTTATCCCCACTAACTCTTGCACAAGAGTTTGTCCATTGGATAAAGGCATTATTCATGGGATAAAGGCTTTATTCACTAACTCAAGCCTAACCTTACCTCCCAAGGTAACCTTCAAGTCATCTCAAGAATTTAATGCTTCTTCCCTCTCCTCTCAAGCCATTTCATGTTGACATTTATCATCCTGGGATTGGGTTGAAAGCCTTCGCATGGATCATAAACCCATCAATCCTGACCCTTGCTGAGATTACTCAATCTCAACCATCCATTTCTCCATTTTTCCTATAAATAGAGCCCACTCCTTCTTAATCCAAATCCAGAAATCTTGTATGCATCAAACTTATACCAAATTTGAGAGAGCATCTAGGAGCACTTATCTTTGTTATTTTGGATAAAATTAACATAGATTAATTAGATACTTCCTCATATTTAGCTTGCATTTGCATAATTAGTCATTTTTCATAATCTTGAATCTCCATAAGACATCCATAAATAGTGCAAAAAGCTAAGGGCTACACTCATGTGGAACTTGGAGAGGAGAGGAACAAGGGAAGAACAGCTATGAGCATGTTGGAGAGCATTTGGGAGGGTTTAGTGTCTTTCTTCCCTTTTTTTGTGCTTTCCATAATCTGTTTATTATCTCTCTTGATATGCATGCTTAGGATTGTAGTTTCATTTCTACTTCGTTTTTTATTGATACTAACAACATTAACATTTGAATCTTATGATCCAAAACATCCTTTTTGCAGTGCATCAACAACTAAAACATTTTTTTTTTACATTTATATTTGTCTTGTCTAGTTATGTACATTACTTTGGTTAGCAGTATTGATAATGAAACCTATTATTTGTTATACTAATGAGGACCTCCACCCCTAGAAAAATCTCAAACTAAACCTTTGAAATTGAAATTTGAAATCTATGATGTTGTAAAAGAAGTCAAACCTATTATAGTCAACAAAAAGAGTAAATAAATATATGTCGTCATATTCAATGCATACAAAGACAAATTGGGCAAGTCATATATCTAGAAATGACTAACCAACCAACAACTATTCTTTGAAACCATGAAAATGTTATATAACACAAACTTACAAGATCTCAACTTGAAAACGCTTATGCCCAAGGTGGATCAATGACTTCACATAAAAAAATTGCAACATCTTCACAATGAGAACTTAGCTTTACCAAAACTCCAATAATAACTTCATAACAACTCGAGCAGATTTTGATATAGAATAGAAATGTGTGATATGTAGTGAATGCTACCTTAGCATGCACACTCATTCAACAAACAATCATCCAATATGTACTAGACACTTCAGTGATAGAGGCAAACATCAATTCTCTGCATTTAACAATATAGATCAGAGAAATGACTAGATGAGTTGAAAAATCTAACCCAAGTGGAAGAGATGCTCATAACATGAGTAAATCTTCGATGCAAGTGAGCCCTATGGAAGGCAATATGAATATAGTAATCACCCAAAAATTGATAACAAAATCTCTTCCACATTAAATTATAACTTGGATGTCTTAATGGTTCAAAGATTGCATACACAAGGAAACCATTATGATTGCTATGTAAGTAGAAGTCATGTGCACATTGCATTATAGTATAAAATCATATATGGCCCATGCTACAAAGATATTGAAATAGATGTTGACTCATTAGCAAAACTCCCTAATACAAATATGGACATTTGAAAGATGTTTTGTACCATTAATGTTGAAAATGAAAAAATAGTAATATGGCATTTGGAATCTATAGGTAGTCAAGATCTATATGAAAATGAAATAACTTATTCATCATCATTTATGGATAGATTGCCAATACACATCATGAGCTAAAAATAATCAAAGAAACCTTACAAATCAAAGATGAACATGACAACCTTATTTATTGGCGACAATTGGACACCTCTTTGATAAATGGATACAATATTGAGGACCCTTTCGATGTCGTTTTTCCATTTGTTTTCCAAATAGTGCATGTACTACAACCTTGATATAAGGAAGCTGAGACACATGAATATGTTTTTCTCTTAGTAAGGTTTCGTAGCAATAGATTCAAAAGCCATCCAATATTTTGATATTTTGTAGTGAACATTATGATGCATCACTACAACCAAGGACTTGTCACAATCCTTATCAAGAAAAATGCAAACAATTACATACCAACTACCATTGACAGTCTTTATCTCCATATACAACTATTACTTAACACTCAACTAGCTTAAAACTAATGCATTTTGGCTCATATTCGAACAAGCATTATGGTGAGCTACGAATATGATCAATCAAATAGGATCATCCACTCTCTTCTTCATATTAAGTGTTAAAGATACTAAATGGTTATATTTAAAGTAAATATTTTCAAATGGCATAACATCTAGTCCACAAACTAACAAAAATCATATACATAACATAATTAATAACCTACATATCACATCTCTATACCCCTATCCATGGTTTATATTATTGGTATAAATATGAATGACAACATTGAGGGTCTGCATGTGTACATGTCCTTTGGCTTCACAATGCACGCCAAACATGGACAAATTTGACTAGGAATACCATGCAAACATAGAAAAAACAAAAACATTTCATGAAAAATATGACACTGTATGGAACTCTCATATTACATATAAAGAAAACAACAATTGGCATTGATCTTTGCACGATGAGCCTTGCTTACTAAATGCAATTGAGATCTTTAAAAATATGGGTATATGATGAATCATGTCCAAAGGCACACAAAATGTAATAAAGGGACATGCTTATGTAAAAAGGTTGAACTATAGAATGTTGATTCAAGGTTCCTTGGAAATGATGCTCTTTTTTGTCCTGCAATGATTCTAATAAGAAAACATATGCCCCTCCTAATGATAGGTTAAACATACACAATCCAAAGGTGATTTCAATGTGAAGAGCTCATATGTATTGCCAAACTATAATTTCAAAACTGCTTGTTTTTAAATGTATTACCAAATATGCATCTAAAGCAAACAGAAAATCATAAAATCATAAAATTGTATTGATAAATTAACAAGGATATGTAGAACCCAAAGACTAGAAGACCAAGCTCTAACAGCATATAGAAAATCCATGACAATGATTATTATAGATTGTGATATAGGCATGCAAGAAAAATGTTATATGCTACAGAAATTATTGCTAGTTATTTCCAATTGCTCTTTTATGACATTCGAAATGATAATCTAAAAGAAAAACTACCCATCTACTTAGGTTTTATGGCTTCTTTTAAAAAAGAAATAGAAGTGTTTCAAGAGGATAGTAGAAGCCTTATTGACTTCATCTGTACAATTGGCTTGTACCATGTTTCCATGCAAGTATATTTTCAATTGAAATATCATGACAATGAAATTAGAAATTTCTAGTAACTAGAATGTTCAAATGCCGAGGGAGATTGTATGAGGAAGTTGTAGGTTGTACCTTACCCCCCATTCAAGACCCCCTCTTAATCTAGTTTGGGTAACTTGTCTAGCATGTATAATGTTACAAACAAGGTTGGATTTAGCATCTTTAACAAAATTGTGCAATGCATTGCATGACAATGATCTTAATGTAAGCAATGCAAAGGTTGGTAGTGTTTTAGGAAACAAATAGGACACTTTTCAAAAAAGTTCAAGTAGTTCCACAAATTTGAGATAACATAGGTGAACATGTTCATGATACATGTTATGTTTAACTAACAAGCTCTTTTTGATAAGAGGTCTCTCAATTTTGTTATTGATAGGCCTCCTCTGTCACTAATGAACGCAACTTATTTAATACTAGTCTGCCTCATTTGATAAAACCACATTATATGATCAATAGACATAAAAATCTAGTTCTTGGTTATGGATCTCTTCCTAGAACTCCTCTCAACTATGAGGTAGGTGATGAACACATGATTGTGTACTAATGATATATTAGAAAATCCCAAGATGGATACAAACAAATTGATAACCATGCAAAATTCTCGTAATTCAATAATTTGCACAAGTTGATTTCTAGCTATGATTTCAAAGAACTCTTCGTGGCATTGTACTCACTATAAAATTGTCGGTCCATCATTTCACAAACTCAATTTAATACATAATTCTAAATATTACCTGAAAGTCGATATACATAGTTTCCTTTGTTTAGAACAACTAAAAAGAAGAAATTATATCTTTTTGTTTGATTGTTTTTATAATTTGTTTATAAAAAATTCTTAAGTCAACAAGTAGTGAATATCTTTTTCTTAGCAACACTTTTTGGTTCTTGTACTTAAGAAAGAAACAAAATGACACAAGTTACTTCTTTTGCAAAATCTTGAGCACTATTCAGAAGGCATCCATCAAAATACACATTCCGTGTTCCTGCTGAAGTAGATGAGAAGCTTGATGCAGAAAGATCTTGAATCATAATAAGGATTCTACACAAATGACTACAAGTAAATGCCCTCCTATGATTAGAACACACACCTCCAAAGCAGACAATCTATAGTCATTAACAATTTCTTGCAGGGTGGTAGGATGATTCTTATGTGAGCCTGCCATTACACATACAGCAGGATGAATGTCTCTGAATTATGATGGCCTTGTTAGTCTATGTAGAGCTAGACGATATTCTTTTAGCTTTCTTTTGAAAGTTGTCAGGTTTTTTGAAGTTCATGACCAAGACTTTTATATTTAGAGAATCTTCCGTTTAGAATTTCTTGTTAATGTTCCGTCACCTTATTCATAGTTCATTTGTGGGGATTTGCATACTTTCACAAATAGGGAAGGTATGTCACAACAGTTGTTCCAAGTTTTACAAGGGTTCCAAGAAGTGAAATTTGATACAAAATTAATATTAACAGAGCATTAATAATCTAAAATTCTCCTCAGTAAATGATGTCTAAACATGGGGAAAAGTCTAGAGTCATAAGGAAATTTCAAATTCATATGATAACAACGATAAGGCATTCATCATATACATTCTCCCGTATCCCAACATCCCCAGCACATGGATACATCTAAAAGGGCAGTGGATGCATTCCCAGAGAACATAGTTATTTACAGATATTAGTAAAATCATTAATTAGACAAGCAAGTTATAAACAGGGAAAATGATTCCTAAAAACATTAAAACATAGGGAAAATTCTGAAGACATGAGGAAATTTCAAATATTCATATGATAACATCGATAAGGCATTCATCATATACATTCCCTCAAATCCAACATCTCCAGCACATAGATACATCTAAAAGAGCAGTGGATGCATTCCCAGAGGACATAGCTATTTACAGATATTAGTAAAATCATAAATTAGACAAACAAGTTATAAACAGGGAGAATGATTCCTCAAAACACATTTTCCTGGCAGAATAAGCTCACAGAACTGAAATAACTTGTCAACAAATTACCAACAAATAATATCACAGCTAAATAAGTAGTTACATTTTTAGGTTTTCCTTGTTAAATGCTCACTTGTCTTTAAGTTGCTACAACAAATCTTCATAGTTTTCCTTGTTAAATGCTCACTTGTCTTTAAGTTGCTACAACAAATCTTCATAGATCATAAACCAAATTTAGGGATTGCAATTTAGCCAGCAATAAACATTGCTATCATTCAAAATCAGTTCACTTCCATTCATTTTGGATGCACCATGATGTGCAGGTGCACTCTTGACAGTTGTATATCAATGCATCAACAGGTTTTCCACATAACAATATTTTATTTTCTTCGTCTTTATTTCCATTGCTTCACACAAACTAACTTTATATCGTGTACAACATATACCTTTACCATAAACACCAAACATGTCTTTATGATATAATTCTAATAACTTTTTGTTCCAATGTGTAGGAAAAAAATAAATAAACAAGATAAAAGCTCATTCAAAACTCATTTGATAGAAGCAAAGGAAATTGTGGATTGTATTTAAAAAAATTGAAGTTGTTACAAATCATTCCTTCAATTGATTAAAAGCAAATATGTATTACAAGCATATTTCAAATGTCATAGTCATTATTGTAAGTATATCAAAGTTGTATTTCAAAATTGTATACACAAAAGATGGTAAATTAAACTAATGTATTTTCTAAGCACATCAAATTATACTATCCAGCATGTTAAGCTTACAAATAATTTTCTATTGACACAACCATTGCACCTCCTTCCAATGCAGGTGCTAGTTATATTTTGTACCTTCCCTATAGAAATTCCGTAGGACAACTTAAAATAGACTAAGAAAGATAGTTATCCTCTTCATGAAGATGGGTAGCTTTCAATTCATTGTAATGCAGCATATGTACTTCTTGAAACTAAAGTAAATTTTCACCCCCTTCCTAT
This sequence comes from Cryptomeria japonica, assembly GCF_030272615.1. NCBI lineage: Eukaryota > Viridiplantae > Streptophyta > Pinopsida > Cupressales > Cupressaceae > Cryptomeria > Cryptomeria japonica. Next base: position 639,916,408 of record NC_081405.1, on the reverse strand, counting down.
GTTTTCTCAAGGGGAGCATTTGAAGCATGTTCAATTCAATTGGATTTCACTAAAGTCCTGTTGCTGAGCGCTCATAGAAGGCATTGTACCCCAAAATTATCCAACCTCTGACTCATGGCATCTCAATGACATCACTATGATCCACTTTACCACAAATAATCCAGCTTCGGACCTATGGTATCATCCATCATCCACTGCTGTCAATGCCTCTTTTTAACAATTCTGGGAGAAAAATTGCTGGATTATTCTTTGTTAATGTGCAACACGACTGCATTCTTTCATTTAAGTGAATGTGCCATACCTCAAACCTAAAGATCCTCTAACTCAATGATGAAGGAACTATTTTTTCGTGACGGTATATCCATAGTAAAATTGTGAGCCATATAATCATCAGATTCAGACATAAAAAGCTTAAATGAATCTGCTAAGTTACTTTTCCATATGGACGATTTACAAAGTTTCTCATACACATCATACCTTACAGCTTTGAGTCCCATTTTAGTTATTTCTTCTAGAGGCTTAGATTTTGCAAACCCCGAAATGTTAGTTCCAGATTGTACATCTTGAAGAAAAATCTCTGCATACCGTGATTTCTTGAACCTAACATATGCACAGCTTTCGTCAACTAGCTGCACTTTAACACCTTTTTCACACACTTTGTGTATGTTGCACAACATTTCCAAGAGAATCCTAGATGAAGATCCAATCTTAAACCCCCAAATAAAAATTATATTTGAAGTTTTTAAATAAGAAGAATCCCCCATTAGTTTAACAACTTCCCCTTCATTTTTTGATTTATTTAGACATGTGCCACTACGGTAAAGAATACCAGCATAGTCTACCAAGGCCTCTAACCATCCATCAGTTGTCCCGTTTGATGAATTGATTTTCAAAAGTCGGCAAACTTTAGCAAACAAATAAGTTAACCTTAGGGCAGTATATCCATGACTTTCAGGCCCCCTGTAACCATAACTGCATAGGGAAAAAAAAAAGCTGTTAAGACAATAAAGCGTCATGAGTAATCTTGACAATTCATAAAATTTATCTCATCATCAAAATAAACAAAGATCACGGAAGCTGGGAAATGATTTTGCTTTGACCTATCTCTTCAACAAGGATGAGACAGTTTCTACGTAGATTAGGTTTGTTACTAACACTAATAACTATTTGACATGTCACCAAAGAGAGAGTGACAATACCACTTAAATTCAAGGGGAACTTCCAGATTCATAGGCAGAAAGAACTGCTTGTTCAAGTGCAAAAGAGCTGCTTGTAAGTTTTTTGCTTTCTTCGTAGGAGATATCTCCTTGGAATAAGCTTCTTTCAACAGGTGACTGACATCTAGCAAGTGGGGAAAGATGCCATGGAGAGAATATAAAAATTCCTTCACAGTAGCTGGCAAGGGTGCGATAAAGTTTGAATAAATAATAGCCAAATCTGCAACAAAAGGCACAGGTAAAAAACATGTATAACTTCCATCTAAAAATTAATCCATACTATTCTGAAGTTCTAAACTAATAAAAAATCAGATTAAAAAGCATCCAAGTATTGAATTACTATCATAAATATAAATGCTTTTATCAAACTACCAGTTAGACAGTTGTAGCCAACAATGGTTTTTCTTGAGTTGATAATAGTGTTTATAACATCCCGAATCCCCTGGTGTTCTGCTTGATGTTGTAGTTCACTCTTCAAGTAAGAAATTAAATGTCAAAATGTGTCTCCAACTAAAGCTTGAAATCCATCCCCCTAATTAATAATCTTAACTTACTGGCTATAAAAAGTTGAATGCCAAGCTTGCTTGTACCAGAAGATGATGTTTGTCCTCTTCAGAACATGTAAAAACCACTTTCAACTCTTTTTCTGTACCAACTCCATTGGAGCTACTCAGTGGAACAAGATTTTCAGTAAAGTCTCTCAACACCTGCAACAAATAAACTCCATATCTAAAGCTGCTTCAAGAGAATAACACATCTGCATAACATTACAGATGTTCCATCATGAACTCCCATCATTATGTATTTCAGCCAGGTTCAGACAAAATCACTAACAATTGAGAAATGGGTCAAAAATACATTGAAAAGATAGAATGAAGCAACCGGAATTTTGGGTCACCATAGCCAGCATGAATTCAGATAAATGGAAAGCATCAAGTGAACAAAAAGCAGGAATATGGACACCCACTTCAAAACGTCAAAGACTTAACCAAAGTCTCATCCAGATGAAGAGGAACAGTTTAACAGAAATTGTGTTAAGAAACACAAACAAGTGGGAGAAGATAAATGACACAAGATTTCAGATGAATCGTCAATAAATTTAAAACCTGCAACCAGAAGTAACTGGTTCTTTTAAGCTATAAAAAGTTGAAGTTGAAATTTTATAACATTTTAGATTCAAATTAACTTCTGGCCTTTTTTTAATGTACTTATCATATCAATATGTATCACAATATGCATCACAGCTATATATATGAATATGAACTTATTGTACTTTTTGAAATCAAATAATACCCTTCATTTAACTATTCATCAAAAATAGTTAGTCCAAAAACTAGGTAGCTTAAAAAACAAAAATCTTCAACGAAGCAATAATCTCTAACCATGTGAATCCACAAACACTAAAAATGTGAACAGCAAATACACAGTATTTGAACTCTCAAACCTGCAACTATCTTCTCACTAAATTTAAAACAGAATTACACTTCACTAGAATAAAATTTTAGAAAAGAGACTATGCAGATCATAATTAAAATTAGAATATGTGACCTCTAAATAGTCAAGTGCTCTTAGAATCTAATGAAGAGAAACTAGAAGTATCAACTAAATCTTCAAGTTAAGCTTGCAACTTACTAGACTAAATAATTCCCAATCAAATTAGTTGAAACTAAGTTACATCCACAAATCACTCAAGTCTCATATAATTAATGGTGTGCTAATCTCAAAGAAGACACCCTACATAGCTGAATTTTATTCCACCATATAACTATGTCCTCTTCATGCTGATGTCTCAGCTGCACGAAGGTCTTGATCTGTTGCTGTCAGCGTTCTGCTATCACTATGAGAACACTGACTAAGCAAGTCAAGGTGAAAACTCTTGATACTCCCTCTTTGTGAGGAAAGTGTCCCCCACCAATCCAGGTCTCTCCCTCAAAATCTCAAACTTCCTACGTGCTTCTTCAAAATATCTGCAACTTGTGAATCCAGAGGAACATGCTCAAGTACCATTACTCCCTTCTGACTATGTCCCTGAGGAAATTGTACCCAATGTCTACATGCTTAAAGCAATCATGTAACACCGGATTCTTAGAGTACTGTTGACGTGTCTGAAATCGCATTGCTGCAAACTCCATTCGGCCAACACAGAATAGAATAAACCAGCTGAGTATCCTATCCTCTCTTGAGATAAGGAAATCCCTAATGCTATTTTCTACGTTTGATCAAAGGGGATAACCTCAAGGTTTCGTTTGTCAAGTCTTGACTGCAGGATTTCTCAGTGGTTTGATGTGTTTATGCTGGAAACACAAGGGGGACTTAAGGTGAGATAGGCGATTTATAGATAAGTTCCCTGGAATCTTTATGATCTTTCTTATCAAATGATTTCGGTTAAGTTGATACTGTTTTTAGTGGGACTCCGGATTCTCTTGATAAAAAGGAGGAAAAAGGAGGGAAGGATAGGGAGAGAGAGATACATGAAATGTAAATTCTAACTAAGATAGCAGTTTCAGCAAACAGACGGACACCTCCTAATAACTCGACTAAGCATCACCAGCTACTTGAGCACAATGTTTACATAAATCTAGTGCAATCTTCAAAGGAAAATAAGATTTTCATGTTATCAACTACAACATTAGAACTTTTACATTCATAGTGAGTATTCAATAACCGAACTAAGCATAAAAGGTTCAGATTAACCATGCAAAGAGAAAGGCAATCAGCCATTCCCCAATGATGTGAATTGCGAGGATTCTGTCAGATGTTTGTTTGAAAATGCTACAGAAAAATGAAAGAAATAACAAAATAATTTAAATGGTGAAGAAGGAGACCATGCACTCACAATGAAAAGAAAACAGCCTTAACTTTGCATTAATCCTGTGTAAATTTCGCCAGAGCTTCAGCGACAATCCATGAACTTCTTACAAAATGAGGGAAACCAGTCCCCTTTAAATAGGCTCCAAAATTGGATGAATGGCCCAAATCTAATCTAAACAAGTGGCCCAGATTCATCCATAAAGCATGACTGCCCATACCCATAAATGGGAGGCAAATATCAACAACCACCCCAAAATGAGTAATAACTACCCAAAAAGGATAATTAAAACTTATCCAAAATTATCCAAAAAGGTGCATTCATTAAGTTTTACATTTTAGTTGACTTGAAAGTCAAATATGACCCTTTTGGCCAAAAGTGCACTTTTCAAAATTTAAAAAAGAAAAAAGTGCATTTTTAGGAAAGCACTTTTTCTTTTCCAACTTCAAATCCTTTAATCAAAAATTGACTTTCTTCATGCAAATATTCCCGCCAGAGATCTCAACCTACTGCACGTTCCTCACGAACATACTCCTGGAACCTGATACATAATTTGAAAAGCAGACTGAATGGAGGCATAGGAGGATGGCGAATTTTATATTGCATGCCTTCGAGGTATTGGTCTACCTGCTTCAGAACATCTTGCCAACTAGAACGATTACGCTCAAAGCACAACATGTCCGAGTGGAATTGACCGGTGAAGCCTAGGTCCTTAGTGGAATAAGTGATCTTATTTGTTCCCAATCTTTCCTCCCAGTCTGGCGGTATCACTTCATCAGATTGGTCATTTACCCATCCCGAAACCATTGATCGAAGGATTATCTTGCCAAGTTCCTACATGGTTTTCAGAATTACCTCGCATGCATTGTGTTCTCTATTGATGATTTCCTTCGCATCATTCTTCATGTTGACAGTCCAGTACCATTCCTTAAGAGTGCTGATGTTATGAGGATCTAGGATGGCGGGTAATGTAGGAATCTATGCATGGGTCCAGAAAAGAGCATTCATGAGGGGAAGAGTAGTGGCAGCCACTTCCTGGATGTGGAGGGATTCCCTCTTTACCTCTAATAACTTAACCAAAGCGGTTTCTCGATGGCGAGCCATTTCCTTCACTTCCTCAAGGATTTGTTCTCCCCTTTTTCTGATGCCTTGTATCCATTCCTTGACGGCCCTTGCGGTGTCCCGTATTCCTTCAAATTCTGTTGTGGTCCTCTGTGCCAATGTTGTCGGGGGAATGTGGGATTCAGAGGCATTGTGTAATGGTCTCAGGAGTTGATCGATGTACCCTTCGGCCTGTTCAGCACGGGCCCGATACATATCCTTCTCAGTTGTTATCTCTTCAAGTTGCCTGAGTATGTTTTGCACTGAATCCTTGAATTCTTCTTTTTCTTGCTCCTTAGTGGCTCGTCCAATGGGGACAGTCGTGATGCTACAATCTGCCAGTGTGATCTGATCTGTTGGCTTATCTACAGGCGGGGTGGCAATGTGAAGGGTGTGGTTCCTTTGCTCATCTTTAGTCATTCTGGAATATGCCTTGGGCTTTTTCTTCCCCTTAGCTTTAGCTTGGTCTATGCGTGAGAAGATGTCCTCGAGGTCGATAGGTGGTTTGGTGGCGGCCTTGCGTTGGGCTCTGGCAATTAACCATTCTTGAGGCACTGTTTGGGCTGATGATATGGTTAAGTTTGCATTCTGTTCTTTGAGGTTTTCAGCCGACTCATCACAGATTTGCAGCTGTTCTGTTACCGGAGGGGTGGGGGAGATGCCAAGTTCCTTACTTGCAGTTGAACTTTCTCCCATTTCACTGAACAGTTGTCTGGCGCCTTCGTGTGATGGTTGCTCTTCAGTCCTTTCGAGCTCGCAGGTCTCCTCTGCCCTTTGCTCTCCTTCAACGGTAGAGTCATCTTTGGTTGTATTATGGAGCAGCAATTCATGGCAGCTCCGTTGGGTGGGTTCATGCACTTCGATCCCTTGAATGGATGGAATCTCTCCTTCCTCTATTGGGTTACCCGGTTGGGTTGATTCAATGGCTCTTAGCTCAGCTTCTAGCATGTCGGGTGCAGGAGGATCATCACTTCCAAACGCATCAATGTCACTTTGAGAAGGCGGAGCAGGTATATAATCTAATTCCACTACATCGTCGGACAAACTGGGGTCCTTTGACGATGAAGTGACCTCTGGTCTCCTTATAGGAATCTTTTCCCTTCTTGTTCTCTTGGACGTCTGAGTCCCTCTGCAAGCCTTAGCCTTCTTTCTCTTCGCAGGTTTCTCAATTTCTTCTATGGGTGCACTAGACGTTCCTTCATCTTCGGAAGACTGAGAATCGAAGCTGCCCATTAGGTGGTAAGTGAACTGGACTCCCTCATGAATTAGCCTCTCAATCTGCTGATGTAACCATTGGTCTATGTATCTTGCTGGGGCTGCCATGACTGCCTCAAAATCAGTGATCGGGTCCTGTGACCAATCAACACCCGGCAAAAGATGCCTGACTGCATCAAATTCTCGGACTTGAAGGTAATTCCCTGAATCTGTGAGTTGATCTGGGACCCGGCGATATTCGAAGAGCCGCATTTGTTGCACCCTCAGCCTAGAATATTCACGTCTCCGGACTTCGTAGTCATCAGAGCAATTTTTCCAATAGTCTTCAACTGATTCCTTTGCTCTGTACCGCCTGCCATAGGCTGTCTTCGCCAAATTATCGTGATCGAAATATTTTCTCGAAAAATGGTCCTATAGGCCATAAGAGGCCAGCTCTACGAGGGATTCCTCTACTAGGGTGGGGGTCTTCAGGTGGACATCCTGGTTGCCTATGATCATGGGGAACGCGAATCCAGCTTGCTTGCTTTCTCTCAGTAAGATGCCGGCCGGACATGACTGCCTTGCGACCTCCATAAGAACTACTTTGTCGGTTGGGTACCGTGGAAGTTGGAGAAGGGCACCATCAAAGCCCGCTATTCGGATATAGGAGAACCTTGGGAACTGGATGAACCAGGCCCCGTATCTCTGTACTAGAATAGTAGCCTACTCTGAGAGCCTTATGTGTAATCCTCCCTGCATTAGCCTGACTAGGCGCATTGTGAAGGCGTCATTGACGCGCTCATATTGGCCAACTGCATAAGCTGGGCTGCTCTTTTCCCTCTGAGCTATATCTTGGTAATGCAGCTGTGGGTAACAATCATATAGACCTTTACCTGACCAGGCCCATTCCCAATTTCACCTTTCATTATCAAACCTGGCAGCGACTGGTTCTTGGCAAACATGTAGACCAAATAAGAGGTCATAGTGAAGTATTTCTTCATTTCAAACTCAATCAGCTGAGTGTGGATGTTGTCGCTTATGATCTGGGCCCAGTCAAACTTAGACTTCCCAGCGAAGACTTGCTCTATGAAATAAAACATCCACTCTTCAAAGTAGTTGAATTTAGGAAGCCCCATAACTCGGCTGAGTAATGTGACGATATCCCCATGCTCATTATGAAAATCGCTTCTGGGGGTCTTTTTCACAATCCTGGCGCTCGGAAGCCTTCTCTCCTTATACCACTCTTCATTGATCAATGCTTTGCATCGGGCCGGATTCATATCATATGCCCCCTATGCTTCATCTATAGTCGTGGCCGTGGGATTGTTTGGGAAGGGAATGTCGAATGCGTCGCCAATGGCCTCAGGAGTGAAGTTGGCGAGAGTCATATTCTCGAGGAGCACCAATCTGGAATCTGGCTGATAATGTCGGGCAGCCTCTACTACTAACTCATAGTTCTGTACTGCTAGAGGAAATCCTACCGCCTGGGTGATGCCACTTTCCACCATCTGTCTAGGCTTGCCATATGCGTTAGGGGAGAAGACCCGATTCCTGAAGTCTTGGATGTCAATATGGCCTAGGTCGGTATCACCGATATTGTCCCAGATGCTCTGAACTTTTAACTCCCTCAATCCTCCTCTTTGATACTGATACTTCATCCTTTCAACTTTGCGTGGGATATCTGACTTGGGTGCTCGCGATGTCTTGGCTGCAGCGGGCGGCTTTGATGATTCTACCGCCGATTTAGGCATTTATCCTGCACAGCCGGACGTGGATTACGAGGCGATGCAAAAGAAGTAAGGCGGGTTAGATAGAAAATACTCCAGCATTCAAGGATTAATTCAAAATTTAGATTGGACATGGAGCGACATTTCTAACTGAGAGCTTGATTGATTTGAACCAAAGTATTCATGAAGCTTTTGATCGCGAATTTATACTTACGCATTTTCCTTGATTAATTTTTAACAGGGACAAAGCTCGATAAATTCTCCTGAGTTTGAAAATGCAATTTCTAGTTAAATCTTAGGAGCAAATTCTAATTTTGACTACTTTGCACAACGTTTTACAAGCGAAAAGAGATGCGAATTTCGAAAATTTAAGCATTTTAATCAGATTCCGCGCACACATCTATTTGATTGATAAGCATTTTAGATGATCAAGAGAGGCAAAGCGTACTTACCTAATGAGAATGGATGGCAAGAAATTGCTCGACTTGCTGCGTAAAGATGAATAGATAGTTCTGCAAATTTCGAAGATTAACAGTTATCTCCTTAATTCGAATTTTCGCGGTTGCTGTTTGAAAGGAATTTATCATTTTAGACTAAGCAATTTTTACCTTGGGCAATTGGTAATCTGAACTTGAGTGTTTGGAATGGTTTATGTCAGCGTTTTATCTTGAATGTGAATTGCGCGAAGTTGGCTCTGTCTCCCTTTAAAAATCGGACGTGATCCTCCCTTTACGCGAAATTTGGCAGTATGGAGGGGCTTCTTGCCAATTTAAACTGCATTTTCCTTGATGAAATGCTTGAGCGCTATCACACCAACTTTGGACCTAAGCGATTTTCGGGGGGGGGGGGGGGGGAATGGAGGATTTTTATCAACTTCGAATTCCTTACTTGCCCTACGCGTTGCAGTTTTGAAGTTTTATGGCGAATTTTGGAGCTATGGCGCTGTTTTGCAAACTTTTAACTGCGTTTTCTAACCCTAAGGGCGAACTTCGGACCATCGGGCGCCCTTCTGCAAGCTATACGAACTTCAGAGCCATTGCGTCCTTCGTGATTTTTGCATCTTTGGCTAATTTCGGAGCATTCACGAACTTCGGACCATAAGCGTATTTCGGGATTTGGAGATATTTTCGGACTCTTAGCACATTTTGCAAACCTTTTTAAAACTTCGGACCCTAAGCCCCCTTTTGCAAATCGAAGAAACTTCGGAGCATTTAGCATGTTTGGAATTTCGCGTTTTTAGGCCAAATTCGGACCTTTTAGCATGTTTTGCAAATTTCAGAGCTTTAAGGCGTTTTGCGATTTTACCCAAATTTCGGACCATCGGCTCCTTTTTGCAAATTAAAAAAAACTTCGAACCTTAAACGCTTTTGGAATTGGAAGAAACTTCGGACCATAAGGCGTTTTTTACAACTTCTACGAATTTCGGACCATTTAACATGCTTTGCAAATTTATACAAAACTTTGAATTTCGGCCCCAAGGTCCGAAATTGGACGTTTTAAGTGAAATTCGGACCATTTGGGGGTTTTTGCAACTTTTCCAAATTTTTAAATTTCGGCCCCAGGGTCCGAAATTAGGATGACTTAGGCGAAATTCGGACCATTGGGGTCTTTTGCAAACTTTCAAAGCATTTCCGGACCTTAAGCCAATTTTGGGAAATTTTGAACTTTTGAGAATTTAACCCTAGGGTCCGAAATTCGGCCCCCTAGGCGATTTTGGCAATCTTTTAACCTTTTGAACTTTTAGAATTTTAGCCTCTGGGTCCGAAATTCGGTGACTTGGGCAATTTTGGCAACTTTTTGAAATTTCGAACCCTTTGCCAGTTTTCACAGCTTTTAAGGCATTTTCGGACCTTAAGCCCAGTCCTGCAAATTTTGGAGTTTTTTCTCAATTTGGCCTGAAAGTCCAAAATTTTACTCCTAGAGCGATGTTGGCGATTTAGACTTTCTCCTCGAGAAGCGCGAGCTTGGGCACTTGGGCAAGTTTTGCAACCTTGGCATTTTGGCCAAGAAATTCGCTCCTTCACGAGCAGGCGAAAATCATCCTTTATTCAAATCCCATAAACATCGCAAGGACAAACCTTATGCAATCTATCTCATCGCTCTTGTGCGAAAAACGGCAACTTTGGGTCCTCGTGCGACCTTCAAACGCACTGCTCTTTGCTTGGCGGGCTTCGCCAATCTATATCACCTTACTGTTTGCCCTCTCGGGTAAACGGTTAAATGCAGAAAGTAAATGCACAGAACATAATGGAAATATATTAAATAACCAGCCTCTATATTAATTCACAGTCCATGTACAATAAGTGCTTATAACATTACATCTGACACGACTAACATGATCCTACTTCGAAGAAAAGGTACACCATATATAATACCCGAAGGGGTGCGACACAACCGTCGCGACTCCAACTACCTACCCGTTGGCTAACTAACTGACTGCCGTAACTCATTATTACCGACGACAACATAAACATAATATAACAACATAACATAATGATTATTCCCGGCAACATCATCCCCCCCAAGAAATGAAGTCGACTCCGACGACTTAATACAAAATAGAGATGAACAGCAGAAACTATTGACGCCAGTCGGGCCCGGATCTTATGCACTTGCTGCGCCCGCGCCTGAAAACCCTTTTCTGCTACCATCCGATGCTCAAGTGCGGAATTCACCAATATTGCTTCCTTTGCCATCACAGTCCTCTTGTGCCTAACCCAAACTTGTCTGCAAAACACGTTTTTCAGTCTCAGCTTCCACCAACTGCTACTCAATTGATACTATCTCCCTAGCCAATTTGTTCTCGATAGCCACCCGTGCTGCTCTCCTGACATCCAACTCCTAGGTACGTTGAACTAAGTCTCACGTGACTATTGCCTCCAACCTGGTGGTCAGCTCCTCCCGAGCCCTCTGTGCATCCACCAAGGCAACCTCATGTCCAGCCGAGACATACTCCGAGTTCCTCAAAGCGTACCAATCATGCCTGGAGGTGGCCACAATCCGCTGGCACAAATGCTAGGAGACATCTCAAATCCTCCATCACTCCCCAAAGGCTAAAAACTGAACTGAATAACTCCCTGGTGTCATACAACTGCGCGGACCTGCAATGCCTTCCCTCAAACTCTGTTTGTTCCCAACCTCCAAATCCGTCTCCCTCTACGGCTTATGGCTTCCCCGCCAATGCTTAGCTGCAGGCTTCTTTCTCTCAGTACGGACAACAACAACACTTCCCGTGGTCTTCTGTAGCTCAAAATAAACTGGGGATCTGGGGGCAACACCCCCAGTGAGTCCGAGGGGCAGCGCCCCTCGTGGGGTCTGGGGCAGCGCCCCAGCGGGGTCGAGGGGCAGCGCCCCCGCGGGGTCAAGGGGCAGCACCCTGCCGCCAACACCAATTTACAACCTTCAGAACCCCACGAAAGTCCATGGCGCGCATCATTTCTATGATATTTTTATGATGTCAAAACCCTTCTTTTCCACTCTGAATTTCCAGTGTCTTGGCTTCAAACTCCAGCAAATCATTTTAAATCTGGCCGTCGTCGTTTTTTTTTTTTTTTTTGGGCACTGTAATGTCACCGATGGCACCCCGGCCATACAACCTCCCTGTATGGTCAACAACAACATTGGCACCTCCGATCGTGCGGCCACCTTCCCGTGCGGTCGACACCCTTCTTATCGTACGGACACACCTCCGGTCAACAACAGCATTGGCACCTCCAATCGTGCGGCTGCTTGGTCTACCTGTGGCGGTCGTTTTGCCCTTACATGGCTGTGTGGATTGTGCGGGCTTGGTCTCTTTTTTTCTTTTTCCTTTTGCGGCTGCTGCACGTTGGTGTGCGTAACCCTTGCTGTGCGTGTTGATCAGGTCGTGCGGTGCGTGGTCGGGCCGTGCGGTGCGTCTTCCTCCTCCTTTATCCCTTGTTGTGCGGCGGTGTTCAGTGTTGTGCGGTGGTCGGGCTGTGCGGTGTGCGGTGGTGGGTTCATGTCTCGGCAACAACCTTTGGTGGCTCCCACCGCACGGTGTGACCGCCGCACGATGGTGTCACCATCAGTGGTTCCACCGCACAGTGGTGTCACCTTGGTGGTTTCACCGCACGGTGGTGTCACCTTGGTCCCACCGTACAGTGGCCATTTTCCCCCTTTTTTTTCTTTTTTTTTTTTGACCGTACGGTCATTGTCGTACGACCGTGCGATTTTTTTCAAAAAAAAAAATTAATAAAATTTTGATCGTACGATCGCCTGTCATACGATCGTACGTTTCTTTCTTTCTTTCTTCCAACCGTACGGTCATCTGTCGTACGGCCCCGTACGGTGGTGTGTTTTTTTTGTTTTTTTTTTAAAGTTGTCTAGAGAGTCTTCGGCTCGAGTCCCCTGTCTCTGGGATCGCTCTTCATCCTTCTCGGTTTTCCTCGCCCAAAAGTCTCCTGCTTTTGTCCCGTGCCTCTCGAGTCGCTTGCCCGGCCTCTTAGGTCCCCTTCCATCCTCTCGGGTCCCCCTCCGGGCTCTCGTGTGTCTGTCCAGCCTCTCGGGTCCCCTGTGCGCTTCGCGTGGTAGGGTTTCAATTTGTACCCGTTGGTGGCCAATCTATTTTCAATGGCCATCGGAAGACCTGGAACCACAAATTCTACAGGGACCACGACCTCCTTCCCGTACATAAGAAGAAGAATAATAATAAAGATTTTGAGGACTGCGGTCTTCCACACAGGGTTCCAATCGTTGCCAACACTCTTCGGATTATCTACGTCGCCAGGGTTTGGGGCGTCTCCCTTCCAATATTCTTTGTATTCCGGCAGGTACACCTCTGTTGGTTGCTCTGGTTCCTCTACTTCGAGCCTGTAGCTTTGGAACATTTCGTAATCCTCCATTTGCCAGTGGAAGAGCCCGTTAAGTGAGCATACCTCATCTTCAGAACATCCCTCCAATTCAAGCACCCCTTCACTGTTTGGCTCCATCGCGTTCTTGCCCTTGCTTTCATCGGGAGCCCCTTCCCCTTTATTAAAGTCCTCTGAGTCTGAGTCGGAAGAGGCGAGCTCTTCGCCAACATCTTGGGTGTGTAGGTCAATGGTATATTTCCGCCCTCCCTTCTCCATGGAAAGTGTATTTTTCTTCCAGTTGTGGTTTACCCTCGCGTTGATCAACCACGCTCTCCCCAGGATGGCGTCATAGCCTTTCTTCTTCGAGGGAATAACCACGAAATCTAACAAGAATGGTTGCGTACCAATTGCACTTGCTGGGCCATCAACAGGCCGAGTGGCTTAATGCCGTGTTGGTCCGCTCCCACCAGGTTGAATATGGGTGGCCACAGGGTGGGCTTCCCCAACCGCTTCCATGTTTCTTCTGGTAGTACATTCACCCCAGATCCACCGTCCACAATGGTGTCCTTCAGAATGGTCCCACGGATACCCATTTCTACCACAGCTGGGTGTCTACCACTGCTCAAGGCTAGTAACATCGGGTCAGTCGAAGGGCTAACGGAAACCTCCACCTGTGGTGCACTCTTCAAAGCGGTGGCGGGAACCCCTACCTGTGGTGCACTTGACGATGCAGTGGAGGGAACCCGTACCTGTGGTGCACTCGACGATGCGATGGCGGGAACCCATACCTGTGGTGCACTCGACGCTGCGGTGCTTTGCACATTGGTGAGGATGGCAGTCCTCAATTGTGGCATAGAGTCTAGAAGGTCTTTTACCTTTATCGGCACCTCCATCTGCAAGATTTGCCCAATGATGTTATTTTCCGCTTCCGTACGGGATGATGTACTCGCCACCTCGTTGTCCCGTCGTTCGGTCGTCATCTCACGTTCAATATTGGCCTTTGCCTCCCGTAATCTCTCCTTCTCCATACAGGGGTCGGGATAAGTGGCTTTTTTCGTCTGGGTGCGGGTGATCGCCAGTACTTCTTTCTCACCAGTCTTCTCAGCCTTCTCAATGTTGAGGAGATTAACCTCTGCTTGCGGGCAATTTGCGTCCTCATGGTCGCCTGGCCCACACCAACGGCAAAGGTGCTGAGGGGTGGCTTCCTTCGTGCAATCACGGGCGAAGTGCCCCCACTGATTACAAGCCCTACATTGGATAATTGGTCAGCCCTTGGCGTCATACTGGATACGGCTTCCGTTATTGTTATTGTTGCTATTCCTTCCGCCGCCGCGTCTGTTGTCCCGGTATCCTCCAGATGATGCCGTTGTGTTAGTATGTTGGCCGGTACCCGCTGGTGTGGATGTTGTGGCCTGCTCCGTGAACAACACCTGGTTCATTTGCGTACTTCGGGTTTTCATGTTGTATGGGCACTCCTTGGTGGAGTGTCCCATCACTTGGCAAATCTCGCAGAATGCCTTCTTTTGGCAAGTACCCTTTGTGTGCCCTTCCTCTTTGCACTCAGTGCACCATATGTCCCCTTCGTTCCGACCAGTGCTTCTCATTATTTTGAATTCCTTTCTCATTTGCTCCATGTCTTTCTGTAGCGCTTGCACCCGTTTGCCAGCCTCATCATCGCTGCTGCTTTCCTGTGAAGAGTCATCGTCCTCGGATGAGGATTTATTACTTTTCTTCTTCTTTGATGTTTTGTGTTCGCTCTCCAGGTCCATCGCCCTATTATAAGCGTCGTCATATGACGTCAGGGGTACAATTTTCATCTTCCTCCGTAGGGAGGATTTCAACCCTTCAACGAACCATCGTTTCTTCAATCCATATGCGGGTTGGCTTTCCATTTTACCCAAGAGTTCTTTAAGCCTCCGACTGTATGCTCGTACTGTCCCCCTGGTACCTTGTTTGGTACTGTATATCTCCGTTACAATTTCATTGTCATCACGGAGCAACCGAAACTCCCCCGTGAATTCCTTTTGTAGATTGGCCCACATGGCCACTTTTTGCTTGTCCACATCGGAGTACCAATCTATGGCAACTCCTCGTAACGTGGCTGGGAACTGCTGTACCCAGTCATCCTGGTCTGTTACTCCGTTGGCGGACCAAATGGTTTCACATGTACGGCAGTGCCGTAAGGGGTCTTCCTTGCCCTCCCCTGTGAACTTTGGCAATTTTTGTTTACTCGCCATCCCACCGCTGGGTCTCGCTCCTCTAATTCCTTGTGTGCTTGTACCTGGTGATCCTCCGCCTCCTGCAACTGAACCTCCACACGTGGGTCCTCCGGAAAAAGTTGCTGACACCGAACCAAACAAATTGCCTCCCGTACGGTACCCTTGTGCTCCCTCGGCACCTTCGGTCGTACCGTCACCTTTCGTTGTCTCCCTCCGGTTGTCCTCTGAAATGGACAAATTCTTTAGCAAGTCTCTGGTAGCGTCGATCAGGTTTAGACTTCGCCTTGTTTGTTCCACCAACTCTTCGCGGCTTCTTACCCTACGGTGGTATTCTGGCGAACTGTAGAGTTCTCCTTCGGCACCCTCCGTGACTCCTTCTGGCAGCCCTACAACAGTGTAGACAGTGTAGTTCTCTCCGTCTATCTCTGCCTCCGCAACCTCCGTGACACCTCCTGGGTTCCCTTCGGGCAACCCCTCGGTCGGTCGTCCCTCGGCAAGCTACCTTAGCCTACGCCTTCGTTCTATCTGCTGTCTGAGATTCAACGCGGTTTGTGCCACTTCCCATTCGTCACTCTGTATCTTTTTATTTTTGTCCTTATTTAGTCTATTGGGCATAAGTCACTTCCATACACAGCAAACACACGCCATGTACACAAAAAAACTTTTATTATTTTTATTTTTATTTTGCCTTTCGGCCACAATTTATATCAGCAATGTGTCGGGATTATTACAAGGTTCAATTTCCTCCTAGCCTGGCGCCATCTCGTTCTGTTTCCCGTCGGCTGTTCTCTTCGTAGCGTTGCAGGATTTGTTGTCGTCGCTCTTCCTGGGCAATCTCCTCCAGGCGGGCCTGTTGTGCCAGCGATGCCTGTGCAAGCAACCGGGGGAGGTGGTTCATCAACCGGTTTACTGCCGGGCTAACCTCCAGCGCTGTCCACACGGCACTTGGTGGGATTTCTGCCTCCACCGCTTCTCGTCGAACGTATGTCTGAATGGCTACCTGGAGCAAAATTGAAAATTCTCACGTTGTCGTGTCTTCTCCTGTATAAAGTTCTGTCCGCGCGTCGTCGGCCTCCGGGTTTACTTCACCAACGGGTAGGCCCATTGTGTCTGTGCGCCATCCGTGTCTTCCGTTCCCGAGTTCGTCTAGGCAGCGGCGCCAAATGTTTGCCCTCTCGGGTAAACGGTTAAATGCAAAAAGTAAATGCATAGAACATAATGGAAATATATTAAATAACCAGCCTCTATTAATTCACAGTCCATGTACAATAAGTGCTTATAACATTACATCTGACACGACTAACATGATCCTACTTCGAAGAAAAGGTACACCATATATAATACCCGAAGGGGTGCGACACAACCGTCGCGACTCCAACTACCTACCCGTCGGCTAACTAACTGACTGCCGTAACTCATTATTACCGACGACAACATAAACATAATATAACAACATAACATAATGATTATTCCCGGCAACACTTACGCCTATTCAAGGCGATTTCACAATTTTGAACAAACTCTTGGCATTCGTGCCCAAGGGCTAGACTAGC
Organism: Cryptomeria japonica; assembly: GCF_030272615.1. Taxonomy (NCBI): domain Eukaryota; kingdom Viridiplantae; phylum Streptophyta; class Pinopsida; order Cupressales; family Cupressaceae; genus Cryptomeria; species Cryptomeria japonica. The sequence goes on along the minus strand of NC_081405.1, from coordinate 639,899,777 downwards.
CTAATGGATTCATCGGCTCTTTTCATTGACATCATCACCTCATGGACCAATCGCGGACTCGCTCGAAAGAACGCGAGACGCTCCACGCGAAACTCAACAGGGCGAGAAAAAAACAGGAAGGGGGACCTTGTTGGCAACAAGGAGCGTGTGCAACGCACAACAAGTACCTAATGCAACTCTAATTGTCAAAGCCGTCAGCAACAATATCTACTCAGTTACTTTTGATATCAATTTGCGAAGTACCTAATGCAACTCTAATTGTCAAAGCCGTCAGCAACAATATCTACTCAGTTACTTTTGATATCAATTTGCGAAGCCAGGTAGCCTAGTAGATGAGGCTGCCATATCTGCCTCTGCTGAACTTATGCCACTGCCACCGGATTCCTACTCAACCAAGATTGACTGCAAGCCAGAACAAAAACTTGAAGTGCTCTTCTTAGTACTAGAATCACATGCTTGGTCTAAATCCACAAAGCCATGCCACATCAACTCCCCATCTCCAACATAAGTTAACCTGTAAGCACATACTTTGCAGTAGTCCAGTGAATTTGACTAAGCTGAACCATGAACTAGCTCAATGTATTCACTACAAAGCAAATATCAGGTCAGGTATTCACCAATTACACAAGGGAACCTATCAACTACTTGTACACCGAAGGATCCCCCAATTTTGAATCTAAATCCACAATCAACTTCAAATTTCAAACTATGGGTATAAATAGGGGCTTACTCTAGTATGTACTATTGAAAACAAGGTGAAGAAAGCTTGCAATTTTAACTTCTTTATGTGATTTCAAATCTGAAAATAAGATTACCAAATCTAAAAACTTAAATGTGATTGCACCATTCAACATAAAT